>NC_090944.1:112359621-112671544 GCF_040807025.1 Struthio camelus
TGTCAAAAGTATGATTATGATTCATCTTCCTGAAACCAAAAATTGTTTTCCTTTTCCAATGTAATTTTTAAATGAGCAATCAGAAATCCTGTCCTGCGAAGACTCAGAGGGACTGCTTTGGGAATACAGTGTCAAGCATGGGCAGGCATTTTGTAATGCCACCAACTGGGAAGGATTGGTTGTAGAATAGAAAAATTCTTGTAGATTCTTTAAATGTTTAAAGAAAACAGACAAAATACAGATGTTTCTTCACCGTAAAATCAGTGACCCTGCCTGGGTCATTAGTAGGGTTTGAAATTTTTAGACACACACTAGCACTCTTGATAGAAATCTCTGCTGCTTTAATGAACCGTGTAAGTGGAAACAAATTTTTTCAGCAATAAGCTATTCTGCCTGAATGATTTAAATTTAGCAAATTTATAAATATTTAAAAACTAGTCCTTATAATGGGAGGTATTAGGGAACTCTTAACTATTTTTGATTCCACAAGCTCTGCCTAAAAGGCAAATCTGATTCTAACCGCTTGCACTCAGACTTGACTCCAGCTGTCATTCACCGAAGTTGTGTGCATTCATTTCAGGAATCTGGATTCTGATTAATATATACAATTACAATGAGCAGATAGGCCGTATTTCTGTACTTATAAAATGAGGGAGAGGGGGCAATTGCAGACCTAGTTTAAACAACTGTAAGTTAGTGCCAAACTTCCTTATCTCGCCTCTGAATTGGCCTAAACAGCTAGAACCACTCTATCAAAACTGCATATCCAGGCTGCCATCTTAGAAGCCAAAAGGCTAATTTCTGGCTTGATTCTGGCCAAAGTGTGGTTAACCTCACAGAAATGTAACATTCCAGCAACAAGAATTCATTTTTACCCACTGCCGCCACTAACCAAATGCTAACATTTTACTTGGGAGAGCACAACATTATTCAAGCTGTCTTGCAATACTCAGAACGTTTGTACCATTACAAACTGATGACAAACTGATTTGTTCATTACATCTTGAGCATGACTGCCAGCTCTTCTCTCGCCGACTTTAATGCTGCCTGTTGAGGATAAGCTAACCGAGCCTGTGTGTATAGGTAGGGAGCCAGAAAGCAATCCAAAAATCTGGTTTCGTCCTGAGAAAAAACTGCTATTTTCTAAAACTCTGTGTGAAGGGGAAAAAAAATGCTTTTTCTGAATGACTGTGAGCTTTCAGGAAATGCCTCTCCAGCCAAGTCTCTTTGACCTAACATTGGAAGGGTGCAGTGGAGACCATCCTGGGAAAGGCAGTGCCTGCAGGGCCGGGCGGTACAAAAGGGACATTGATTCTCTCTTCCTTCTCAGAGGTGGTCTCTGACTTCTTTCTTCCCAGCCAACTTTGAAAAAAAATAGAAACATCACTGGAGCCAATAGAGGTAGGAAAGGTAGCAGAGCCTGAGCATTAGAAATACCTGTGCAGAGAAGGGATCACAGGGGAAGAAAAAGCCTGTATTACATTTACCTGCTGTCTTCGGTACTGTTTTCATTATCTCATAAAATGTTTTAAAGACTCTTCCCAAGATAAAAGGGATGCCTTATTGGCAGTCACTGTAGAAGTCTTCTTTGCTAGTGTTTTCTCTATCTTACGTACACTATCTTATGTACATCGTTTATTTCCTACTCTTATAATAGAGTCTATGGACTGGAATGTGAACTTTTAACGGGAAATTTTTTTGATTTATTGGCTAGACTTGCAAGGCGTTTCCCACATGTCGTCCTATCACCCAGGAAAAACAATTCTGCTCAGCAATTCCCAGCCTCCTCTGAACCTTGCACAGACAATCGCCTGGAAACGTGTGGTAAAATATGCATTTGAAGAAGTAGAAAGAGCAAAACAAGTCGCACAGCCTCATAGCCTAATATAAATAGTCCATCCATGGAGAGAAATGTGGCTTTTTCCATGATGGGTTAGACTCAGTTTAGCCCAGCCCACTTGTGATTTTGCTGTTCACCAGCTGCCATATGGAGCTATTCTAGCTTACTGAGTACCAAGGTACATAGGGCTGCAGCTTACTTAATGCTATGCATGTATCTATGTGTTAAACTTGATCTGGATAAAAAAGAAACTTAGCAGGGTTCTGACTTGCATAAAAAGTTCAGCGTTCCCGTTCAAGCGCTCTTTGCTTTGTACTGCCATTAACTTCTGCATACTGTTTTGGTCATCCTGCTCTCAGTTTGTCCTACAAGCTACAGAGCTATCCTGCTCTGGCCTTTTGTGAATGTCTTGTATTAGCAGTGTGTCAGGCTCGAACATGCTCCACTGAAGCAGAATCCCCACTGGATTCAGGTTCTATCATCTCAGCTGCAAAGAGCATAGTGAGTGTCTTTGGAAGAGTTTTCCCTTCATCATATAAAAATTCCTCATCTTTTGGCTTTCTGGTCTTTACCTGAGACTAAAGCGGTCAGGTATCCCCCTGTAACAGAGCTGGCTAAACACTGGCACACGCGTAGTGGCTCGCACTTGAACTTCTCTGCTGGGGCCATGTTAAAAGACCAGCAACAAAGCACTGCCCAGACAAAATGTGCTGGGGCACCTGAACATGGCTGGTTAGCAGACAGTCACGGGGGCTGCCAGCCCTGACATCTCCAGGTCACCCTAGACCCTGCTGCACGCTGAGCCCAGACCCTCCCAGGGAGGAGCCAAGGGGCTCTCGGAGAACCACCGTTGTTTCCACTCAGAAACCATTTGTCTCCTCTTTGGGGTCCGTAGCACATGTTTTGTGGCTTCCAGCCACACGAAGGCTTGGTATGTGGTTCATAGGCTAAAGAAGGTTGGGCTCACTTGAGTGGTCATCTAGTTATATGCGGTTTCTTTTAAATATCTTCCTCCTGGAATGTGCCAGGTTCTCATCATATGCTTTCCCAGTTCTGTTGCTTTATGAAAACAACCCTCAAATCCAACACGTCTGAAAGCCGGCAGAGGACATACAGCCCTTTCCCCTGGTTGCCAGCCTGGATGACGACATTGAGACGACCCAGAGGTCTGCGGCTGTTCTGCTGAACACTGCTCACAGCCGAAGCATCTGCTTTGGCTGCCCTAGCAGTGAAAGTTTTCACAGCTGCCAGACTGGGCTCCATTTACCTCGATTTTACATGCTTCTTAGGAGATGGTCTATTGAGCAACAGCACATAACTTTAACATTAGACTTATAAAATGAGCCTTTGATGCTTTGGAGCTCCCTGTGTGCGCTCTCTCCACAGAAAGGAAGAGCTGAACAGGAAGCCTGGGCTGGTGGGCAGCATTACTGAGTGAGCACTATTAGTTGGTCTGTTCATTTTACTGTGTGTCTGAATAGAAGAAACAAAGTATGGACATTCAGAACAGAGCACTTCAGCAAAGGATATTTATCTCACAACAGAAAATTGAGTTGAGTAGACTTAACTGCTCTTCCAAAGGCAGAGAGGTTTGTAAATATATGTACTTATTCTGCTCAGAACAATTTTCAAGTTGCCAGCCAGAATGATCTTTTCAGGGTACCTCCATAGGGCAGCACTATTACGGTGACTGCAGGAATACATTACATGTTGTAAATAATTTGAGAACTGTACAATTCTTGCAGCTAATGGCACGATCCTTTTTGTATGTGTG
This sequence comes from Struthio camelus, assembly GCF_040807025.1. Classification (NCBI taxonomy): domain Eukaryota; kingdom Metazoa; phylum Chordata; class Aves; order Struthioniformes; family Struthionidae; genus Struthio; species Struthio camelus. Next base: position 112,363,236 of record NC_090944.1, read on the forward strand.
TGATAGTTATGATAAAGTAGACACCAAAGATGCCATAGCTAATCACATGTTTAGCATCTGTTAGCAATAGCTAATTAGCAGGGGCTTGGGAGTCCTCTGTTTACAGTCTTCCATGAAAGTAATACTGACTGGCACTAAAACAAATTAAATTGCTTCCTCTTCTAATATGGCCTTTTTTTGAAAAAAGCTTCAGCCTGTCACCTGTCTGCTTGGACAGTGATTACATTTCTCAAGTATTCCTGTTCTGAGCTAAAACCTTTTAATAAATTTCAGAGCATCTTACCAGAGTGATGTATTAATATTAAAGAGCATTCAGAGATGTTCCCTCTCCAAGACTACAATTTTCTTAAGAAGAGCAGAAGATAAAAACACTTTCAGTTACATGTTAATGCTCCTGCCAGCCTATTGTAAATGTATCTTCTACACTGAAATCATTTAGAAACAAAGGTGTTTTGAGCAGACACCAACAGTCTCCTAGTTTCTGGACAAGCCTGATTGTTCTGCATAATTTCACATGTGAACACTCACAGTCCTGACTCTGCTGTTCTGTAAATATTGTGTGATACTGATTTACAGCCTACTACTTTGACAAATGCTGCCGAAACATATTTCCAGAAAATGAAAAAAGGTCAAAAACACAAACAAGGCAGGCTCATTAACCATCCCAACACCCTTCCCCCCAGGCTCCTCCAGCTGAAATCTTTAGATGACTTTCAGCAAATATTTTTGGAGGTATTCCTTCACCTCTAATCAGATGGCAAAAGTGTTTGTTTTATTTAATCATGGTTGTGAAACTAAGACTTTATTTTTTTCTTATCTTCGTTTATTCACAAGAAGCCTTTTGTTTTGCCTCTCTTCATGACCACATGAAATTTGGCTGATGATAAAAAGACCAAATGGGCCCCACTGAACACTTTCAGAATGTGCACAGAGCTCAGCTCAGGGGGCAGACAGGTCTCTGGAGTAGCTACAGGTTAACCACCACTCAACTCACATCCAAAAATCATGCTGATTTCAAATGTGTGCAATTACCCAGCATGTGTAAACAGCCAGGAGGAGTCACAGTAGCAAGAAGGGAGTTAGGATATCTTAGGTAGGAAGTCAGCACGGTCACATAACTGATGGAATGGAGCTGCGGAGGAAGACCATTTGTCTCTGACTAGGTTGCCTTCTGAAAAGTGCTTTTGCAGATGGAGAGTGTGCACTCCTGAACGAAGTTTTGGGGCAGAGCGAGGCTGGGGAGAGCTGTTAACACGAAAACACTACCTCCTGAGTGCTCTCTGCAGGAGGCACCTGGTTTGGGGTCCCAGCTGAGTTGCTTGCTTAATAGCTCATCTGGGTGCCAAAAACCTGTTCCGTGACCTTCTTGGCTTAAGTGTTGCAAAAGCAGTGGAACATTCTTGCTAAACAGAGCCTTTAGTCTTTAAATCATTGCTTTCTGGATGAAAACCCAAGAAAATTGAGAGCAATGTCAGAATGTTAAAACTTTAGCATTCATTCAGACATAGTTTTGTCCTGAATCTCAACTGCTGGCTCCACAGTTTCCTGACATATAAGTTACCAAATAGTTGCCCTTTGTACGAATAGTAATCTGCAATGTCCTCTGAGCGTCATGGATGAGCTTGTGTCCCATCAAGTGCACCTCCAGAAACCACTATAAGCTCAGCTAATGAATCTTGTGTTAGTTCTAATGTTAATACTTGGGAGATTTAAAAACATTCATTAAGTGGAACTTGCCCAGTCTCCAGCTGGAAAAACCAGGACATATTATTCTTCTGGAAAAGTAATAAAATCTTGGATGCTTTTCAGCTATATTTCTATGCAGGATGGTTCAACTATTCTGTGTTCAGTTAAGAATTCTAGAAATGCTCTTGAAGTCATTTCTGATAGAAGGAGCATAAACTACTAGTTTCTTTAAACAACTATTTGTTCGTAAGCCAGTTGAGAGACCGGCAACTCATACTGCCAGATGTAATGTACTGCATGCATCTACCCAACATATTTTCTTGTAGTAAAAATATTTCCATTTTCCATTATAAGTAGTTCTCGTTACTTCTGAACAATCCGACCATAAGATTCAGTGCAACTAGTGAAGAGGACGGAGAAGGCAGGCAGCTGCTTTTGGTTCTGTGGGAGAAGTCAAGAAGTACAAATACAGGACTGGATCATTTAATAAATTGACTACACAGATGAAGGTGACTTCACCAGGATGACTTACAGCCAGGAAGACCCTGAACTTAATTTTCACAGGCTGGATCCATTCTTACCAACATTTTGTCTGTTGTATTCATATCTTCCAGAGAGTTTCATACTGAAGTTGTACTCATAGAAAAGGAACCGCGCTGTAGTATTTTAATAATTTCTTTGTGATTTGTGGCTTTAAAAGTTGTAATTAGTCAGACAAAATATGTTATCAATTTAGCTCTATTTCCCAGCTGTGCTCACCTGTCATTTTTAATTATTGTTTTCAGGATGCTGGTGATGATGTCATCTCCCTAAATTTCCCCAAAGCTCCCCCCAGTGTTCATTCCAAATGATTAATGAAGGTATGAAAACTATGAGTGCTTCCAAATCAAATGTGCTTACAAAGGTAAGCAGGGCACAGGAAAAGATGATTAAAATAAAGAATTGTGTGTTTCCTTGAAATTCACCAGCCCATTGATACTGCAGCAGTTCAGATCTCAGTGGAACTTTTGTGCAATCCTGTAAATCCTTTTTTGACGGAGGAAAAAAATACCTTGACAAACTTTACCATTAGACCTATTTGAATATTATTCTATGGCCGAAAGTTCCAAATACTTGTGACATTAAAAGGACAAAACCAGACTCTGTGCCAAAGTGATAGGTCTGGCAAATCTGTACCTCAGTTCTCCTGAAAAATGTGGAACTTGAGGCTTTTTTCATTTTGAATATGAGTTTTTAATGAACAAAACTCTATAAATTGATATTCTGAAGTTTTGGCTTCTACTAGAAAGCTAAAAGGTGAGCTGTTGCAACACTGTGTGTTAATAAGCACTCAGGAGTCAGATTTGTCAGGAGAGAAAGTACAGTGCTTTTTATTAACTGAATGAGCCTTGTGTCTAGCTGGGGTCTGCCAAGGCCTCTGGAAAAGTCTAATTCAATGTGGAAGCAGGTTCAGATGCTTAACTACTAAAGTAACATAGCATTTTCCATTCTAACACAACATTATCTTAAAACAGTCATTCCCATTCTAAACTTTGTGTCTATCCCCATAGTGCATGAACTTCAAGTGAAGCAAAACTGCTTAAGTCACAGTGAAAACGGAAAACCTGGAAATGATTATTCCTATACTAGAAAGTGAAATAGAAGATTGCACCACAATTTCTGTCAACACAGTATACAGTGTTTCTGTATGAAATATATACTTACATAATAAGAACTTATATACCATTTTATTCGTATATCATGGTGTTCTTCACCAAGGTCGGCAAAAGCTGGGCTCGGGAAAGGAGTTAAGTGTTAAAAGCAGCATTTTGATAGAACTGGAGGGTCTAAGTCGAAAACTACTATTCAAAAAGCCCTGCTCAGCTGCTATCTAGCAGTAAAGCACCTTTCAGTTCTCTATGTCTAAGGAGGGATTAATCAGAGCATAATGATGCCAACATTGTGGATAGCTACATCTGAGTTAGATTGTCTTCAGCCGGTGGAAAGAAATGAACTTTTTTTAGGGTGTGATTCATCTTCTAAAGTAGATGCTAAAAGAAGTAAATGGGAAAAAGAAAAAATTATAAAATAATGAAGTCAAGTAAATGAAGTACATAATTTATCATCCTAAAGTACTGGGTGCCTAAGAACATGTATTTCTCTCTACTAGCCTAAAAGGTTCTCAAAAGATGAATTCTTTAGCTAAAAATGTTTCCACTGTAGATGTCTAAAATTAGGTGCAGTTGCCGCTAGATTTTTGTGCAGGTCCAAACTAGCCCTTATTTGACCAACTCAGTAATTATCTCCCCAATCAGTCCAAATGAGATCCTGAAAATAGTTTTTGTTCTGCTGAAGTCGCTTGAGGGGCCTTATCTTCTACGTGTTTCTAGAGATTCATGCAGTGAAATGATCTGGTCCCTCACCAAATGTAGTTGTGGTCACTTTCTCTTGAGACGGTCATGGTAATGGTAAGCACTGGTTATGTTCAAATGCCGCGGTTAGGCTGCTTGCCCAGAATGGGGGAGATATGACTTTTCTGCTTTCCTCAGAGGAGGTTCAAATCCACATCGTTTCTCTTCTAAGTGTGCCTAACCACAAAGCCATGGGAAAATGAGTGGCATATAATTCTCTTAATGACTCTGGGACATTTTGAAAAAGGAAAGAATTAAAGAACTTATGATCTGGAGAAATGAGAGAGGGCGAACCATGTCTGTGTAGCCCCACTGCTCAGGTTACCTAAATGATAGAGTGAAGACCTAGTTTCCAGTCCCTGTTTAAAGAAAGGTTTATGACTTTTATGGTCACTGATTAAAATGTGTAAACAGGTATTGGAGCAGAGACCTCCCCTTCCCAGTGAATTTCCTAACCACAGGCTATTTCATGTGGAATTACTTTTGAATGTTTCATAAACACCATTTAATGAGTCAATAGCAGAACAGAGACTCAGGCTGTTTCTTTTAAAGATAACCACCACCTGCTTATTGAGGCTGAAGGAAGGTGGGCCAAAGATGTGTTTGTTCTGCCTTGTTTATGTATCATGGAACAATCTTTTATACTTAAGAGTTTTACCTATCCAGCCATGGCAGAATCATCCTCTATAATTTGTTTCATACAAATAACGTGTCCAACATTTTGTTTAAAATTTCTGTGAAAATGACACTAGCTCCTCTGAAATACAAACTAAGTTTGAAAGCTGTACAAACAAAAGGCTGTTTGGAGTTCTCTTCATGTAAATCTGAAGTAATGCCAGCTTCACTCCAGTAACCAGAGCCGGAAGTCTGTCCCACTGAAGCGCACTTATCGAGTTTAGGGCTTGTTGTTGGTGGCTTATTTAATACAGAAATAAATGACTGCAAATCATGGCCCACTGGACCAAACTGGGATATGCTTGGCTTCTCTCCTATTGCTCTGCTCAACGTCACATCTATTTTCTACCAAAGAAATGCGTGCTGCGTAACTGGATAGCAACAGATATTTTTTCAGCTTCACATTCAGCAAGCTTTAGAGTGGCAGACCTGGCAATCAACGACTTCATCTTCCACTGAGCGGTTCCAGTACCATCACTAATACCATTTGCAGAGCCAAGAAATGCCCTAAACCTACAGAGTGCCATCTAGTTCCAGAACAAGCAATCATCTGACAGGATTTTCATATTATTTTTGAAGAAATATGGAAAATATAATACTTAGAAATGAGGTCAAGGAGTCAAGAGGGGAGAATGATTTTTTTTTTTTTTTTTTTGGTCCTAAGCTCCTGGCCCAGTGTTTGTGGGAGAGAAGGATTACCTAAGTGGAGACCTGAAGGTGACTTCCATTTCCGCTCTCCCTCTGGTAAACGTGACTTTCGGCAAACCAGCATGTTATGAAATCCAAACATTCACCTGTGAGTAGAAATCAGACTGTGTATGTGTCACCAGCTCATCCGTCTGTACCGCGGACCACAAAGTCCAGCTGCTTGGGTTCATATTAGACCAAATGCGTCACTGTATTAGAAGTTATAGCCTATGTTAATAAATAAGCAGCCTCCTGTTGCCCTGTCTCCTCTGTGTGAGTGGAGGGAGGTCACATACTGATGTAACCAAGGGTAGGCTTGACTAACTATTCCTAAGCAATGTATGTCACATGAACATATAAGTAATATAGTCTCTGAGGAATGCTGTAGTATCTACAGTGCCTGCCTTTCTAGCATAGCCTAATTTAATTCTGTACAAATTGCATAAAATAAGAAGGTATGAACTGGATAAAGTTTTCATTCAAAGATTAGGAGAGAACCCTGGGAAAATAAAAAGGGAGTTTTGAGGATGATGGAGATCCATCCTCACTGTGTGATCTTACTGGTATGAGTGAGGTTTCACAGATTACATAGCAGTGCAGAATTTCATTACATCGGAGTGAGGAAACTAATAGAGATGCTGGGTAAATTATCATGTAGAAAGCAAATGAACAAAGCCGAGCATGCACCAGAGCAATAACTAGGAAAACACTTGCTGAAATAACAACTTCAATGATCTCTGCGTTCCTTCCCCTGTGTTTTGTATTAGCTTAACGTGAATATTCTACTAATAAGTTTTCTAATGGGAACAGTCCAGGAAGCAGGAAACTGCAAGATTACCGTGGAAAGCAGATGTTGGCTTTGTGACTATATGATTTTAAGCTATGATAGTTGAACAGAAGAGAAGCCTACTGGTGGCTTTGGCATCCTATCAAAACTAATTAGCAGAGCTTAAATGCTAGTAGAGTGTGACAAGGCGAAGATATTGGACACTGTGAGATCTGGGTTGGGGTATAAGACGAGGGGGAAGACAGGCTAAAGGCAAAGGGCATGCTCTCCTCATCTGCCTCAACTGGGAAGAGTTTTGAGGAATAGCACCCAGATATCTCAACTGATTTTGTTTTCCTAATAACTGGTAGACAACAGCTTTGCCTCAAAGATAAGCCTAGGACCTCTACCACATTTCCGGCTTAACACTGTTCCACAGTTACACAGGTATTTACTGACAATGCAAGCCCATAGTGGGTGAACACTTTCTGAGAAAGAATCTGCTGGAGGAAACTAGAATAGAAAAAGGAGGAAAATTTGCTGATAAAATTTTTCACCGTGAATTATTCACACAGCTTTACTAATAGTCATCTGGAAAAAGTTAGTAAATGAAGGAGAATGACTGAGGTCAGTAATAAATATAAAGCAGTCCAAGAGACACGTAGGATTACTTGTTAGTTGTGGAGAAGAATGGGACTGATTGATTGATACAAGGGAAAAAACAGAAAAGTAGAGTAAGATAAACAAGGGGTAGCACATTTGGCTGGATGGTGTTCTGTTTCAAAATATCTTATGTTGGCAATGGTGGCAATTCAATTCATTTAGCAAAGCTTTGCCGATCGTTGCTATTTTGCACACACGGTGTGAAGCAGAAAAAATGGTCTCTATTTCTCTGCTTTTCCTTGAGATTGACTGCTTTAATTTAGAAGTCAATAAACACCATGCATGCTCACAGCATCCAAACCCCGAGCTATTGGAAACTGGCACACTTGAGCTTCCTCCCACTAGGGAACCAAGGCTTGGCTTTCAAAATTCATAGTTTTACGTCCTTGCTAGTCCTCTTTTATTGAAACATAATATGTGATTTTTTTTTCTCCTCCAGTTGGTTACTGAAAGCTGGGAAAGCTCATTTTAAAAGCAAGGTTGTATTCCATTATGAAGGCAAGTGCAGCTTTGTGATAGGAGCTGAAAAATGTGTTAATTAAAACGTTGCTTTTACTTTATCTTGAATGTGACATTAGCCTTATCTCCAGCTCATGCAGGCACTGGATGATTTCATTGGGCATTTGGCCATCTTTTGTTTTTCGTATTGTCCTTTTAACTCAGATATTTATGGCTTGAGCCACAGCCCACGAATCTCCATGGAAACACTCCTATGGACTCTCATGGACTTTGCAGCCTTGGAGTACAACCTTGCTTTGAAAACAATGACAAAAATGAGCTTGTGGGTTTGTGTTTTGTTATCTTCCAGGTCGCTGTAGAACACTATAAATAGGATTCTCTTAGCTGCCAGTTTGATAAATGCATGTCACCGAGGTTACGTGGCATTCTACCCCCTCGGTCATCTTTAACAGTAATAAAGTGTCCGCAGGCCAAATAATGCCCTCTGACACCTGTGTAAGCTCTGGATAATGGATTGAAATCTAGCAAACAGTTCCTTCTAATGTTTTGCAAGAAGGAATATAACCCATTCCTCCTAAGAGGAAATGGGACCCATAACTGTTTGTTACTATAGTTTGCACATGCAACCCAAGGAGCATGTAAATGAGTAAGTGTTGAGTCTCTCTGAGTTCCTTTCAGATTCTTTAGTGCCGTTTGGGCAATATTTATCTCTAGTATAATTCTACCGCATGCTGATAGCATCACTATCTGCGAAAATACTGTTTTAGACTAGGGAACTGTAGAACTGTATTTTGTATCTTTGAGATTTCAGGGAAGGCAGCATATTTTATCAAAATACGAAGAGAAACGAATGACCAAAAAGTAGGCACCAGGAAGACAAAAGCAGTAGATTCACAGTTTTTTCAAGGAAGGTAGATATTAAAGTTAGCTGTTAAGCTGCAAAATGTAAGTAGTATTTTTGCCTTTTAAAAGTAAATAGTTTAGAAAGGTTTTAAAATATAGGAAATTGGATCTTGGATCTTTCATCCTAGTTTTTTTTTCTATTCCCATCAATTAACAGAATGCTAACACTTTAGGCAAACGAATACGTTTGGTACTTAGGGAGAAGTGCATTTTTTTTTATTTATTTTTGCCTCACAGACTGGTGTACCAAGATGCAACACAAAATTGTATTGAGAAAAGACTGAACTCTATTTCCTCTCCTCAATTAGAAATCATATGTCAAAATCACGAAGTTAATTTTCCACGAAAAAAGTTCCCACCCATTGACTCCGACTGTAAACCAAACATGAAATTGACACAGACCTGAAAGCCTTAGATCTGTCAAATTAACTGTCTCTGTGCCAAACCATGCCCCTGTCTCTGGGGGAAGGAGATACAGTTCAGCTGGAGGCTCAGCAGCAAGAGGGCTTTGTACAGCTGCTGCGGTTGCCTCAAAGCAGTCACAAGGGCCATGACAGACCAAAGGGCTTTTGAGGAACCTTCATGCCACCAAAGCTATGCTGGAAGTCATGTGGGCAAGGAGAGCAAAGGCAATGAAGACATTTGTCTACATCCAATTTAAATCAGATACAGTCTTTGGAGCAGGAATCATCTTTCTATTTGGTATTTTACAATAAGGTCGGTGTTCTTGCCGTTGCAGCTGGAGCCCTCTGATTAATATCAGCATGCAAGTGATTAGCATAAAAATAATATAAAAATATGAAATACAGTATGTATGTGATGTTTAATCAGGTGTGATGGCAGAAGATGAAGGAATTTCATAGTATTACCCAGCAGAAGCAAGCATTCACCCAGCTAAAGGAGATAGTTGGTTGGATGTCATTTTGGTTAAACCCCCCAAAATAGACGACTCGGTTAGTCATTTGCTGGCTATTTTTAAGAAGAGCAGTTCTGGAGAAATCTGAACAAGCAGAAAGTAGAGGCAGGAGAAGCTGAGAAGTTTCCCCTCAAACTATCTAGCAGTAATAAGAGGCTAGGAAGGGGTCAGAAGAATCAATAAATTGCTTTCTTCCTTTTCTGTCTGGCCTCCTCTGTTTGTGGCTGCCACCTTCTAAGCTGCTCTCTGGGTAACAGTAATTGGAGCCAAGGGATTGTTTGGTTCAATGCCAAAAACAGTTTTTAGCAGCTCTAAGTACTGATTAGTAGTTGACCCATTAAAAATCTAAGCAGCATGTTAGATTCTTTTGTTGTTTTTTTAAAGAAATCTTAACTAATCCTTTAAAAATATATTGTTTTATGTTGAGCTGCTCATGCTGTTACTTACTTTAATGAGTACAACTGCTTTCGGTGAATGAAGCGTTCTCGGCTGCCTTGTTAGACAGTTGCACCATTTGGGCCTCAAAACTATATTCACATTCTATGAGAAACATCCCCTGAGAAAACTGACTAAACATATAAACATCAAGCCACAGACATTGTGTCCAAGATGATCTACTCCATGTAGTTCTCCTTTGGAGGAAGATAAAGGGAGAAACAACCCATAAGAGATATTAAGTCACATTATTTAACAAGTGTTGGAAGGCACTCAAAGACTGCAGTAGTTATCATGCTGGAAGGACCAATAGGACAAATATGGGACAAACGCCACACTCCTAGCACAGACAAAGGGTTCCTCCAACATTAAAAAGATGTTTGCATGAATTCAGTTATGAAGGCCCGGTTGGAAAGGATTAAATAGAAAAAAAAGCCCAACCCTGTTTTAGAGTGCTCTTAAACCAATAGCCAGGGATGAATAAACACATCTTGCTGTTGAAAGCCTGAGCTGGATAATGTATTGGGATACATGCAGACTTCAGACAGAGATCCCCAGGCAGCTGAGGCCTGATCACTCTGACACGTTCAGTCCACTAAGCAGGCGAATGAAATCAGTGCCTCCAGTCGTTGCTAATGGTAGCTCAGCACATTCCCTGCTGACCTGGCTGAAAGAGTGTTTTTATGAAGTACAACTGATTAAAGAAACAAATGATGTAAAATGAAATGTCATCTTGGATACAGGGTTTAGGGCTATACAAACAACTATGGATTGAAATCATTAGACCCTCTCTGCTCTGGAATGGTTCAATATTTCTAGAGGATTAAAATGCCTTTTCTACCCTTTGGTCTCCTGTACTTATTTGTATGTCAACATAAGTATTTGTCAGTGTTTTTCCGTGCTTTCCTAAGTCAGAAAATCTGTAAATTCATCATATAAAGGGACTGAGCCTTAATTCCTGGGACTGCTAGTCCTAGATCAAAGGTTTTGACATATTATTCCTAACTTCTTTTATTTGGAAAAATGTAGCCAATACCTCTAGCAGACAGCATGGACCTGATCCAGAATCCACTGAAGTTATTTAAAATACTCTGATCAAGTTCCATGAGTTTTGGTTCAGGTCCTGTGGCTCCAGTCCAACACAGCACTTGAGCTCATATGTAATTGCTCAGGAGCTTAACTTTACATGCAAGTATTAATACTTTACCAGATTGACACATTCATATCAGCTGGTACAAGCAAACTGGCTCTGCGTTACTGCTCAAATGGTATTCACTGGATAATACATTCATTCACAAAGTCTGAAATAGGATTTTTCACCAGTGGGGTTAGTAAGTAGCCCACCAGCTAATAAATCCTAGCAGTCATGGGCCAGTCAGTTCTACATTAAGTGATGTGGCATTGTCACAGCAATATACAGTACGCTTGTAAAGAATGCTTCCCAGTGTGAGCTGAGACACTGGAAAAAACTGTGAAATTAAATAGAGAGTAATATAAAAACGCAAAAAAGTGTTTGCAGTTAAACTGTTAAAAAGTAATATAATTTTTAGAAGTGAATATAGTACTTACGAACTTCTGTGTGGACAGCAGCAAGATTATATTGTGTCAATTGGCAACTCTGGCTGAGTTTCTTCTCCCTTACTTTCCCCATGATGCTTTGGTCTTCGCTAAGAATGGACTGTATTTAAGGACAAAAGGCCCCTTTGGGACTTCCAGTAAAAATGACAACAGCTGCCTCTTTTACTGTAATGCTCCTTTGCAGTGTTCTGTGAGGTGAGAAGAAAGGAGATTACAAACTCGTGTTGAACATAGTTTATCATCAAATAGCAGAGATAATTACAATCTACCAGGTGAATAAAGGATAGTTACTAATAAATCTGTTACTTCATTATATTCTTCTGTAAGACATTGCTATGAGACCTCAGAAAAATCATATTTACCTAGGAAGTTCTTCTGCAATGTAATGCCTGGATTGAGTGCTAGGGATGAATTTGAAACTACTGAACTGCAATTCATTAGCCTTTCCAGGAGAGCTTTTCAAAACACACATTACTGGGAAACATTAGGCATCAGTTTCTCTTTAAAACTACCCGGAAGTGTCATTTCTGTTTCCTGACCAGATGAGTTTAATCTAGAAAGCCTGATGAGGTCCTAACCGAAGTTGCTGACATCAGTGCCTCTAGATCAGGTGCTAATCTCCACAACACAATTGCAGCTATGAATCTTTCCACAGGAGGCATCACTAGCTATTTGCTAGGTGCTGATAAACAGGGCTATTTTATTATGAAGAGCTTTGTGAAATATTATGAGAATTTCAAGTTGAGATGTTCTAGAAATGCAAGTTAATATTGACGGGAAGTGAAGAATACATTCTTATTCCTCTGTTTTTCCTAATTCTCAGTGCAATGATATAAAGGAGTAACCTCCATCTTAGGCAATTTCACTGATTTTAATAAGGTTACTCAAGAGGTACATTTGTTGTGCTGTTGGCAATTTCTACTTTTAAGCAAACTCTTTATGTATTGAGACAGAAGGCTTAAAAAAAAAAGTAATAGCAACATTTAATAGTGTAGTTACTTCACATTATTTTGCATTCCCTGACTTCGCTTGAATGAAATACATTGCATGCTGAAATAATCTTGTAGGGAGGATTATTCAAACAAGATAAAGTCTCTGCTGAACGTAACGTCAGTTCTTTTTACGCATGCTGAGTAACCTGCTGTGCTTTGGCAGCTTTAAGGCTGAGCCATATCGTGCTCATATTGGAAGCATGCAAACGTCTGAGCTAGCAGTATGAAGTGTGGCCAAGCAGTTATTACTTCAGGAATGTTAATTATTACGTTTATGTGGATCAGCTCTCTGGAGCTGCATCCATTTAAAATTCAACTGCAGACACTATGCACAAATTTGATTCAGTCTCAGTGTTATAATTTTTCTTTGCTTATATATTGGTAACGGTACCATGCTGGTGTCAACAGACTAAGACCTTATGAAGTGAATGTAGATATAAATATTATTGTTAAAGAAAGGATGAATCATTTGTAATCAGGCAAAGCTGAAGATTTGTCTAGTTGTAGAAACTCTGACTTGAGGTACAGAAGCACACAGAAATAACATCAAAATGTTAAGTAAAAGGGAATTAACATTAATGCAAGTGTACAAATACAATATCGTTAATGAAAGGAAGACATCACAGAGCCAGAGTACAAAGCTCAGGAAGGAAAAGAACATGCACCAGACCCCAAACCTGCATGTTTACTTGATGACAAGTTGCAGTTTCAGTTCCCCCAAGCTTGATCTTGACAGGTGGTTAGCATTTCTGCAGCTCTCGTGGAGACCAACAAAAGATTTTCATAACAGAAAGTGCTAGTGCTAATGAATCATTATGCCGCATGTTTTCAAACATGGATTTCATGTGGGTGGTATAATGATTCAAGAGAGGTAGATGAAAAAGGAGGTCACTTTTCAATACTTAGATCCAGATCTGCTATCTCATTTTTGTATATTGTGTACCATGTCTGGATATGGTTTCAGCATGAGATGTTACTGCTTGTAGTTTACCATAGTTGCTGAAAGAGCTTTGAATAAAGTTCTGGAAGGCTTTAGTGATGACCCTACAGTAAGTAAGCAAACTGAATAAGAAAAGGAGGAAAAGGAAAAAGGAAGTTAAGGAGAAAGAAGAAAGACAGTTTAACCTACTTTGGTGTGAGTCCGTAGAAGAGCTTCTTAAGACTACCTTCTCAGTTTTAGATTTCCACACGAATCTCCAGGTCAGCTGTATGCATATGCTCCAAAAGGAATTGCTTCTGACTTTGCACTGCCATTTTTCTGGAAATTAAACCAGAACAGTGAAGGAAAGAGTGAGAAGCACAACTTGGTTCTAATGCAGCTGCATTAGAAAGGACTGTTCTGAACTCAAACAATAAGCTTGAATTCAGGAGCCAATAATAATAATTACCTTACCAATAAAGGTAATTATAATACTGCAAATAATTGTCCAATGCATTTACTATATTAAATTAATCCAAAATGGTTCCTACAAACCAAGTAACTGATTAACTTTTAATGTTACGTGTAATCTGTAACAGAAAATCACGGCTAAGCTTTGTGATAGCAAACCTATTTCATAGCTAGGTGAGCTGTGGTTATCTGGCTCATTCTGCAAAACTGCTTAAAATAAAATGATAATTCTGTGATAGTGCTTGAGACCCAGGATTATTTGTAAGATGCAGTAACACTGGACACCTGTGCCCAATTTCACTCCTAATTTAATTTGCACTTTCTGTATTAGGCTTCAGTAAAGGGAAGCATCTCTCCTTGGGATAACCTCTATACATGTTTGAAGTTCTGTGAAAATTTAAAACATGTGTGATTGTTGTCCAGCATAGATCTGGTTTAATAGTTTGAGCTCAGGCCTTTTTCCACATGGACCATGTTTGGAGCACTTATGGCAAATCTGTTACACCCATGAGTATTTTTTACTAATGTTGATTGAGAGGTCACAACCCTTTTGGAGTGCAGAAGACTGAGAGCACAGGTAGGTCATTGAAAATATGTGTAGAGTAGGACCTTTCTTAATGTGCTAAAATTAGACCTTAAACATGAATTTGTGATAGCCACCTATTAAGGAATAATAATAAAGACTTTGAATATGTATATATACACACATACACACAAAAATATACACACATGCATTTTATTTTTATATATATAAACATAGATATATACATAATTATATGTGTGTTTATATGCATATAAATATATATATATGTAATATATAATAATAAACAAACTCTAGGCTTTTTTTTTCAAAGTAATAATCAAATATCATTCCACTGCTACTTTGTCTTATAATTAGAATAAGAAATATTAGTACTCTTTTAAACTTTATCCTTAAAACAAGATCCAAACCCTGACTCAATGAAAGATGTCTAATATTATAATGGCCTCTCTAGGCTCCTAATGCTTTTACTTTTTCTCAGAGATACTGGAGTACCCTGCTGAATCCTCTGGGACTTCAATTCCCTTGGTTGAGCTTCAATACTTTCCTAGATTTCTTGAGCTTGTTTCCTCCAGCAGTTGCAGCAATAAGCTTAGCAGTTACTATAGGGCAGTTGTATTACTCTTCTTTCTTCAATATTTCAATAAGTAAGAGAAGTCGATTAAATAAATGAAATATGTAACCACGTTAACTTTCAGAAGAGCATCAGCCTCAGTTAACAGAGTAGTTTGAATGTCTTTGGCTTATTGTTTTAGATGGTCTGCAGATTCAAAGAAATGTCTGTATTTTGCATTTCACGGTTGCAAAAGCAGTGTCTGCAAAAATCTATAACAGATATTAGTGTAGTTTTTAGTTTTGTTTCTTTTAATGGAAGCTGAGTTTCAGAAAACAGGTGGAATTTAGGGAAAATCTGATATATCTCATGGTCTAAAGTAATCCTGTCTTGAGTCCTGAACTGTACAGATCTGGTCCTGAGCCAGTGGGTAAGCTGAAGGCCATCCAGCAGATCAGTATCATAGCCTGGACCAGAGCTTGGCGGTTCCTCGCTCAGCTCTCCTTTCGATGTTCAGACCATCCCCACACCATTTCAGCGCTTGGGGTTAGGATCTGTTCCAGAGGTCAAAACATCCTTACTCTGTCCAGACTATGACTCTAGTACATCATCCTTAGGGTGACATTCCTTTTTTGGCTTATTGAACTTAGAATGCAACATATGTCTTTAATGGATTTCTCTTAAGGATGTCTGAGTCCAAGAGTCTAGCTGGCTCAGTGCTCAAATGTAAGTGGACAAACTAGGATAGCCCTTTGCTGGTATTATTGCCTCTTATCTCTCAAATACAATTAGGCTACACATGGTACATCAATGAATGAACCATCACTGCATTGTCTAGATATTTCTGCAAATTTCTACTAAGTTTCTATTTCTTCTTAGAAGAAAAGTAGCTATATGAAGCAAATATACAGAGGAGAAGAAAAAAGGGAAAAGTGTCATCTTTTCTTTTGTAGTAACATGCTTTCTAGTAACCTATTTTAACTATTGCAGGGCAAAGGGCATTTGTAAAACAAGCCTTTCGTTTGCCCTTTTGCATTATTGTGATAAAATATAAATCCCAGGAGAAGGGAGCAAAGCGTTGTTTTAGCACAGTTTAAAAGAACAGTGGGGATTCTCAGACAGGCATATGCACATTCGCAGGTCAGGAATGCTCTTTTGGAGAGCAACAAGCTGTGAATGTGCAGCTGCAGGATTCAGCGTCCTGAATAATCTACATTCAGAGACTGCAAAGTCATCAATATTTATGGACTGGCGGGATCATCCCTGGCATGCAGCTACGTCTGCCAGCTCTCCGCTCACTCCACATCCTTTTCTCTGGAAGTTTCAGGTTCTTATTTCCTGTGACTAGTAGGTTTGCACTTTGAAGCAGAGCTCCTCCAGTGAAACAGAGAACATGCTTCCTGAATCATACTGAGCAAGCATGTTAGCCATCCGCGTCACGAAATACCCACTGGAGCAGATGTTGCGTGAGAAACGGGAGCTGCCACTTGCTACACAGTTTCCCAGACTTAGCCCTGCTTTGGTGGGTGCTCTGTGCTTCTGTTCTGACTTACTTTCTCAGGATTGCTTTAAAGCAAAATAAACCTGCACCCTGTTTCAGGAGGAACTGCCATTTTGCGTTCAGCTAGAGCCTGCCACGTAGGAGAAATATCTATATGGATGTATTTTCTCTCAAAGGTAGAGCCTACTACACAGACAGCATTTGAGTAGATCCTACAGCACCAGTGCAGCTCTTCAAGACGATCATTTCCAACAGGCCAGTACAGTTCTTTACGTTGAGCCAATCTAACTGAAATACTTCTTAATTTTCCAAATAGAGAAAAGTGGGGAAAAAATCATTTTGATGCAGCAGACTTTGCATAGCTTCACCAGAGAACACTCATTTAACCACCTTGTTTCTTAGTCTCAGTCTCAGGAAGCTTAATTAGCTGGTTAATAATAACTTCAATTTTTATTGTTTTATTTTAAAATAAAGATCTTCAAGAATAACAATGCATTACTGACCTTTGCAAATGTAAAAATATAGCACTTATGTTCTTACTTCCCTAAATTTGTATTTCAAAGCAATATAAATGTAATGTGAATCTCAGCCTATCCAAATACCCCTGAATCAGTACAGGACAACTTGTGCTACAGCAGTCACCTTAGATTTTGAAAGCATTTACTTAGCCTGATTTTACTTTTCTCACATTTTCCCATGAATATTCAGATGGCAGTCCTTCTAGCAGAGATCCTATGTATAATGAATCTTTCATATTAATCACTCACAAAAGTGCATTTTCAATTAGTTTCTATAAATGTTACCATAAAAGATCTTATCTGCTAAGATTTGTTGTTCAGAAAATAAAAATTGTACCATTTGTTCAAACACAATTCACCAGCTCTGTATTCTGTGTTACCGATTTTCTCTATATAAGAAATGCAATGAGCAAAAGTGTAATATACAAAAAAGAAGCTAAACTTTTAAGAGAAATTATTCTGTGCAAGTAATTGAAGTGATTGCTAAAAGTTATTTAAATGTCATTATTCAGGAATTATTAATGAAATTTAAGAACAATGAGGAAGCAGAAGATAAATAACATACCTAAATTTCCACATTTTCATGTGTTGCTTTGATCTGATGTTTTTGTTTTTTTTTATTTTCTGTACGATACTGAGGAAGAACTTAGTTTATCCTTCAGGGGTAGAAAGAATGAAGGAAAGGAGGTATCATTGTCTTTCCGTTGTCTGAATATGGAGCAACTCTGAGAGGGACGCTTAGGAGGAGGAAGAGGAATGTGAAATGCTTGAGGAGAAGGCAGAGAGTAGTTAGGTACCCAAGTGAGGAGACTGATACTCAGAGTTAGACTAAGATCGTATACACAGCGGGCATTTTCACTTACAGCTAAACAGCTGGCGCAATGCACTACACTTTCCTTTAGTAAACGTGCCCTGTTCCTTTTTTGTTTGTTTGTTTTTTGGTTTTTTGGTTTGGTTCGGTTTTGTCATGTCAAGTAGGGTATTGCCAGCTGCCTAAACTTCGTTCAGGTTTTCACCCGTTCAAACGTCTCTGGTAGTACCTGAGACCCAGTACCGTGGAGCAGATGTAGAAGTGCATTCGCTCAGCAGTCATCACTCCCTCTCCCCTGCCTGTTATCATCAGTCTACCTTGACTGCAAACTCCTGAGCTCTTTGCTTGTCTTCCTCCAGATCCTCAGCCAGACCCTCTAGAAATCTTACGGTCAGGCAGGTATTGCCCCAGGCTTTCATCCACTCTCTTGTGGGAGCGGAGAGAGGGAGGGTGCTAGTGTGACAGGTAGCTCCTGCATCTCAGCTCCTGCTGAGCTGTACTAACTCCATGCTACACCAGCTGCCCTGAAGATATGGCCTGTGAATCAGCGTTTGGGCAGGTCCCTCCCTGGGAACAGCAGGAAGGGGCTTGGAAGCCCGGCCTGGAGCAGGAGGCCTTTGGCAGACAGCTCAAAGGGACAGCAGGGTCTAGGAGACTTTGCTGCAGTGGTGAGCGCTACAGATAAAAATGACTTGTTCAGTTGATGCTCTGAATCAGAATCGTTCTCAGTTTAAGCCTGACTGAGATGGCTCATTTTCCCCCCTACCAAAACAAACTGACTTTCACCTTCAGAGTAGCCAGCTCTCTCTCCTCTCTGGTGAATACCCCAGCAATGAGTTTGTACAGGAGCACTGTCAAAATCTCTTACTGGCTCAAGGAACGTTTAAGCATTTTAGATCAGGCTGAAAAACATCAGGATAAGCCCGTGAAAACACCTCTCAGGACAGGCCTTGGCCGGGTGGCTAGGCCTCCTTTTGGGGAACGTGGATACTGTGAGGTCAGATATTTCTGACAGAAAATGGAATGAGAATTTTTCACTGCCTGAGGATGTGTCCTAGCGTTCACTGAAACTTCAGTGAATCCGGCTACAATTCCTGACTTAGCAATTCCTGACTACCAAAACTGCAATTAAAAAAAAAAAAAAAAATCATTGGGCACAATTAAAGATGGGTAAAACTGAGGTGGAACTAAATGTCTGCACAGGAGAGGAATTCTTATTTTAACTGAATCATTCTTTATTAGCTGGATATTTGTGGTATAAACAGTGTGGTTTGATGTCGAGCTTATTTTCCTCTTCTGCAATCCTCTCAATATGCCAAGTTTTAGCAATTACTGTTTTAAATTTTCTTTCCCTCTTTAAGTCATGACTTAGAAGTGACACAGGGGTTCGGACAGAATTCTCTTCAAAATCTCATTGCAATGTCCTTACGTCTCTCATCTTGTCTACTGTGTGGACTCACAGATGCCTAGAAGGTAGTGTTTGTAAATCACAGGACAGCAGCACCTGAGAACGTTAAAAGAATCCACCGCAGTTGCAAAAAAAGAAGTCTTCCTTGCTCTAGTCCATTGATTTTATGGTTTAAAAAAAACCTTATTGTAATGCAGTATTCTGCGGTTAGGATTCATCTGCTTTTTTACAGCAACATTAAAAGGCTTATCCAACCACACTTTACATGTAGCTGTTGGAGGGCAGGACAATATTTTTGTAGCTAAGTTATTGATATAACAGTTGGGATTCCTGGGACCCTGATTCCGTGCAGTGGAGTTGTGAGATAAAATTTATGAGGAAAGAAATGTGTTTCTAACAATATAGGTACTCACTGGGCTTACCCCCAAAATGTGTGGGAATACCTACATAGAAGAAGCTATGGTAGCACAGGATTTACCAAGAGGTTAGTTCTAATACAAAAGAATAACTTCTAATATTCCTTACTGGGGTCAGTAGGAGATTCAGCAAAAGAAGTTGGATGCATGCGTTGAATCAAAGCCTATCCTAACTACTATGCTTCTGCCCAGCTGCTCTCTAATTTTACAGAATTTCTGGGCTATCTAGGCATTTGTAGGGCTCAGAAATAGCAAGAGACACAGTAATGTGCCATTGCTGCTTTTGGCTACGCTCAGGTCAATGCTGGAAAGGTTTGTTTGTTATCATCTCTCTGAGAACATTTCATTTTCCCATGGGAGGGATATTTTTTTCAATATTCTTCCCACTCAGTCTGTCCTGTGGTTTGGTGCCACAATTAGTGGTTTCTCCATTAAATTCTAAATGCATTACAGTGTTTCTGGTTTTAAAACCCAAGACTAAAGCCATCAGCTTCTTAGTCTTTCTTCATGAGTTTGCAACCCTTGGTTTTCATCAGTCTTTCCTGCTTCACTTCTATTTCATCCCCTTTTTACTCAAATCTCACAGCAAGCACTGATTTTCATCAGCCCTCTCTTTACTTGAGCATTTTTCATCAGTTTTGCTCTTTGGTTTTGTTCCAGTAACCTTGTCTCTTTGTTTTCCTGGTGTCAGCTGTCATGCTTTGATGTGCAGCCTTTTTTTGTTAGTAAAGTGTGTGCTCTAAAGAGGTTATAACTGGAAGAGGAAAGATATGGGGAGAACTATATATCACAAGCGCTCCTCGTGTATTTTTGACATATTGGAAAGAAAGAGGGAGGAATTATTCCTAGCATTATCCTTTTCTTTTTCACATCCGTCTCATTTGAGATATGAGATCAGAATTAAACCATTTTTCCATGTATAAATACTTAATTGAGACATAGAGATAGTCCACTTGGCTTAAGATGAACATTAGTGTACAGGCGGTGAGACAAAACCCTTATTTGTGTAAGGATTTTCTGTTGCCTGCCACTGTAAGATATGAGTCAATTTTTGACTCTTTTGTATAGATTTTATGAAACCTAGGTAATTGGTTGAATGACTTTTGTGACTGTTGCATGTTTAAAAAGCAGGAGTACCTAATAATTTTTAGGAAAAGCGTTAAGCAGTCAATGACAGTGCTCTTTCAATAGCTGAGGAGAGTTAATTGGACAATTTCCAAACGAGACCATGGAAAAGTGCAGATCATATCAAGCAAGCATTAGCTGTGAGTGTATCCAAGGCTAGAGGGAGACTCGTGCTTCATTTATCAGCCAGGATTAAAGGCAGTGAAGAATGTTCATTGCAACTGTGCAAACATAAAACATATTAAAGCGCCAAGACTTAGAAAATGTCAACCACTGCTGTTTTGAGCCTATCCATCACAGTGAGCCAAGTCCTCACTGAATCCTGCAGCGAGTCGTGAGTGAAGCAAATGTTATATAAGCTTTTTTTACTCGAGGGGATTTCAATTAACTTTTGAAATAGAGACGTGTCGTGTTGAATGTCATGCTGATCCCGAGGAGATTCGCAGTGTTGTCATGCCCGTAGATGTTTTAAGATTATTCAATCACCCTTATCTGGAAAGAGTAAAGCAAGGGGACTCTTAGATTTGGACAATGTTGCCAAAGATTATGGGCAACCCACCACAAATAGCCTGATATTCATCAATTATAATCCAATATGGCATGATGTGGAGAATGAACTCACACTGCGTTTTGTGGTGATGATAACTTTATCCCTTCTGGAATCAATGTCTCAGCCAGGAGAGTGGCCCTTACTGGGGGGGCCCAGCTTATGTCATTGGCAACTTGAAATCTTGCTCTGTAGTTTTTCCCAAAAGGCTATATCACTGCACACCAAGGGTTGCATAGGTTGGAAGGTATTAGTCACTCCTCTGTTACATTCCCCTAAGTTATCAGGGGAAGGGTTGCTTGAGGAGGGCTTAGCAAGGAAATTACGAGCTGAAAATCATGCAGTGGTCAAGAGAGGCCTTCTTTAAAGCAAACACTGAAAGCAGCGTTGAGGGGGCTGAGATATTGGTTTGGCAGTATACTCACCTACCTTTTTATAGAAAACCTCTTTGACAAGAGTGCCACTTGACAAACAGGAGGAATTTCCCTGATCGATATATTACTTTTATATGAAACAACCAAGACGGGTTACACGTCTTCATCTTACAGGAAGCCCAAGCTCTGCTGTGCTGAAGAAAAATTCCTTACAAAGTTTTTGGGGTAGTGTTGCTTTTATTATACCAAACCTTAAAAGAAGATTCTTAACGGCACTCTCAGCCGAAAATAGTGACATGGCAGTACGTTTTCCATTGTAGTGAAGAAAATAAGGGTTTTGTTCTGCAAGTTCTAAATACCTCGTGAGGAGGATCCCCTCTGGATGCCAACTGAAGGCATAAAGAAGCCAGGAGAAGGAGAGACCATTTCAATTCACGTCAATTTCCATGTCAGTCGCTCTTATTACTGGTCCCTGAATCCTGTCCTTGTATGCTTCCCATACGCTTCTTATCTCTTGTCATCGAGCTATTGCCCTTCTCATTCCTTCAGTGGGTCCCTCAATCAGCTATCTTCTTCCTCCTCCTTCTCCACCAGAGGCTGGGCCACGGAGGGAAAGGAGAGGCAAGATGCAGCTGCCGCTGCCGTAAACCAGCAGCTTTCTTGAATGGAAGAGTTAACCACAGCAGCACCATGAGGAGTAGTGAAGAAGAGAAGAAATAGTGGGGATTTTTTTTACTCTCACAGGCACACAAAGGTGAAAAAGGTCTGTTTTAAAATGGTTATGAGTGGAACTCTTTGCAGTGCATAATCTGATCCCTTCTAGAAGTTTGTAAAGAAAGCTCTGCTGTGACATAGGTATTGTAAATGAGGTCTGTACAGTCACAAGGATGTCGTAAAATATTTCTTTGCACTGTTAACTGCAAGAAGTGATTTCTTTTCATCTCAGCCCTTCAAATATTTGCCAGTTAATTAATGTGAAATATAAGAGTGATCCCATTAATTTTAACTTTGAAGATGGGGTTCTGATTTGCTATACCCATATTATTTCCTTATAAACATCAGTATTTATAAACACCAATTCCAATCACTTGATTTTAAAATAGGTTTTTGACTGCTGGCCTTGCAAACGAGTTCCCTTTGTTGTCTTATTCTCACAAATGGAGCGCTGATGTTTTTGCACAAAATGGTTTTTTGGTAAACAGGTAGAGGAAGATGTTTAGATGTATAGCAATTTGCTGTTAAGCATTGTCTCTGTCCTATGGTGCAAGTTCCTCTGTCCTTCGGGAGCATGAGGATAGACAGAAAACAGACATTCCCCATTATGGGGGGGAAAACCTTGCTTTTTTATGCGTTCAACATCTTTTTATAATGAAATGCCTATAAGCAGAATGTTGAACCTGAGCCTGGAGCTGCAACGGCTTGCAGGCTCATTGTAGCACTTTGTGGCAATAGATTTTGATTTGACAGTGCCATTAAACAGTGTAAATTCTTCTTCAGACTTTTGCAAGGCAGTAGAAATAAACGTTATAGGCTTTCTGTTAGTTGAGAAATAACAGTGGACAAATTTTTTGTATGTTTCCCATGTTAGGATCTCCTGCATGCTAGTATATAACAGTACCAAAATACACTTGTGATCGGTATTTTGTAAGACAAAAATCAAAATGCACTTTAAAATTTTTTGAAATTTCTTCCCCTTCTTTTTTCCTACAAGTTTTTAAAAAAACTCTGTCCTCCAGTACAGTGAGATATACGGGAAGACTACTGCAGAAAGGGTGGCAAGAAAATTATCTTTTGGCTTCCTAGAGAACATGCTAAGTTGTCTGGACTGCTGAAGTCCCTACAACTGCAATGAGGGTGGATTTTTAGGCTTAATAACGGTACTTTCTATACAGATTTGAACTCCACAAAACACTCAAAGGGAAAAACAATTTTTCAGACAGTAAGGCAGCAAATCATGACCGGAAAGCAGAGATAAGCCACGTCATCCTTCCCCTTCAAACCCACCCCCACAGCTGGGTAGGGCTGTCCCCTAAAGGGGACTGTACACATGTCAACAGCTTTTAGATATAGAGCTTGCTTTCCTTCCCGACCTTTTCTTCCAGATTTTTGTGTTGTTTATAAGGTTCCTCGTTTTTCCTGACCAGGAGCTGCATGACTGGGGTCAGAGGAAGTTTTTACATGTTTCTCTGGAAGCTTATGTCCCTGGAGAAGGTGTAAACAGCTTAGCATCCGCAAGCGAAGAGATCTAAATGGTGATGTTACAAAACGTGGTTACACTGAGCTATGAAAGCGGTCGGCGGTTCTAGGGGTAACACTCGCTCCTGCTGTCCTAGGGCTCTTCCCGTTGACCTCTCCTTCCATGGTGCTGCACTGCTTTTAGTGCCACTCAACGGGCTGAATGCCATATAGATGTTAGCTTACAGCAGCCTGTGTGTGAATGCTGCAGACGAAGGACAGAGAATCAAAGGATTATTCTTATCAGAACAAAGAGAGACAACATGTGTCAAAAAGCTAGAGAGATAAACGCACAAGCTGGAAGAGAAGCAAGGTAAAGCAAAACGGCTCTGCCCGCAGTCTGCTTTAATAGCAGATATAAGGGATATTTTTTCTTTGAAATAAAGTAAATTTAAAAAGTACAGAATTGAGTGTAAGGATAGGTACAGTGCTGGATGAATCTTCTATCTTTAGGCAAAATTCTACACTTTAACTCAGAGTTGCATCAAGTAAATTTTGCTGTTGACCATCATTTCTATTTATATAAGTAAAGGCCCATTACAAGAAATCATTTTCAATGTGTTTTAAAAAAAAACCTCCCCACTGAACCTTTCAGCATATTTCTTCACGGTGTTAATTGGAGCTTTGCTCAGTAAAATGAAATATAAGAGCCCAGACCCCTTGCAAGGCATTTACACTTTCAACTAAAAATTAGAGAGGAAAACTGAAATAAGACTGCAGAGTTATTTACTCCTAAATTCAGTTTTGACTTAATATACTATGACTATTTTATTTTTACTTTATTTTCAAGAGGTTTCGTGTGTTTTATCACATATGTGTGACACACACAGCACACATCAAGGCACATGTCACTCCTGTGAGAAGAAAAGTAGCATTAACATTATGGGAACAGATACAAGCACCTAAAACTGGGAGGAATTTACTCAGCATATTCCAAGTGCCCTCTAAGCTACATGAATTTGCATGTAGTCAAACATGGAGGCTCCGGGCATCTTAGAGAATCCAAAGGTCACTGCAAGAGGAGCACGTGAGCAGCCCATTAGATGCTGAATGCCTGTGTCCTCGTCACTCCTTTACCACAAGATCACCCTTGATCAATAATTGCCGGGAATAAAACCCAGAGCTGTGTAAGCCTGATGTATTATATGCAATTCAGGTTTTGTGCGTTTTATGCCGGTACTTCAAATAAGAGCAGTTCTTAATGTCTGTCTTCTGAAGCAGTATTTCCTTTCAAGAACCCTATAAGCTGCTCCCTGCTGCAATGATCCCCAGATATCTTCATATGCAACTCATCTTATTGTGTAAATTAATTGAAATGAGATCATTGAGATACTACCTTTTAATCTTACTCACAATTTAAATGAGTGATTCCAGTGGTCTATAATTATGGTAAAATATGGTAAGAAGGATATAGTTTGTGTATCGGATAGTGAAGTAAAGACTCAGGATCAGGCTTAATTCTCTTCCATAGAAATATATTGGAAAACACCTTTCACCTGCCAGTTTCAATAACAGGAAAAAAAAATCTTTAAAACCATTTACAGAGAAACAAACTATCCCTTGCAGGTCCATTTACAATACAAGACCATAGAGTTGAATTCATCTCTGTGCTACTTTTGTTCATTTCTGTTGTAACCACTGGTGTCAGTAGTTAGACTAATAGAAACTGGATTTTGCAGCATGCAAAAAAGGAGGGGAATGATTATCCTCGAGGGCAGGGAAATTATACCACACACTTAATGTTGAAGGCAGAATAGGGAACTGGACTCTTCCAACTCATCACTGGAGTGTAAGAATACAAAATTTATATGACTCCCTCTATAGCAGCTACTTAACTCACATGCTAGCTGGATAATCAAGAACAAATACACCAGTCAAGGATGTGTAAACTAAAGTTATTACAATATAGGCATTTTCATTTTTTCCAGAAGACCATCTCATCCTTGTGTGATATGTGAGTGTCAGACAGAGATAGGAGATGTGTGTCTCCCACTGTGATGGGCAGAAGTCTTTGTTTTACAGCATAAAGACAGATTTGAAATATGTTATCCCTTTTGAGAATATTTTGTTGAAGTGTCACTTTAAAGGATTGGGTTGGATTGCTTCAAGAAAACAAAATGGAAAAACTCTTTTAAAGAGTTGTAGTTTTCCTGAAAAAAATGTGGTTGGTTGAGAGTTCTGTCTTCCCAGGACCTTTATTTAGTAGCTGCAAGAAAACTGTGTGTGGGCAAAGACTCAGAAAACA
Organism: Struthio camelus; assembly: GCF_040807025.1. Taxonomy (NCBI): domain Eukaryota; kingdom Metazoa; phylum Chordata; class Aves; order Struthioniformes; family Struthionidae; genus Struthio; species Struthio camelus. The sequence goes on from NC_090944.1 coordinate 112,389,050, forward strand.
AATGCGGTATATCCAATGTCTGATCTGTCTAGGTTTCCACAGTACATCCAGGATTGTATTATCTCAGCACTTGTATGTTAGCAAAAAAAAAAAAAAAAACCTTTTTTTAAATCTTTTTCTTTGTTTATACAATCGTGAGGTACTTTATAAAACAATCGGTTAGAAATATATTTTTATTTTCCTTTTTTTTGTTTCAAATGTTTCAAAGAAGAGAGCTTTTTCCTGTCCTGTTGAACAGAGGCCTGCACAAAGCATAGCTTGTTAATGACAGAGAAAGCCAAAATTCAGCTCAGGTGAGCTCCTCCCATCTGCACACTGGATAACTTGTTTTGCTCTCCAATAGAGGAAAATTATCATGTAGGGCAGTGAGAACTGCCTGGTTGCTTGTCTTTAAAACCAGCTGTGAGTTCAGTGGGTTGCCCTTCTTATATTGGCATAACAGCGTTGTTTTTTAACACAAAGGAAACATTAAATATTAAATGCACTTGCCCTCTATTTGCAGAAGTAATAAAACCTGCAGACACAGACATTTTTCTGCAGTTCATGTCCTTCTTTTTGCAGGGTGCCTAAAGGGCATGAACATGCCTTGGGGCATGAACAGGCTGCAGAGGGGCTTGTAGGGGTGGCTTGCAAGGCAGCTTTGTGGATAGGGACAGGCAGAACAGAAAAGAGCCTTCTTCATAGCTACTTCCAAGGCTGTTTTTGAGAATAGTACTGATGTAGCAAAACCCCAGAAAGAAACACCTCAGACCTTTTAAGATATCTGAATATATCTTTATCATTAGAGGAACTCTTTCTGATCTATTTGATTACCCAGAACAATAGGATATGCAGTCCTAGGCCAGGCAGAAGGCTACATTGTCTTGTATACCTTGTATGTCTACCAAGTGAATCCAAACAGCTTGAAGACTTGCAGGTCTATCCTTTTGAAGGTTTTGACTAATGGTTTACAAAGAGCAGGCAGCCTCGATCGCTCAAAGAGCTGTTTCTTTTACCAATAGGAACAAAGCATTTGGAAAAAAAATATTTTTAGAGTCTGTACAGAAGTGTATAGACTTCCTAAGGTTGTGCTATCTTCTGCCAGTGATTTGTGCAGCCTGACTTCTCTTGACACCCCTAAGAGGCCTCTCATGAAGTGTTCTTCTTTTTCCTCATAGACCTCTCAGCCAAAACAATATATTCAGACAGCAAACATCCCAATAACCAGATTAACAAATAAAATCAAGAAATTATTACGGATGTTAAGACTTGTGTTTCATTGCAAGTGTTATGACAATAAAGTTTGACATCCTACAACTCTGTGAAACTTTGTCAAGTGTCCAGCAAAGCACATAAAACTCATATCTAACTAACTGTAGAAAAGACTGTAATAGCTAATGTTTATCTTCTGACCTTTTTATGTATATTAAAATGTGTTTTAGATGGTCGTTAGAAGTTTTTATGTTTTATTCTGATCTCATATAGTTAGATTCTTGATATTTAAGGCTTTATAGAAAGAAACATAAACAAACAAAATCAATTTTCTCCTTTCCTTAAAGTATTCCAAATAATTTTTCCACTGCTTATGTGAAAAATATTTCACAGCGCTTACTGCTGTGCCGCAAAGAAGTCACCTCATCCATCTGGAAGGGCCAGCACATCATTTTTTGCCCATTCATAGCAGTGGTCAACTTTAGTATAGGTTTTACTTTAAGTTCATTGGGCTTGTTTATCCCGACTTAGAATTCTCTCCTATGTCTGCACATTTTGTACGTATGCAGGCAAGCGAACACACACATACATGTATATATGTGTGTGTGTGTGTGTATGTGTTTGTCTATACACCTTTAAATAGATATATGTATAAACTGTGTGGATTATAAAATGACCATCTTGTCCAGCTTCAGTTGGTCATGCAAGATTTATAGGGCCTGTGGGAAAAGGGCTGCCAAGTACAGTGCTGGCAAAATCTTTTTTTGTGATTTCTTCTCCCTGGCTCCCAAACCTCACTTGTCATGTTCAAGCTTTGTTCCAGATTAGTGGCCTATGGCAGTGAGTAAGAAGCGTGAGAATTCAGGAGGATGCACGACTTAACAAAGTATAGCAAACCAATGTGTCAGGGAAGCGTTGGCAGCCTGTGATATAAGCCAAATTAAATCCTCAGCTAGACGATATGTTTTATGAGCATCCACTGTTAAGTTCAAAAAACAGGAACCCCCAAGACGTTACCACTGATACGCCCACTTGCTCTCTGAACACCCAAGTGCACTAATAAACATAAAATAATATAAGTCATGGAAGGTGCTAAAGGATTAGGTTGTTTGTTTTATTGGCACTGCCTCACCTTGGGATACAAATGAACATGGGTGTTAGTGAGACAGAAAATAGATGTCAAGAAAAGACCCACCACTTTTATGCTGCGTAATACGCCACAAAAACTACCTGCACCAAGAGGCACCCAAAGAGTTAATAGTAACAACTTACCAATATAGGAATGTGCCCTTATCAGTATAAGTGTATTTTGCTGCAGAGCCCCCCAGCCAGGCAGCAGGGGACAGCAGCCTCCCCGTGCCACCTGCGTGAAGCGCAGCCCAGCTGCCTGCGGTGGCCCCTCCGGCAGCCGCCAGCCTGCTGCGTCCGCCCTTGGGAGCCAGCTGTTGTGCCGGGTTACACGGCTATCCTGAGGTGAAACTGTAAAATTTACTACCCACAAAGTAAAAACACAAAAACAGCCAAACTAAGGGGCATTGGGATTGCCTGAGATACACGGAAATCTGCACCAGCGAGTTACAACAGTTCACGGCCTTACAGCAAAGGGGCGGTTAGTCCTAACTCTTTGGCCAATTTGTTAGTTTGAAACTGTTTAGTAGGGTGATGAGAAAACGTAATGGGTGACTGCAGCAGACTCCACTAAGTGCACCTCCTGATAACTCAGGTCAGCAAGAATGCTTTTATTTGTCAAAGAACTTATTCAGCGCACTTAAGCAACGGGTAAACAGTACACCTACTGTATTTGTGAAGAGTGTTTAAGTGGGACCCCCAGCATGTCAGCAGGCTTATTCACAGAACTTAACGAGTGTAAATTGGTATTTGCTAGCGTAAAAAATACTTTACCATATACACAGAAAAGGAACTGATCTCTTAATTGACCTTTGAGCTACACGATAATTGACAGTCTTGAGATGCCAATGTGCGAAGTTAATTAAGTCGTCAAATATATTTCAAGAAACTTGAGTCTGTTTTTGTTTGAAGGTTCTTGCCATTTACAAATTTGAGAAAGGCACTGCAAAGTCATGGACGATGCTATTGTAAACACGAGACCAAAAAAAAAAGCTTAATAAAAGTTACCTTTGTCAGAATTGTCTCTCTTGTGTGTGAAGATCATCTTATTCTGACTTTCACAAAACTTCTACGCAATGCCAGAACCAAAAGCCTGTTTAAAGTCTATAAAATTAAAAAACAATAAAACTGCTAGACAGTGCAGGTGAGGGGAGAAAACGGATAGAAAGATTTTGTATAATCCTACAATTTCTCACATATGTTTAGCAGAAGAAAGAAAGACTGGAAACTAAGGGAATTAAAACCAAAAAGGAATACAACTTACATGTGTGCTCCTACGTAGTTTTTTAGCACTAGGGCCCTAAACGTGTACTTTTTTTTGAGTATTTCCAACCTATGCTTCCCTCTGCTACACTTAAATGTTTAAGAGAGTGAAATGTGATTGACTTTATTCAATGACCACAATTATTTGAAGAATGCCTTCCAAAATAGTCCTAGTACATAGAGTCTGTATCAGTTTTAATTCGGTGTGTGTGAGTATAAGGATGTACCATGTGTGAAGAGCATCTTTCACTTTGTGTAAGAATAGTTGTCAGTTTATGGTCAGATACAGTTTTCTTCAAGGGAGACTCTCTTCCTTTTGATGGGTACAATAACTATTCTCATTAGTTTTATTGTCCTCTCAATAAAAAGATCATTTGGGCTGAATGAATGAGAAAGATCGTTTTCCTTGGAAGAAGAGAATACCAGGAACAAGGTGTCCGTCCTGCAAAGCCTTCCTTATGCACAAACTCCTTTCAGCTAACAGGAGTCTAATGAAGAGTGGACTTACAGGACGTCTAAAAAGATAATACAAGCCAATCAGCAACAATGGAAGTAATGTAATCTATTTACAAAACTTTTGGCAGAGAAAGTAAAAAGCCAGGAAAATCTACGGAATATTACAAAAATCATTGTTCTGCAAGTCAGAGAAGTAAGTACTGTGTAATGGCAGCACAAAAATGGAAAATGAATGCTCTGCATAGTTGTTTTCCAGTGGTGCTAGTAATGAATGAAAATTTAATTCCCAAAATTTCTCATCAAATGTTACATGTTTGAAATGAAGGTATGTTTTGCTTTTCTTTTTGTTACTTTCAGTAAACAAAACAGTGCTGGAAAGATGTCAATTCTGGTCTCGAAGTTCTGAATGTCTGCTAGTAGAACAGGACTGAGGCAATTCCTCAGAAAAAGTCAAAAGATTGGGGGTATATGTTTTGTCTTCCTACTTAACAAAGAGCCACGCCATCATGACAACAAAAGAGAGAAAGCTGTGGCATTTTATTTCATGCACGTTAACAGGTCTAGGCAGTTACATGTCTCAGTGAATACAAATTATGAAGGATGATTGAAACACAATTGTTGCACAACTTCACTTAGAGATGATTTTAACACATTCACAGACAACACAAGTCTCTTGAGCTCCAGAAGCTCAATAAATTCTTGTAGGTGGAGGCTGCTGGTGATGCACAGCAGGAGCTGTTTCCCAGCTGTATCACTGATTAGCAGGAATCTCACCTTGCCAAGCCTTTAAAGCCTTGCAGAAAATGCACCAATTAAGTGTTCAAATCCTTCAGCCTTAAGCCGTATGTCGAGGAAAATAATTCACTGGCACGGGGCTTTGGGTCAAGCTTCTTAGCCCAGTAGTTGATGTGATAATGCTTTAGCATTGTACTGCTTGCCCACCCAGGAGGAAGGAGAAGAGACCTGGCTATTGTTTCTCTCTAAAGCAGAGCTCTGAGGAATATGAATATAAGTGTGGTTCATTAATAATCTCAGTTTTGAGAAAGGAGAGGTGATGGAGGAGGAGGATTTAAAGTATTCTTGGCTCAGTAAGTATTCCTCGAAGAAGTGTTGCTTTGCTGTGCTTCACAGCTGTGCCTGCGGTTCAGGGTTCTTGCTGCCATCACCCTCTTCTTGTACCAAATAAGCAGTGAGTTTTGTGGGTAGACTTTGGGGAATGAGCAAGGAAATCAGACTTATTCGTGGAAGGGAAGCGTTGATTTCTTAAGCGTTGGCAGAGAGCGTATAAGGGTCTACTGAAAATAGCCACATATTCAGCCCAAGGCTGACTTAAGATAGTCATTAAAAGTCCATGAAAAGCTCCTCAGATGACAGTATTGCAGGGTGAGACTAGCCCCCTCTCCCCTAATTGCACTGTCTTTAGAACAAGGTCACCAGCCTTTAAGGATGTTAAGAAAATCCTAAAAACATGCCTGAAAACTCCTGCTGACTAAAAGGGATTTTCTGCTGCATTTCAAAGGTGTGAGAAGGACCTCACTTTTCTGAACCGTAAAACTTCTTATTCTTCCCAGCAGAGAAAGGGCTAGGGCCTGCTTGCACACTGTCGTGAGGAGCCTTGCCACCCAGAGCAAGCCCCACAAGCTTGCCTCACAAGCAAGCCCCAGGATCAGGGTTGTCTGAGACCCATCCTGCAGTGAGGACGCCGCAGCCTCAACTCCCAGGAGCAAGAGGAACCTCGAAGGCTTCATTAAAAAGGGAACGCTGGAAATACTTCAGGCAGCTTCCCACAGAAAGAAGGTTGCCTCTGCACTGAGGCAAGTATTGGATGTTCAAATGTCATGGGCCACCTCTTCCCCTCCCGGACCCATCCTTCCTGTGAGACAGTTTGCCAGAAAACTTCAAGAAGTTGAGATGCATGGTTTGTGGCTGCTTAGCTGAAGTTTTGATACCTGATTCTCCTGGCTCTGGACTCGCATACACCCACCTGGGTCTCACAGCTCAGGTGTCACCAGAGTGACATGGTTCAGCTTAGGAAGGAGTCTGTAGCAGGACAGGGAATTAAAGGTGGGAGATCCTAGGTTTTAGGCCTGCAACCTAATTGAAAAACCAACCTTTCCCAGACCTTAGATTTGTCCCAGGAAAAAAATCTTGTAAAGCATGTAGCAGCCCTAGGTCCAAGTAGAGCCAGGTCCAAAATCTGTATGTGGACAGGGGAAAAAAGAAAAGAAAATATAAATTAGGCACAGAGACAGAATACAGAGATTGGATAGCATGAACAAACACTGGACATGAGTTTGTTTTAAAGTGAGTTTCCCCACCTGCCTATAGTTGTCTCAAATAAGCCCATAATACTGGGCATGGTTTTACTTTTACAAGGTTTCTGCATAAATGTTTATGTGCTGTGAATTAAATCATGCACTTAAACAGGGAAGAGGATGAAATGGAAAACTTACTAACCATAATGACGGATGGATTGCTCATTACTCATACTAACGGATGGCAAGCCCAGGCAGGAAGTTTCCATCCAGTAAATGTATCTCTCTGAAAATTTGCCAGGTAGAGGTAAAGAAAAATGTTACTTTTGCCATTTTGAATCACTTCTTGAAGGGCTCTGGACTCTTTCTGCAGAGGGAATAAAAAAGAAACTATGAGACTAATAAGGACTGAACAACCTACATAAGTTGAGATCAATGAACTAAGTTTTGCTATTTGCCTTTCCCTCTAGCCTGTGTTGCCTCCTGTTCTATCTGCTAGAAGTATTGCATAATGTGTATACCAATCTTTGCTCCTTAAGTAGAACATTGTCAATTAGCAGCTAAGGCAAAAGCTTTATAAACCTCTCAGCTGAAAATGGGAATAAGACAAGATGGCGAGTTTTGCAGTCCTCTCTGTCAAATATTCAATTTATTTCAATATTCTGGAAGATGAATGAGCTGTATCTTTAGCCAGCCCCTTTGTTAAGCTACCCTCAGTGCTGCTGAACCGCTGCATTAAAATAAGGATTTAGATCTTGGAAGTTAAACCAATATTTTATCTGTTGAAGTGAATCTTCTGAAACACATCCTTTAGACATTTTTAAAAGCAGCATGAAATGGCCCACAAACCATAAATACCTTTTGGCTTTATTCTTTTTAAAGACACCCATAATAATTTTCACTTATGTTTGCATGTGCATTTATACAGTATCTGCAGATCAAGTATTCACAGGTACAAATAAATGTACCCTACTATTTCTTATATTAGGCATCTTTTTTGTTATACACTTATACAGAGAGAGCCTGTTTTGTGAGTGGATTTTAGGTGCGAAGGACTTGGTGGGACCAGTCCAGGTTTCACACATCATTAAATTCTTTTAATAAATTGATAAAGCTCCACCCTACAAGAAGGTGCCCCAGACTACTTCTACTGGAAGATTATGGCAGAGCTAGAGCTCCCATATGTCTGTTTTTCCACAGACATTTCCTGCTTTTCTACCTGAATTTTTTTCTGGGACAAATTTGCAGATTTCTTTTTAATGTTTGTTCAGGCTTTCAGGATCTGGCATCAGACTGGCTCTGGCAGTCTGAACAGAGTACTGCTCATTTCTACACATTTTCAGGCATTTCTGCAAAACCTGCGTCAGTCAGCTACATAGCCTTGGTGCCATAAGTAATTTAACAATGGTAAAAATAACCATCATCCTGAAACTCCTTTTCGCTGCAGACCTCAAATGCTTGATTAATACAGGACCTTGAACCACAGTGCCTCAGAAGGGTTATCAGGGAAAGGGTTATATGGCAATCACATCAACTACTAAGTGATGGACAGTCTTAGGAGATGTCCCATACTGTTCCTATGAAATTTGAATTTAGAGGGAAGCGTACTGCCACGTTACTCCAGCTTTACTCTTTCCTTTGAAGACTTAAACTTAGAGGATATGTTGTTTAAATCTCTGCAAATGTCTGAGGATAGATTGTTTTCTAAGACTCTCGGGCTTCTCTTCCACATGTTTAGGGTTAGTACAGGAGATTTTCAAAATGTAGCCTTTGCAGTTTCCCTTTGCTGCACAGCCGACCTTGGCGAAGGTCCTGGATAGCACCACCTGCTTGGCTAAGGATGCGAGCATACGCAGCATGTACACAAAACTTTTTGGTGGGCATTTGCCCAAACCTGATCATGTTAAAGAGGAAGACTACCACTAGCCTCCAAGTGATGGGGTTAAAGAGGCAGATGACCATCTGTCCGATTAAACAGTAAATGGGGAGCTACATGGAGACTTTGGAAACAAAGGAGTCAGCATGAAAAGCTCTTAGACAAAAGAAGCACTAACATTTTTAACTGTTGAGCGAGACCTTGGGGGGAAACAGCAGCAGCCACAAGCCCGCCAGGCACTGCTCTGCGGGGTGCAGCCCGGGCCCCCCAGGTATGCACGGGGAGGGAGGCCAGCGGAGCTGCAGGGTGCACACACCGCTGGGCTGGAGCACATCCGCACAGGACAGGGGTGCGAGTGGGGAAGCTGCTGGGCCAGGGAAGGGGTGAGCACATGTGCCCCACGGCCTGCGAGAGGGGCTGCATGCAGCTGTGTGTGTCAGCAGGGCGGTGATTAGACCTTCTTGAACAGAAAGGTGGTTAGAAATTTGCAGGTATTTGTTAACATTTCACAAGTGTCTAGTGCTGGGGCCTATTTGTTGTGTTACTGATATTGATCCTGAATATGAAGTTCACTGTTTGCTGGTCAGTTATGTGTTATTAATAACTCTGTAAAACACTTTAACAGTGATTTTGGTTTAAACCTCATGAGCTGTCTAGTTTTTCCATGGGACAACACTGTATACTGAAACGTGACATAACAGGTATCAGTTTGATTCTGAAATGCTGGCAAGATGTCAGCACAGATTTCCACGCTCTCCCATTCAGCTGCGTGAACAGCTTGCACTAATTCTCTTATCTGAACATTTTACCTTTTCCTCTGCCTCTGACAAAATGCAGAACATCTATAAACATACTCAGGTATGCCTCTTAATTATGTTTGATCAGCTACTTTGTTACAGAGATGGTGTGTTTGGTGTGATCTGTGCCTTGATTGCAAAAAGTTTTAGGCATGTATTAAGTGAAATGCATGCTGTCCTTTTAGCTGATCTTTTCTTGATCATACATAAGCTTTGTTTTCTAATAGACAGGGTCCAATACATGAGTATGTATATATACATATATACATAATGTGTGTATATATATATATATAATATGTGTGTGTGTGTATACATATTTGTGTATATATGTATATATACGTATACATAGTATGTATATACACACATATAATGTGCCTATATATAATATATGCATATTGTGTGTATGTATATACACACACACACACACACACACACACACACGTATATATATGTTTGTGTGAATCCAAAAGAAGGGTTGGGAAGCCTTTGTTACATGATATACAGGGCAAAATCCATAGGCAGTGGCATCACCAAAATAATAGCTCACCACTTTTTAAAATATGATGAAAAATTGTATTGTGGTAAGGTAGGTTTTAGTTGCACAATCATTAATGCTGAATCTGTGCACTGTGTTGTTTTCTAGCAGTGAAATTTGGATCTAAATCAGGCATGGGCACAGGGTCACTTTTCTGTCAAATTTGCCGGAGCACATGATGTTTGCCTGCTAGTTTTACACTGGCAGTGGGGCAAAAGCTGGTACCTGATTAAGCATGAAGCCTGTTGTTGCAAAGTTAGCCCATCAGAAGCTGCATCCATCAAGTGAGTTTGCACTAGACCAGTGTTAGAAAGCGAAGGCTGAACTTCTTGTATCATTGAACCACGGCCTGAAGCTGATAAGTCTTGCCTTCACCATCTTACCTGCATGCGGATCAAGAGCACACTGTCAGCATACTGACTCTGTGGAGTATCCAGCACTTTTTACGTTTTTTGGCTTACAACTCAATCTATGCTTGGAGGCTTTCTGAGAAGGCAAATGGAAGAATTTGAAACATGAAGCAAGCAGTGCTTCTGATGGAAAAGCGTTTTCCAGGAGGAAGGTTTCCTTTTGTTTTCTGAAGATGGTCTGGTGCTCTATTCATCTGATGTTTGCTGAAAGACTTATCCAGTGCTGGATTGCTTCAAACAAAAATGTTTTGTCCCTAGGTTTCACAAGCTTTGTTCTGGGCCTTGGTGATCTGCAGCTGTGGCAGGGCTTCATACAGCAGAGGCCTTAAACTGGCATCAGGAATTAGCTGGAGCTGAAAGGAAGACTTGAGCATGGGCCTGAGGTGATTACAGTGATCTAAGACAGGCGTAAGCATTAGGCAGACAGCCTCCTTCTATAGCATCTGGAGCCAGCACGTTGCCTTACACTCCGCTTTAGATACAGGAGGCTGTAATAATACAGCCATTGGGTAACGGACACATAGGATATTGAGGCCTCAGTGGGAGAAAGGGATGAAACTTCCCATAAAGCTAAAGATGTGAGAAGGTATTTTTGGGATGCTGCCCAGTCATCCAGACTCAGTGAGGAGTCAGATAAGAATCTAAGTCTTCACACAACCTTAACCAAAAAAATGTTGCAGGCCTTTAATGGGAGACAGCCAGCACCATTTCAGCCTTGCACAGGTTCAGACTGAGCTCCATGTTTGATTAAAAGTGGCAGGCAGGGGGAATTTCATGTTTCATTTCAGAAGCCAAAATTTCTGTTGCACTTTCAGAAAATCTTAAGGTAATAGAAAAAACTTTGGGAATATATTTTTTTTAAAGTAATCCTTTTTCATTCTAAGACATTCATTTCCTGAGGCTTCATTTGCCATCAAAATCCACTTTTTTGATGAACAGCTTCAATTTAATTTTCCTCCTCATGAATTCCTGTGTGGTCATTGTGACCGTATAGCCACAGTTGCAAATTAGGTAGTCAAAGGTTTGCTGAGGCATCCATTTAACTTCTTTATATGAAGATTTTGGTCCTCATTCCCTCACTGTTTTGAGGAATCCCATCCCATACAAAATATTCCAAATGAAATATATGTACTTAGAGCATCTGTCAGGTATGTTTTAAAGGGTGTTAATCCTGGATTCCTACATTTTCAGAACTTAATCCCTGCTTTCTCCCTGCTGCTAACTCCTAGTGCTTCTAAGTGATCAGTTTATAGTCCTCATTGCAAAATGCATTCTCCATATTAAAGTTCGTAGCTATTAAGATAAATAGAATGCAAATATGTGCCTATGCACATTCACTTTAAATTCAGTTTTTATGCTTTCTTACAAATTCCATTTGTGATGTTGATTTCAATTGCTAAGGTATACAATTTAGTACACTGTATACTATAAAATTTAAGTTCTTATATCCTTTCTGTATAACAAAATCAGGATTAGTCTTTTGCAGTCTCTGCTGTTTCTTATGTCCCTCAGCTCAGGTTGCTGCCAAATATCTCAGACTCCTGTTCCACAGTTATTCTTGCTCTTTTTTCTTAGGGGGAGGAAAACAGACTTACTGCACTTGATAATTAAAAACCAAATTCAAATGCCAGAGAGTAAAACATTATAGAAATTTGAAAAATGGTGCTGATCTAATTTCTGTAGTGTTTGCAGTGGCCGTGAAAACATCTGCAGTCTAGTCTCAGGCTATGAACTGGAATTTAAAAAAACAAAACAAACCCCACAAGCGCCACAGTAGATGACCGCTGAGGAATTCATCCTCCCTCTTTCTAGAGGCACAGGAAACAATTTCAGACTTTACCCAGGTGGGAGCTGAATGCCAAGGTCCCACTAGGAAAGCAAAGTTTCAGGGACACCCCAGGAGGGTGCACCTGACCGTTCCCCCGAAGCTCTTCCTGGGATGGGGAGATGGGGACCTCCAGAGGTTCCTGCTGCCCTACATGCAGGACTTCATCCCAGCCCGTGGCCAGGCAGGGGCAGGGGCAGGGCTGTGGCAGGGACGGCCCAGGCTGGGCTGCATGGGACCAGGGCTGGGGGGGCCCCAGAGGTGGCCAGTCACAGGCACATTCAAGGCTGATAGCACCATCGAGGCCCCAATGCTGGGAAGTAAAATTGGATCTTTAGAAAGTTGTGCTTAAAAATGTGCTGTGTTTCTGAAGTAGTTCACTTACGCAGCTCCACACTTTCAAAGAGAAGATGGCGATGAGACTAATAAGGATTGAACAACCTACATAGTTGCTCCTTGTGGTAAGAATGAAGAGGACCGGACTACAAAAATGCATTGCTAAAAAGAATAATATTTTCAGCAAGTACACCTCTGCTCTGAATTCAGGAATTCTTCATGGAAGTGAACTTACAGCATTTTGTATTCGCTTTCATTTTAAACAGTTATACAGATTTCTCTGGGTTTTGTTTATACCTGATGCTTATTGAATAGCTAGTTGTTCTGACAAATAGTGAGCCTATGTTTGGATAACGTGAGAAATAGTTTTGTAAATTCTGAAATCCTGATAACCAGCACAGTAATCTTATATTAAGCATACTTTCCAACTGTGGAAAATTTTCTTCAAATACTGGATGACTTGTGGCTTCGAATGTATAAATGAAGCTGTTTATGCAGCCCTATGCATAAGTTTTGGTAGTTGTAGAGAACGCTACCTGGGAGAGCAATTCTAATAACTGCTCTATCAGAATCTATGCTTACTGTTTTCCACGGAATACCTATGATATTTACTTACTTTTCAGGTGAAAGATATGTTTTCCAAACTGCAAACTCCCCAAGCTCTCCATGAGCTCTTTTTATTTCATGCATCGTCACCGATAATAAGGATAATGCAGGCCAAATTATGCCATTAGCTCTATCTCTGTAACATCAGCTGCGGTTGGGATATGCCTTCAGCAACATCTGAAAAACCACACTGGTTTGCAGTGTGTTTGTTTGGCACATGAGATGGCAAGAACTAACTTGACTGCCAGATCTCTGTGGATTTGCAACTGAAAAACACCTCTGTTTGCCAACAGAGTAAAATATATAGTGAAAGGGATGAGACTTAGTGAACCTGCACTATGAATTCTGTACCCACTCAGGAAATTTTGGCAGTTAAACTTCACTCCAAGTTCGAGTTTCATAGTAGATGATATTAAATGCCTGACATTCACTTTGGTCTTTTTTTTTTTAAGTTTAAAAGCAAATAGGTTAGAGATTCTCATAGCGTTTTAATACAGGAGTATAACAAAAATGCTCTAACAAATACTTAGCCTGTTTATTTTCACCTTCTCCCTCTCTTATTCTCTCATAAGTTTTCTTTAAAAGTCACCACATTTTGCTTTTTAGGTTCTTTTTATATGCCATTCAATCAATGAATAGTTCGTTTAACTCACATGAGACTTAATTCAAATTTCAAATCAGGTAATATCAGTCCAGTCAGCCAGTGCTGCACATTACGGTCTCAAGGGCCCTGAAGGATTTTCTTTTTGCAAGTTTCTGCTTCTTTAAAACGTTTGGCAGCATGTTAAACCAAAGATTTTCACTTTTGGTCCAGCACAGTCTTTGGATGTTATTCCAGGATTTCCTGTGTGCACTGCATGGCAAGAGATCAAGTTTATAGCTTGCATTCAGTTAAATAGATCATCCAAATCAGATCATGAAAATAAGTGTTTGGGACATATTTGTGCAGCAATCACTGTAGCCTAGTCAATATCAAAATTTCACTGTTCCTTTAGGAATAAACTGTCAAGAAACCAAGATCATGATTTATTTAGCATCCCAAAAATCCAGAAAGGAAGTACCAACCCAGAGAAAATTAGTAAATTTGATTTCTAGATATGGCAGTCTTTGTCTGCCATCAAAGGTGCAGCCATTACTCTGGCATCTTGTGTGGAAATATTGCCAGGGTCAGGCTTAAACAATGGGAAACCTGGTTATGAAGACTGACCATCGTGATATTTTCCTTTAAAGCAAAGAGTGAACAACTACAAATGGGTGACTTGTAACTTGCTTGTCAGGGTGATAACTCTTACTGACAAACAAACTCAGAGTCGGACAGGGAGAAAAGAAGAGGAAGTTCCCTAATCTCTTTTGTCTCAGTACAATGTGCTGGATTTAACAGAGGCTAGAAAGGTTGAGCAGAATGCTGCTGGCATTTTGAAAAAAAAAATTATTTCCGGGTTAAGCCAAAATAAGATATAGTGTTTCTCCTTTTTTTTTTTTTTCCAGAGCAGCGTTTAAAGTTTAGATCACAGAACTGATAGCCATCAGTACAGAGAGTTTATCATTTTCTACTTGCATTGATGCTCTCTATTGCACTGTCTTTTTGGAATTCTACCTCTTGTCTGCTGAGTGGAACTAAGTTAAAATACTTTTCTGCTGATTTGGCAGGATTAAGAAATAAATTAAAGTACACTGACTGCCTAGAAGTCTTGTTTTACCAGCTGCTTGCAAAAATCTACTAATGATTACATTTTAAGTCCTTTTAGCACTTTGGGTTCAGCAGGTTAAGCCTACTGGACCTAGTGGCATGGGAGTCATGTGTCTCCTGTATCTGGGAGATCAATGTTTTATAGCAGGTTGGCTTAGCAATAAACAGTGAAAAAAGAACCATCACTTTACACCTAGTTCTATTAAACATACAGTACTACCTAGCCGATGTATCTAAGGGCTAAGTAGTCTCTCTGGCAGGCATGGTCACTTCTCACTGAGCTAGAGCTGTCATGTGAACTCATATAAATCTGTTCCATTTGTGGAAAATGAAAAACTCAAGAACCATGAGAACATAAAATATAATTAGGAAGTCATTTCACCATCCGTAAGGGGTTACTTCATTAAATTTAAACGTATCTCTATACACATTTCACTTAAAATCAACTTAAGGATATAATTCTTTAAAAACCTAGTAAAGAAAATAAAGCAAATATACTGACCAAAGATTCTTAAAAATATTTCTCTCCATTATTTTGCTACAGACTCCATTTTGCTTGGGTCATTGCAGCACCTCACATAGGCTGCAGTATTTAAGTACAGTAGAGGAAGTGGGTGTGTTGTTCGCAGAGAACTGAACTTAAAAATAAGTCAATTTCACGGGAACTTGAAAAATTCTATGGAAAAAATATTCTCCCCAACTAAGCAAGTTTGCTGTGAGTTTACTCAGTTCTAGCCCTCTTCGTCACCTTTCTCCAAGTTCAAAGTCTGTATCTTTGATGATTCCATGCTCAAGTAAGTGTTTCAAATTCCTAAATTCTTGTGATTGATTATGACTGAGCAATTTACAAGTAGTTTGCACTAGAAAATCTATTTTATTTCAAAGCGGTTTTATCAAAATCAATCAGCAACCACAGTATCTTTCCCTTCTGAAATTAACCTGACTCTGAAAAGGATATGCATGATTTGTTTGGGCCTCTTAAATATCTGATTTTCAGAAACAGGATCAGTTTGGATAATTTGGGAAAATTGAGTGACTTTTGCCAAAAACATTTCCTGGTGGCTTAACCTTTCAAAAAGTGTTAAGCATCCCTTCAGGTTTTAAGATGCCCCATGGCTTACTGAGGCCTGCGCTGATGATTATCAGTTGAACAGGCTCTGTCATGAGAGATTTTCACCCATGAAACCAAGGACTTCCCAGCAAAGAGGTAACAAAAGTCAAAGGTTCATTCTGTAACTTCTGTCCCTGTAGCTTACAGTACACAAAGGAGTACTGTAGGCTGGTTGCTTAATACCTCTTTCTTCCCTTGTTCCCCTTTAGAGCTATGGAGAGCTGAGGCGGTGGGCTGATCTTCTGCACCGGCATTTGACTAGATCAGCCGTCAGACGTCTAAACTTCACCTGCCGTGACTGTGTGACGGCCATTCCTGCTGGGTAACTTTCTACAAGTGTGGGGAAGGTTCGTTTTGAGGGATCTACCAACATGGGACCTGGTAAAGCAAAGGTAAACCCTTCACTTTACCTTCACTTTTGATCAAAATACACAGGGCCTAAAATAGGTCACATATCACCACTAAAAATACTAGCAATCTAGTTTGCTTCTTCAGATTTTATATGTAGCTTCGTCCTTGATTTAGGAGCCTTCCCTTCAAAATACTGGGCTAGCTGATAACCACTGTGGTTTTCTATAACAGCCTTCAATTGCTGCAGCCCCGTACTTCAGTAGTCCAGCACACTTCGAGTAATGATGGTTGCCTGGTAATACTTTCTCAAAGCCTCTTTATTAATAACAGTGAACTTGGGTTTCTTACAGATGACTTGTAAGAAACCCTAGAGGGATGATATATTAAAAGAAACCCAAACCATTTGCTGTAGATCTCAGCTAGAAAGTTTACATCTGCAGAAAAGGGATGTCTGGATCTGAACTTGGCCCAATATAAGAAGTAAAAGATATTTAACTACTCAGACCTGAATGTTGTCAGTGTGTGGTTCTAATTCTCAAGCTTGCTGAAATTGCCTTATATAGTGTTAATAATGAGTTTCTCTACTAGAAAATGAAGTTCTCTGTGTAATCCAGTATAAAATAAACCAATCCCAGTATTCACTCTGGCATATGGTCTTCCTCCAAATGTGAATAAAGCTAATAGTTTCATATCCTACTGCATTCAATACTTGGACTTCTTTAAAAAATCTTAAATCCGTTTTGCATTTTCACATCATTTCCAAATGTGTTAATCCTGTGAGCTTTTCTCCTGTAAATAGGTGAAATGAACTCTTTTTGGTTATGCCTAACAGTACTGTTGGGATTTCTATAAGATTCTTTTTTAAATATGATTAAAATAAATACGGTGGTGTTGAGAAAAATATTTCCTGTAGCAGCAGGATATGCTTTTTTTTTCAACACAAGTCCCAAGCTGGGCTGCAGTCTGTGAAAATCAAAGACATTTTTTTAGAAGATAGAAGACCGTATAGATTTGGCATGCTGACAAAATCTCACTTATGGAATCCATTCAGTGTCTTAGCCACAAAAATTGCAGAAAGAATACCAACAAGATTTTTAGCTTCCAGAATGCTGTATTTCTTCCTCTCTTCTCCCTCTCTGTACTCGTTTCCTAAACATTTGCTCATTAAGGAAAAGATTTTTTTTTTTTTAAGAGCAAATAATTACCTGTGCCTGAAATTCTATCCCAGAGGCTGTTGCACTATCCTTGACAGAACAACAGTACCAAAATTTCATCTGAAGAGGTACCTAATTCTGTAAGTTTGACTTATATAAAGTACATGTTTGAAACACAACCCTCCCTTTCTTCACATAATGGATTAATTTTTACATTGTCATTTTAGAAAACATATTTTAGGTAGCTTAATCTTTTTCAAAAAGTTGGATTTATAGTGTCCACCTGGTTATCAACACTGAACGATGAATAAACAAACAGAAAGAAAGCCTCCAAATATTCTCACTTGGCTACATTTTAGAGAGGTTTTAGTGGAGGAAACAGGCCACAGAAACATTCTAAGGATAAGAAAATGAAAACAAAGACCTGGAGACCCTTTTCAGTCAGTATATTTTGCTTATTTATTAACTTGCTCCTTTAGGTTTTGCATTTATAGTCAGGCAGCTTCAAATCACCTGATTTTCTGTTCCCAGCTGAAGCCACTGAGGAATCTATGAATATTATTAACCTCCAGTTCCACAAGCTTTTGAAGCCAGAATAAAGTGGGCCCAAAATAAGGAGAAGGAAACCCTTTCCCTGTCCTTTCTCTGCCCCCAGCTGTCCCTGTGCCACTTCCTCCCTTCTCTTGATGGATGCTGCAATGCTGCTTCCCTTTGTGGCAGGGCAACCTCTTGCCAGCTTAAAAAGTTTGTGGAATAGTGGCATTAATCTGAGGTAGCCCATATTATTGTTTCTTTGCCCTAGGTGCTATACAGAAATACGCATGGACATACACAAACATCTCACAGTTTATTTTCACTTGTAGTGCAGCAATTGATGCAATAAAGCAGACACCTGAAGTGGAGGAAAGGATAACAGTAATCACATCTCAGCAGCAGTTGCTCCAGATTCTGCAAGAAGCTTTTCTTAAACCTAACAAATGTCAACTGTTTTCCACTGTCAACTTATTCCTTTCCCACTCAGCCTGGCTGATGGATAACTCTAGATGGCTAAAACAAGGCTAATCAAATAAAAGCTATTCTGAAGGGGATAGCAAGAACCTGTGTGGGAGGCAATTCTTAAGCACACGGATGGCCAAAAGTTTCTTTTAAATCGTGTAGGCTTTCATCTTTAGAACTTGATTTCCGAAGTGGTACTGTGGGCGGTGGACTGCAAAGACAAAGGACAATGCTGCCAAGAACCGCTGTGCAGAAGGGCTTGTGGTCCTTCAATGTCCTTGACTGTAGCGTGATATTATTTGGACTACTGTTATTGAAAGTCTACACAGAAAAATGAGCCTATGAACAGGTAGCTCTGAGAGCACTGGGACCAAAGAGGCCTGATTTCCTGTAAATTCTCATGTTAAGTTTTATAGACCTTTGTCCTCTAGTTGAAGTTTTTCAGGTGGTTGGAGCATGCATTTGGGCTCTCTTCCATGTAGACTCTCTGATGTCTAACAACATGTGAGCTCACATTACCTTCTTTCCCTCACCTGCGGCGTTAATAGGGTTTCTCTCCTCTGCACACTGAACATTTTCAAAAACTGACTGGAATCTGAGACTCTGAAACCTCTGCAAGTGTGGTTGAAACTGTGCTTGCTAACACAAGGTTTGAATTTGTCCACAAACATGGAACAGCTTTAACTGGGCAAGGGACCTATCATTCCACTGGCTTCAGTGAGGTTGCTGAAGTGGGCAGGCAAAATTTTTCACATATTACAAATCTCTGGATTTTGGAAGATGTTCCTCCCGAATTGCAGTGACAGGCAAAAACACCAAAACTATTTCACAGAAGTGAAAATTGGTAATATTTTGTTTCAAAACACAAATATTGAAAAAGAAGAGAAAAAAAGATCAGCTCCCCAGGTGCCCTGAAGGCCAAGACCCTGCCCCTGAAGTTCTTCACTGGGAGAACTGGGATCAAACTGGGTATCTGAAGGCTCTGAAAATCCTAGTTCCCACTGTACTGACCAGGGAAGCTGCCAGAAGTAAGGTAAATATGTGAGTCACAAGTCCATAGAGTTTACATTTTTCAGCAGAGAAGTGTTTCGCCAAAAAATAAGTTGCTGTGTCTAGCAATTGCTCCCAATTCACACACTAGAGTTATGAGTAATATCAGACCCCAAACAGTGCCAGACCCCATTGGCATCTCACACAATTACTTAGCAAACAGGAAAAAGATGATGATAACAGAATGCTAATATTAACTTTGTAGGAGAGAAAAAAGATCTGCTGCACATTGATCTCATTAAGTAAATGATTTACTGGAATTTCCTCTTGCTTTGCAACTTGCTTAAGAACATATTCAATCTCAGCTATCTAAGGCCTGGATAATTTCATCTAGTTCACTGCCAGCTATGACACAATCATTTAACACTGTCACTTTTCTTGGCCACCTCCATTCAGTGTTTGTTGCTGGCTTCTGTTTCTAAAGCAACCGAATAGTATTTTCCTAAGATACCAAGGACACGTCCTACAGACACCAGGAAGCTCTCATCTGGTTGTGTTAATGTGCTTAAAGCTGGCTAATCACTGAGAATTTGGTCTGAGGTTGTAAAGGACAGTGCTAGCTTTTTATTCTCCCTATAAGAAAATATTTACTTTTATATATCTCAGGAATTACGAAAAAAGATATTAGCAGAAGTAACAGAAAATGTATGACTGTGGATAGATCGGACTTGATTACATTTCTCTGGTTATCCTAATCCCTCTCTTCAACTGATCAGACACAAGAAGTAAAAACCTGTTACCTGTTTGCAATTTGAAGCTATTAGCAATCAAATAGAGTAAAAAAAATAGGATGAAAAAAATTCTCAGGAAGCTGATTCAGCACAAAAAATAATTAACTGGTTTAATGACAAATTTGAGACTCTGCTGACTAACACTTCATATTCTCATATCTAATTTCCACGAATATATACTAATGGGCATTTAATATTGTTAATGATATAATAAGGATCACAGGTCTGTGAAGAGGGATATGCACAAGGTACATATGTGATTTTGATATTGTGACTTCGATTTCAGTCCAATTCATTAATTTCTAAGATTCAAGATATAATGAAGGCATAGTCAACATGCATAAGAGCCATTTCTCTGAATGTCAGACCATGAGGCTGTTGGACACCAAGAATTAAACAAATTGCCTGACATCTATAAACGTATCACTTATGCATGTTATTAGATTAAAAATAGAAACAAACCTGATGATTACTTATTTAAGAATCAATAACTGTTTCTAAAATAGTTGAGAAATTACTTTAGCACCTCCCTGCTTATCTTGTTTATGACACTGGCTAAAATTAATTGCTGATAATAGAGCGGGGCCTGGCAATCCAGTGTTTGTGCAGATTTCTCTGTCTGCTTGTGCTAGTTAAAAAATAAGAGTACTATGTGAAACAACATTTTTATCACCAAAAAGAGTCTTTTATTACTTGCAAATATTGTATGTTGGAGAGAGGGCACATCTTAACTGTCAAATGTATTTAAACAGTAAAAACACATAATTAGGTTTTATAGTACCTGTATTTGTCTAACAGAGAGAGTTGATTATAGGGAGATCAATAGGCAGGACCAATAGGTGCAGCAACACAAACGCAGTTTGGTTGATGGGGGTTTGGAATTAGCAAGGAATGTGCCTCACAGCCAACTCCCTCGCCGGTAGAGATTGTTGTCTCACATCCAGCATTAACTGAAGATCTGTCTTCTTGTTAGCTACCACATTATTTACTACAAGCCATTAACTCAGAGGTAAATCCAGTGTTTGAAATGATCACCATTACGGCTGACTCGTTATGGCTGCAGTTGTAATGAGGCTGCAATAGCACAGGCAAGTCAACCACCCCTGTAAACAGAGGCGGACGTGGGAGCATGCAGCCCTTCATTGGTCCCCTGGGAGTTTATCCTTGCTCTGACCTGGGTCTTCTGCACTGTTGGGGGAGGCCGTTAAGAAGATGGATGTGTGAGGAGAATTGACCAAGACTACACCGGCGTGCTGGGAAGAGATGGGCTATTGCGCCGTTCTTTAAAAGGCTGCAGCATACGTCTCTTAATCCCTGTCCTCCCTGCACTTTGGGCTTGCTATCCTTGGCAACAGCCCTACAGGTCTTTCTGCTGAAAGAGCATGAAATCTTTCCTTCTGTCCTTATTTAGCACCTTTATAAGCCAGGCAAAATTAGCCTGAGCGTGTTGTTTCCAGAAATCAAAAACTATGACATATGTGTTTCAAGAGTGAAAGGATATTTTTTACAGCTTTTAATGTTGTTACATTGGGTGGCTTAACCTTGCCCTGGGTACCCCTCAGACATCCACTGTGCCTTCCACTGTATCACTCCAGCCTGAAACATTAAAGAGATCCACTTATAACTTCTTATCAGCGCAGCATGAAGACAGGAAGAAAATCACTTTTAAGAAACAGCATGCCTTTTAAAATAATCAGCTCAGACTTCTGGTTCAGATTAAGCACAATAAAGCTTGGGTTGCACCCGTAGTATATCGTTTGGGGAAGAAAACACCACAAAGGCGTTGTTCATAAGAATGGATTAGACTTGCAAAGATCAGTAACAAGTATAATCTGGAACCTCAATTCATAGGCTTTGTTTTTTAAAAACAGGGTTCACTGGGGCAAATTTATGCCAGATGTACCAACCATGGCAAGCAAAACTACTTATTTCTATATGGAAATTCCACTGCTAACACAAATGCTGCCTGAAATGGTACGAGTTCATATTCTGAGCATATGAAAGGGCTCTGTAGCTGCTGACATCCCTGGGAGCAGTCTGACCAGTAGAGCTAGAGCTCCTCTGTGGAAAGGCAGGAACCCTCTGACTTTTGTTAGATGGATCATGTTTTCCTTTACGCATGGTCAATAGGGCTAGAAGCCATGAAGGTGGGAGGGCAAAAGAAGTTCATCATCAACTCATTAAGCCATGCACAGCACGTAAAAAGGCATTCTTCCCATAAAAATATAAATTACAGTGTAGATAAAGTATTCCCTTTCTCCACAAACCTTTTCAAATGTTCCAGTTAGCTGCACATATCAGCACATGCCTGCATGCTCACACAGGACATGCAAGTATAGACCTACTGGGGGAAGAACAACTGCAGAGTTTCCTACCCTTTTATTAACTCTGGTTCCCATTCACATGCCATACAATAGGATTGTAGATAATAAAATCCCTTCTTCCCTCTCTCTTCCTTCATGTCACGGCTATTCCTGAATGCAAAGGTAGATAACCTCTTCTTCTTGACTTTTGACCATGCACTCTCCAGTATTTCTGTGTATAGTTCACTTTCAGAACAGGTATTAATATGAGCTTTAAAAAGTTTGACTAAAATTGCTTTTGGAATCCAAATCCTTCATGTTACCGAGTGCTTATGATTTGAAACTCTGGTTAAACTTTACTAACAGAGATCTGGATACGTGAGTTGAAGTTAGCAGCACATAGAGTTAGGCCCTTGAACCCATCCTAGCCCAACAATTTAGGCTTGGTTCAGGACATTTGGACTTGTTATAGTCAGTTGGGTGCCAGATTTTTCCTAAATTGTTTCCTCAGCTGTATTTTGCACTGAGGTGGGGCTTTAAAACCGTCAGGAACAGGAATGTGTGTGGTTTGCTCTTACATATGCGTTATCAAGGGTACATAAAAGTTATGAAGAACATTAGAAAACAGGGTCCATAATTTGGGGTTTTTTTTAATTCTTTGATAAAATCCATAGTTTTGTAATACTGTAACAAAAAAGAGAGAATCCAAGATCTACCAGTGGGCAGCTGTGTAAGTCATTTTCTTTACGTTACCTCCCATGATGTCTTACAAGTAAGAGCTTCTGTTTAGCCCTGTTGACAGACATCCACAGTGGAACAGAGGCTGTATATTCTGTGTCCAGAATATAAAAAAGGAAAACAGATTCCTGCTCTATTATCGTTTCTCTCAAATACATTTGGACAGTCATTAAAAATGTTCTTATCTGATTTATGGGATATTTCTTCTCAAAGCAACAAAATGATGTTACAACATTAGGAAACCCTTTACTGATTTGCGAACAAGATTATTAATGGCCCATGAATTCTTACTCAGACTTTGAAAGGAAGTTTTATTTCTACTTACTATCACGTAGTCTAAAATCTTACCAGCCTAGTAACTTTTTATCTCCATCAGGTCTGCTAAGTCAGTACATGCCTTGCAGAGCATATTGCTGTTCCCACGAGGAACGGTCTGTCACCGTCAACCTGAAAGCAACACCGCAGGTTGTACTGATGTACCTTTGCTGGCAGCAAATCATAAACTAACTAAAGTGGTTACACCAACAGAAGAACGATGAATAGCTCTCAGAATAACCCTGTTACCTCCCTTTGGAAAGGATGATAACAGATCAAGGCAAGGACTATCTTGTTTGCGTTTTTCTCTTGACCTACCATGACACCAACTGAGACAGTAACAGAAGTTTCATAGAAAGGCTGAAGTTACCTGAGAACAAGCAGTAACAATCAGAAGCCTTATAAGAGGAGTTTGATCAGGGAAGAATATTCTGAAATCCAGCAAAAAGCTGTGGATTGGAAAAACAGCCCCACTCAACATTTGACATGTTGCCCAAACTAGAGAGGGTTAACTAAGAAATCTAGTTCAGCTGACTGTAAAACTTTTGGCACTTACAGATTAGTGCCAAAAGTTTTTCCTGTTAGTTGCTTACAATAAAAGGTAAGAGAAACTCCCCAGTACTCCTCTGGAGTAGAATTCCCACAAACATGAGTACATTTGGAGCTGGGATTTAAGTTCATGTCCAGAAAAAAAAACAGATTTGGGTAGCTGTAAAAAAGTGACTGGTCATAGTTTCTCTCAAGGAATTCCTTTCTGCATGATCTCATTCCTTGGAGTATAAAAAACACTCTGCAGTTGTGTGATTTTCATGAAATAAGGTTGCTTTGCATATTGTGCCTTATCTTTCTAAGTTTTGTAAGCCAGAGAGATGAATAATTTTTCTGAGCACTGAACAGATTGCAGCTGAGAATACAGAAAGAATATTCTCCTGTAATGACTCTCTTGCCTTCCTGGTGTGTTTTGCTTTTGCTATTGATGAAACACCTCTCACAAACTCTCTGGTTCCTCCTGGGAAAGTATGAAAAAAGTGGAGCTCCTATTTTCATTAGAGTGAGTATGCTGACAGGGAACAAACGTACAAAAACTATTGTGAAGTTACTGTAAATTTTTTCTGGATTAAGTGTATAATTTTGCAGAGTAGGCCAATTGTAAATGCTTTGCCTCAGCCTGGATAACTCAGCTGAAGGATTTCAGGCCATGCAGAGCTAATTATTTTGGAAAAATTCAGGAGCTGTTTTAATCCAGTCATATTAAATATCTAAATAATGGAAAGGAGTTCTCTTCACTTCCCCCTTCTTTCCATTTAAGTCCTTATTTTACTCCTGCTGATATATTTATTCCTGAAGAATATGCATACGTAGCTTTCACATGCTGATAGATGTCTTCATCCACAGCCTTTCAGGGCAACACCTTGTAATTCCACAGATGATACAGTCCAAAACTCTTCAAAGCACTTCATATGTGGAATAATGGGCTAGTTAATCCTTGTTAGAATAACAGTAGAATATGATAAAACTATTGGATGCACTAAGTTAATCAAAACAGTTTTTAAAGCTGACTTTTAATAGGCTCTCATGTTTCAAAGAGGAAAGATTTATACCAGTACCTGATAGGAAGCATTTCTTCTGTAGCACACTTTCAGATATCAAATGTTCTGCCGGTTTTCATTGGAAAGGATGAATCTAGTTTTCTTCTCATTTCTACCTTCTTTCTCCGAGTTGATCATACTTCTCTTGCAGCGCTAATTCCGGTTAAATTAATGGAACTGATAGGAAAATCAGGTCCTCAGTCTTTGTGTGGGCTTAACTTTTCTGTTTCTCACATAGAAGAAGACCAATGAAAAGTTGAAATCTGCACTTCTCAGATGAAAAGCCTATAGGCACTTTCATCAGAAGCTTGGGGAAAACAAGCCTTTCCTGACTAAGGGGTAACTGCCAAGCCTAAACCTGTTAAAATCCCTCTTTTGCAGGGATGGAGTTCTGGCCACTAACACGCTCAAAGTCGTCTCTATTCCTCGTTCTTATCCCAGTGCACCCATCCCCCACGGGCTGCTCCCTTCAAAGCCCAGAAGACTTCCCTGCCAAATGTGCTTAGGCTCTCCTGAGTGGCACGCTCCAAAATATAATCTCTCTTAATAAACCATTAGGAATCTCTCTTTAGCTGGAGAGGTCTAGTGAGCATTTTCCAAGCACTCACTGCATGTCTTCAGGCACAGAAGTGGAATCTAGGGAAGCACAACTTGGCAGATGTGTTCTTCAAAAACATCTATCACTATAGCTCAGGTGACCTGAAAACTGTTTTAATGGGACACTCAGTTAAAGCTATGATAACTTTACAAGTGTTACAGACTAGAAAAGCATGAGCCTTTATTTGTAAGAACAGTGGTTACTGAAAGAAACCAGAAGGTACCACCCGTTAAATTTCTGATTTGCCTAAAAGGTTTCCCTAAACTGGAGAAAGTGCATCACCTGGTTTAGTCATTAATAAATAATTCAAGACCAGATCCAAAGTCTGTTAAAATTTATGGAAAAACCTCCCACTGATTTCAGTAAGCTTTGGATAAAGGTCTGTGCAACTGTATTTCTTCCTCAAGGCATTTTTAGTCTGGGGGTATCGTATCATTGTCCTTATTATTTTAATGCATCGTAAAAGTATATCATCGTCACAGGAATTTTTAGCAGCTGAAAGTAAGAGCAGGAGAGCTGGTTTGTGCAATATAAGGGCAGAAAAAAGGAAAATGATCCAACCAGACTCACTGTAAAGCCTGAACACGCTCTCTTACTACTGAAATGGTACTGTCAAGTTAACATTATAATTGCTGATGGGATTTATGCCAGCGGTTGCCCCAGCTAGCAAGTTGGTCATCAGCTAAAATGGGGATGTAAATTCTAATAAGAACTGAAAGAACAGAACTGTTATGGAGAATTCCCCATGGAGCCCTTGAACAGTGGACTGTGTTATCTTGCAGCTGTGCGTAGGAAGAAAGCGTAGACACCCAAAGTCCTTCAGGCTTCAGCATGCACACAATGGTGTGTTTCAGATGAACGCATTTTTCCGTTATGGGCTACCACTAACACGGATCCATCCTTACATCTGGTGCATCTGTCATTTTTATTTTTTATAGCTGATGGGAAGCCTGTTCAGTAAGGAAGATGTTATCTTTGAAATCTTTTTTTTTTTTCTTTTCAAGGAGCAGTACAGTTACGCCTTCATACACACACAAAGAGCAAATGCTTAGTGGGTGGTTTTCTACATTCGTCTTCTGAAACGGCTGTTAAATATGCTATTTCAATGAGCAGTGCTATCTAAAAGGCTTTTTCAGATATAGGTTGTACTCTCTTTTCCAGTCTTTTTCCGATACATACAGTAGTACCAAACTGATAGTCTCCAGCACTTTGTAAAATTTTAAAAGTTGAAGCTTACTATAAATTAAAATTTTTAGTTATCAAAATATAAGTGACAAAGATGATGATTACAGTATATTATAGAGCACATAAAATACCTTAGTGAGAGCCAGTTGGATACCTTTGATTAATAAGAGACTGAGAACCAGATACAGCCTGGCTATTTTCCACCACAGCAGCAGCAAAAGAAGTCATAAACTGAGGTTAACCAACCAATTAAAATGGCTTGTAGCTGTTTTTTGTCACTACAGCTGCATGAAGAAGCCAAGATACGTTAGTGAATCCAGTCCAAAATCTTTAAATAACATTTTCAAAAAATAGTTTAAAAATTGATACCAATATATTCTCATTAATATGCAGCTTTCCTAGCATGAGTAGTGCTAGTCTCAATTTGGCTTTGTCTTTGGAGGTATATGAAAGGTAATTTCTATATTGCTATTTTTCTTTAAGAAATATGGATCACCAGCAGAAAAGATAATCGAATAGCTAAATAATCTGCAAAAAACGTGAAATGTATCAGCCAGGTTGATATGCCGCAGCTGAAGTCCTTGGGCATCGTGGATACTTTTTGGCCAGTATATGTCAAATCACCACATCACTGTGGGTAAATACTATGGATTCAGCACAAATCAGAGGCATATGAGGAACAGCCCAGCTATCTGTCCCGCTTTGTGATTAGTTCCACTATTCAGTTCTACCCTAAAGATAAATTAGAACAGTTTCAGAGCTGCTTTATCTCATAAAGTCCTTTAAGGGGCTGTTGCGCTAGTCAAAATTCACCAGAGCTCCAAATCCTACTTATCTCCATGAAGACGAGGGTGGGCTGATAGGAAGCCAGCTACACCATCTTCCTGTTAGCTGAAGATTTCCTCCATCTGTTAGCACAGGGAAGAAAAGACTGAGCTGAGATGCGATAAACAGCATTCACAGATACGAGAGGTTGTTGCAGAGAGGAAGGGAACAAGCTAATCCCCACGTGCAAGGCAGATAGGACAAAAAATGATGTGTTCAAGCAGTAGAAAGGCTGCAGTAAGACAGATTAAAGGAATATTTTCTGAGCAAAATTTTCATTGAAGCAAGTCAAGTGCAAGAAAAGATTGCCTGAAGGGAATGTGGAGTCTTTTCATGGAGTTCCTTAAAAATAGGGAAGTAAAACATTTGTCAGGAGTGAGATGAGCATGGTTTACCCTCTCTCAGTGTTCCTGTCAGAACTATTTTGTTAAAATCTCGTAGCGCTAGAGGAGCTGTGTGCAATTCCAGCTAGAGACCAGTGACCCTATCTGCTGGCATTTCAAAGAGTAAATCACCTGAATTAACCTACCTAAGCCTTGACCTGAAATTATATGAGGCTGCAAGAAGATCGATAACAGCCTATGCACAAAGGAACTTATTTCTGTTAACAGATTCAACCACTGTTTGTTCCCATTTTGATAGGAGTTGTACCACGTCAACAACTTTGTCCTCCGTGGACACCTTTACAACAAAACCATATTGAAAAATAGCAATGTACAGAGGATTCCATTAGAAATACAAACGTATTTGTTGAAATATTTTCACATAGATGATGAAAATGACCATCAGAGAGAAATGCAGGGGCAAGGGCAGGCAGGGGCAGGGTATTGGTCTCTGAGGCTAGGGTCTAAACGGAAAGGCTTAATTTTGGAAGGTCGTACCTTACTGGACTGCCAGGGAGTTTTGGAAAGCCTTCAGTCCTCAGCAGAGCCTGGGTAGTAGAGGTAAGTGAAAGGGGTCATGAGAACATGACCTATGTTTTTTTCCCTCCTAGATTTATAAATAAAAAATCTGAGAGATTTTATAAATAAAAACTCAGGAATTCAACAGGTTCCTCTTCAGGGCTGGCAGAATATCAGCTAGGATGGAGATTTGGAGGTCCCTTTGGAGGTCCCTGCTTACAGGAAGGGTTTTGTCTGTTTGCTTTCCTACTCAGCATTACTTGGACTCCATTTCTGCTCAGACAGTTGAAATTTGGCTTCATGTTTTAGTAATGTTCAAGTCCAATTGCAAATAACTTCTGATAATGTAAGTTTTGGATAAACTTCTGGTTTTAGGTGTGTGTACATCTGGACCTGTTTTCTCTTAATCACAGGATCCCAAAGAAATAACCAAAAATATGGTAAATAAATAAGTGAAACAGTTGTTCAGGACAGTGGAAGTCACAACAAAAAGCTACCTTGGGTGTCAGGTATCTGAGCATAGCTGTTTTGCACTTAATGAAGCAACTGTAACGAGAGGGGAAGTGAACTCTCTCTTTCAATAAGGCAGACATTCAGGTTATTGATTCAGGCCAAGTGAGGTTGTGGGATTTCTGCTAACCAACTGCTCAGTCCGCACCATCATTTTTTTCTCCTCACCACCCACTTAGTCTAGCTTTCCATACAGCATGTCCTCCAGTTGCCAGCAACCGCAGCTAACCTTCCCAGAAACAGAGTCCCTCCCTTAGTGGCTCCTGTCCATCATTGGCTTTAGAGCAAGTGTACCAAGCTTACTCCTAGATGTAGGTCCACTGCACAGTGCATAGCATGTTGTGCTATTAGGCGAGATACTGGCGTGGCCTTTTTCAGCTACCTGTTGGACCAGTGAATTCTTTCCCCTGCCTTGATAATGATTCCCATAGGTTTCACGATGACTAGCAGGAAGGCAGAACTGAACAAGTGCAGACCTCCCTGCTGCTAAACTCGGACAATAGGCTGCTCATAATTCCAGCAGATGTTTTTGCTTTTTAGGCCATACAGGGCAAATTTATTTTCCTCTCAGGAGCAAATGCAAGCATAGCCAAGACTAAGAAATTCAGAGCTGGCTTCCGGAAACCCACTATTGACTTACGCCGCAAAACGTTACTTACGCTTAAGGTCCATCAATAATGAGGGTCTTCTGGTTAGTCCACTCAACTGCCAGCTCAGCAAAAAGTGACGTGCCTTAATTGACTAAATTGAGTTTAGTTTCATACCCTGCTCTGGTTAAACTTTGTGTACCAGATCACTTCTCTGCTTTGTGTATTGTATTTGTAGTGGCAGAGTTCTTCACTATAAGGCACTGAGGTGTGAAAGCTGTAGCCCTCTGAAGTCCTCGTTAACATTATAGGTACCCAGCTAACCTATACTGCTTTTTTTCCCATTTATTAAAAATATCCAATTTTTAATAACCTTTTTTTTTTTGTCTTTCTTGTTCTTTGTGTTTATGGGGGCTCTAAAATTAAAACAGAAAGAAAGGGGGAAACACATTAAACAGTTTAAACTTTTCAGTTCACAAAACTTTTAACTGGATTTCTTGTTTGGATTCAAAGAAGCAAAACAGAAGACTTTGATGTTCTTCATGTGCCTGTTAAAGAGAAAGAGACCCACCAATAGGAAGACGCTGGCATGAAGCCCTCTTTGACACAGCAAGCACAATGTAAAGGATTAAAGGTCTAATCTAGAAGATATATTGCACACTAAACAGCGGAACCATTTAGGAGAACATTAAATGGCACTTAAGCTAAACAGTTGTCCTTGGGAACTGCAGTTTATATGTGACTGCTCTAATATCCATTTTAAGCTTGCCGGGCTTTGAAAACAAGATGTCATTGTTTTATGAAAACACACACATTTAATCTTCCCTTGTGAGGCTGTTCTTGAAATATCTGGCTGCTGGACTGGCAAAACATTTCAGGAGAAACAAATGGGGCTGGTGTCAAAACTAGTACTGTTGCACTTTATTTCTAAAGTTATTTGCATGTGCTCAGTTGAATTTTTTTTTGGTCCAAATAAGCAAACCACAAACTTTTTCAATGTTAAAAGTCCCATTTAATTTTTTTAACAGTATTCCCACTGTTCTATAAGCAAATAATAATAATACAGTTTAAGTAACATGAGAACACCAAGAAAGTGGTCAGTTCTACATTCACTTGTGTTCTGAGTTCTTCATAAATTTGTGGAACTATTAGGAGGCTTCAGCCAAAAATAAAGACCACCCAGAGCAAGGTTTCAATTTTAGTATTCTAGGCACAGTTCATTTTAAAAATAATCTTACAAAAAAAGCCTTCTTATGCACCATGGATGGTGCTTATGTGCATGGATTTTCATGCACATCACTCAGTAGGTGTGTGAAGTATATTGCTTTCCTAGCAAATTACAATACATGCTTTTACAATTCATTTGTTGCTCTTCGTCAGGGAGAGCCATCATCTCCACCAAGTAGGCCAGAAGTAGAATAGGAAAAACCGTAGCAGGGGGAAGATTCTCTCTTTCAGAAATATACAGTCCAGGTCAAAATCTTCCTACATTTTAACTGTTGATCTACAAAATAAAATTAACAGAAGGTATTATTTAAAAATTTAACTATGTATCTGATACCTTTTGACTTGCTAATTGTATCACTAATGATATTAATCCTTGAGACAGTGGCTAATCAAACCAGGACATCCCCAGGATCAAGCCATTGTCCTTCAAAACCATCTGAAAAAGATAAGTTCTGTTGTGGTCCTTATTGATAGTTTTGGTCAAATGAGCCAGTGGTCTCCAAGCAGCTTGCAGCAGACAAGCAGTTCCAGCTGAGCAGGCGCTTTGCTAACTGACCCAGAAGAGAGTTCAGAGGCAAACTCCGTGAGGAGAATGACCACTTCTAGCAGCCCCCAGACCGCCCGAAAAGTTGCAGGTAGCTCAGGATGAAGCAACACTTGTAAGGTATTGCAGGGAAGATTAAACAGTGTCACAGCCATTCAGCAAACAAGCAGAAACCCTTTGTCTCTTAAGTATTGGTACAAACCCATTCCCGACTGCTGAACCTACCAGAAAATAGTTATTTTTAAAATAACCCCAACAGGCTCCTCAGTCACTGAGCCAGTCATGCTTATCATCATTGTTAGCATGTGATGAACTGCTGGAGCATCTGTGAAGCTGTTCCTGTCAGGCTGTGCAGGAATCCACTTAACTGTTTTTTTAATTAAAAGCAGCAGCTGATACCTCATGGAAAACATTCTTTGTGAAGACAATATAGACTCTGTCCGTGCTACATGTTTGCCATAGTTCTCTGTCCCTATTTGACATCATTAGTTATATTTGCCTGAACACAGTGTTGATATACGCAAAGAGCAACAGCTATGCTGAGGCAAGCTAAGCATTCAGACTTTGGCTTGTCTAGACCACAAACAAAATGATATCCACAAATGATTTAAAGGCTTTACTAGAGCAGAGTTCTGTCAGACTTTAAGCTTAAAAGGTTCTGGATTGAAATTTGGCAGTAGTAATGAACAGAGCGTTGTTCGGCTGTGGGCGGGATGGTATGGGGCTCAGGATACCAAGTATTTCAGCTGTCCTCCTGTCTCCCTCTTGATAACTTTTCTCAAGATGGTCTATCCTTTTCAGGCCTTCTAATTGCTCATAGCAAATCTCTTCTGATCCTGAAGCCGTAACTTTTCCCTCAACTAAGACCACCCTAGCCAGCACAGCACAAAGTCTCTGTCCTGGCCTTTTTCTGTCTCGATCATGCTCCACCCAGGCATCATCTCTCGGAGGAAACCTTGGCTCCAAGGAGTCCCCTGAGGCCTGTCTTGGATCCAGCTGCACATCATGAAGACAAAGATGAAGAGAGAGACATGTCCTTGTGACAGTAAGTCTCCTGCCTATGTAAAAGTAGGAAAAAACTGAGAGTAGAAATAGTATCTTTGATTAGAACAACTAATATAATTAGAAAAAATGCCAAACTTCAGACACATGGCCCTTCTTCTGGTCAGAAGTAGGAAGAGAAAATTTCAAAGCAAGATCCAAGCAGAGAGCCATTTCTCTGATTCATTATGAAATCTTAACCTGCAGGACATTTGAGAGAAAATTAGGCCCGTCCTGCCCACAGCCACTTGACTGCTTTCTCTGCTGCCTTTAGTAGATTCTTTCCTTTGTTTTAGTGTCTGACTGAAAGTCCTAGTTGTTATGCTAAGTGAGTGTCAGCACATACAGGCAAGTCTTACATGGCCTTTGTGTGTAGGACAACACAGGTTTTACTTAGCAACTATTTTCATGGTTAGAAAATGCCAATCAGTTGGGATTTCTGTTGTTTTGTACATGTCCTGCGTCCCAGTGACCTCTGCCTCCTGATCAATGACTGCACCAAAGGTTCTGGCAAGGACTTAAGGGCTCCACGGGGTATACATAAAGGTTCAAACCGCACGAGGTTGTTGGGGAGAATTTGAGGAAAAAAATAGTTGGTTTCAGCAGAAAACTCAGGGAAAATGAGTTATTCATTATGGGCTACATAATTTTGGACACTGAAACTTAAAGAAATTAGGCTATCTCAGAATTTTTCAGAGTCAGAATATAGCAAATACTAGAGATAAAATGTCTGTGATCAGCAGAAAATTGTCCCAACTGCGGTTGGCTGCCTTCATTCTGTAACAATGCATAGCCACAAATAGCAAGGAACCAAAACACTTTCCGTTTCTTAATAGGCTGTCTGCTGTTAATTATTTTAGTTGCTTACAGGGAACAACGGAGATGGATTGAAAATGATGGCTCAAAAGTGATGAGAAATAAAAAAGTAACTATTTTTAGTGCTTTGGACTTCACTAGTATGTAGTAGCTCTCATTAGACGATCTCAAAATGCTTGGGGATAACTAATAGCATTGTACTCAATTTACAAGCTAGTAGAGAGGGGTTAGGAAGTTAGTATAGTGTTTAACTTTGAACACAGTGACGGGATGGCTTTGCTGCAGCTATTTATAGAGGATTTACACAACTGTAGTGTTTATTGTGTCTTTCAATAAAAAGCAGCTGCAGAAACACACAGCTGGCAAGCTTCAGTACCTGTGAGATACTGAAGATATTATCCAGAAAGCTGATGCACAGGTACAAGGAGATTCACACGCTTTCTGCAGCACTTTAAGTATTGCTTTTCTAACAAAAGCCTGAACTGATTTTAAATGTTTATGTTGTTTATGTTCAAAATTCTCTCTCTCTGTCTGTTTAAAGCCAGATCCTCATCCTGATATAAATCAGTCAACTGCATTGCACAGCTACAGAATCAAGTTCTTCAGCTAGGCCCTTAACTGCAGAGTTATCCTAGGCTTTGGTACAGGTATTGTCCCTAGAGGCTCTCTCATCCACAAACAGAAACCTTCCCTCAAGGTTAGCAGCGTTCCTGACCCAGATTTGCTTGCAGATTTGCTAGTCATGCGAGCTGTGTACTGATTGCACTCTGGGCGACATTGGACCTATTTTCTCAGGAGAAAGCAGTGCAAAAACTGACTCTATGGCCTCCTTCAATCCTTTTACAGTCCCATCTTTCTACAGGACCATGATTCCCCTCACTTCTGCACACTAGCAATGTAGGTTCTACGCTGTTTCTGTATACACATCATATAAGGAAGATGTAAAGAATAAAGGAACAAAGATGTGACCATAAGCTGAACATCCGTGTCTGCCCATGATCCATTTTCTTTGACATTTGCTTATCTCACGTGCCTTTCATAAACTCCAGAACTTTCAGACCAAATCCTCCTCTCTTCCACTGTATTATCACATCCTGTGCTAAAAGAATGAATGTAGTTTACACACATCTAGAAATTAAGATACCATGGGGAGGTTGCAAAGGAGGTGTGACCACTGCTAAAGTGAAAGGGCTAGAACAAAATTTATGAAGGAGCTGCCTGCATAAGAAGACGCAGTAAGTTTTCTGTGTCTAACGTGAATTATTAATTTTTTTTTATTTTAGTTTCTATAGGAGAGCAGTTGAGGCTTAAAGCTTTATTCTTTAAGGGAGTCTCTTGTAAAGGTCAGCAGAACTCACCTTATTAAACATAGAATAAAGAGAAAAAAGATAAAAAGAGCACTGGAGATGCTCTGATCCAAAAATGTTCAACTGCAAAACTCCATTAAGTCTTGCCTATCTGCATCATGCCTTTTCATCTGGCAAGTCAGGGGCTTCTGCGCTCACTGACTATTTTGCCATCCTACTCCTAAGACTTCATAGCGGGGCTCATCAAAACAGCATCAGGATCACTTCCACAGTTTTCTGTGGACTTTGGATTAGACTCCATCCACATGTATCCAGTTAAAACAGACAAGACACTCAGTCCCTTGAGATCATCTTCCTTTAATCCTCTTGCAACAACAGTTAGAGTTTCTCAGGACAATATGATATGCGCTATCAGCAACACCAGGAGTGGATGCGTAAAAACACACTGGCACCAAACAGCTGGCTGACATATCAGGTTTTGCCATAACTTCACACTGTGTTCAATCCTATTGACATCATTTCTGCGCAGAGTTTGGCCCCAGATTTTCCCTCAAAGGGGTCCCGTTCTTCTTGCATGAGATTATGTCTTGGACAAATTGCTATGTCACGTGCATCCAAAGGGCCATGACAAACCCTGCATCTTTGCAGAGGGCTCCCAATTGCATGAAAGGAAGCTCTGCAAGGGTAGAAAACACCTCTAATTTAAAGTTAGATTATACCATTTAGGCATGGGCTAAAATAAGAGGCTGAACCGTGTCAGAGAGCACATCCAAAGTGCTGTCTTAGAAAAATGCAGTTCTTTATAGTACAAGCATTTGGGACAAATGGGAAATAATTTGTGATGTGCCTTCTCAGGGAGCGAGCTATCTCCTTTCCCACCTACCACGCAGCCCCACTGGGATGCAGAGAAAGAGAAGAAATTCATGATTTAATGTGCTATTTACCTGTCTCTTCATATTTGCTGTAGGAAAAGACTTCTGGGCCTCATCCCCGAGTCCTGCACTTAAGCAAACTACAAAGACTGTGCAAAGACAGGGACGCTCTTGCTCTGTCTTCCCCTTTCCACTGTGCATGCAGTTCTGAGAAGGACAGTTTAGCTCATAAGAAAAAAATCAAAAGTTGCTGTAGCCATGAACACTCTGATGATCTAGGTAATCAGAGGGATGAAGTATGTTCCATATGTGTGTAGGTTCCTTGCATATGTAGGTATGATTATGAATGTACAGATGAAATATTATCTCTAAGAGTGTAAGAGAATAATTTAAAGAAAAACTGACAAGAGAATAAGCTTTCTAAATCAGAGTAAAGTTTGAAATGTAACTTCGTCTGGGAATATTATGAAAATACACCTGAAAAGGAGGTTATGTGGGGCCTGGTATTTGCTGCCATTGCTCACAAACTGTGTGCCAAGTAAAAGTAAAGGCAAAGGTGGCAGAATCAGCTCCCTTTTCAGCCTTCTATTTTTCTTTTCTTTTGCCTTAAACATACTGCTTACAAACCAGTAGTATGTACCTCAAGAATTTACCTACGGCAGCCTCAGAAATAGCAGTCAGAAGCTGCTATGCTTTCATCAGATTGCATTTTCTGCACTAAGGGAAAGGATCACTAGATCTGGCCAGATTTTAAAACTATTCACGGCAGCTCAGTTTGCTCATTGCTATCCACAGAGCTATCAAAAAATAAAGTGGTTTGGAAGATTTGAGGCGGAAGATTCCAAATTGTGTTATGGGAGGATTTCACAGGAGGATGCAGTGGAGTCCAGTAATTTATGATTGTGTCTGACCTTAATTGGGGTATCCCAAGGTCATACGTATAAAAAGCTATGCCTCCCTCCCCGAGTTTGGTTTTATGAAAAACTCCTTGTATATTTCATGACAGTTTTAACTTTTCACAAGACACTCACAAATTAGAATCATCTTCCTTGTGGGCCTGCTAATGGAAATCCCCTCATATGGTTATCAGTCACTGTCTTACAATAGCTTCTTGTCTCTAAGTACTTTGATGTTGTACATAAGAGCCATGGATCAATTACATTCATTTTTCCCATTACCGGGCAAATATTTGGACATTTTCTGTTGAGTTGATTCAAGGCAGAACTAAACCGAAGGAGCTGCATACTGTGCAGACATTTCTAACCTTCAGAAGCTGAAGGTTTTGTGACCTGGGAGAATTAATAGATGTTTATCCTAGTAGGATAAATGGAAAAAGACCATTTCTATTCTAGGGAGATAAATGAAAGGCAGAGAAGATGGGGTTTGTTATGACAAAAATTGTTCACAAGTGGCATGTTGAAATGAGGAAAAGCAGTTATGCATTTATATTATAATCCTAACAGAATGTTTGTCAAGAGAGATTCAAGTGGTAAAAAGCATTAGTAATTGTTGTGTTTCCTCACTTACCAAAACGAATATTTCTACTAAACTAGTCTGCTGAGGTTGACTCAATTGTAAGGATTCAAAATATCCAAATGCATATCTTCTGGAGTGACAACCCAGAACTTTTTCATTATGATATGATTTCTTCAAACAAGGAGAACACATTGCTATTTTTTCTTGTCTGTTTCAAACAATAGCCGTAAGTCTTCCACCCCTGTGTCAGAAACACATTT
Organism: Struthio camelus; assembly: GCF_040807025.1. Classification (NCBI taxonomy): domain Eukaryota; kingdom Metazoa; phylum Chordata; class Aves; order Struthioniformes; family Struthionidae; genus Struthio; species Struthio camelus. The sequence goes on from NC_090944.1 coordinate 112,425,906, forward strand.
TGAAATATTTCACTTGCCAGGATTCTTCTGCAGAACAGAAGAAGGAAGGCAAGCCAGCTGGCATATCTAGCAGTGGCAATCTCAAGCGCTTACCAAACTCAGGAATGTTATAAAATAAGAGCAAATGGATGGCACTCTCCAAAAACGGTGCTGCAGTTATTCCTCAGATGGCCCTGTTCTTCTAAACTTACTTCAGTTCGCTACTAACATTTATGGGGATTTTGGCTTCAGCAAGGATTTCACTGAGAAGAGATGAATGCTTGATTTAGTCATCAGCTTTGCATTAAATCTTTTTTCAGCAGACAAAATGGATTATCTGAAACCACTTTTTCCATAACCCAGAGAGGACTTTCTGTGACTGTGTTACAGATAAACTCTCTATTAATTCACTGTATTATTGCTCTGTTACCAGGGATCAAAGTGGGTCAGCCACACAGAAAATCAGAACTTCAGCTTGTATGGGCCTCTCTTTCTTCTTTCAGAGATCAGGAGCCTCTGAATGATCGGGATGGTGAATCCTTAAAAGTAATCCTAAAAGACAACTCTTTCCCATGAAGGCTGTGTGATAGTCATAACCATGTGAAGCAGGAAAAGACATATCTTTCTGTTTAAAGGCTTAGGAATTTCAGATGATGAAGCTATTGTAAATATTGCCAATACATTGTCAGTACATATCGTCAATCCAAACAGATAATGAATTTAGAGAAATTCGATAAATGATAGATGAACAGGTGACTAGATAAGGAATTCCACGATCATGGCAAAATCATGCCTGTGGTTTTTTTCAGTGATGTTCTAATGCTATCTTTATTTAAATCTTTATGAAATAATTTGAGCTTCTTATTGAGTTTTTCCATTTTCTGAAAAGCCTGGTATTCAGCCAGAAAACTTCCTTTGAAAAAAGATAACATTTCAATCAATCTGTAAATTATTCCATTAACACTGTATATTTGGTATGGAAAATGAGTCCAGTCTGAACCCTTAAAAAGAGAACAATTAAAAAATTAGTGTAATAGTCTTTAAAATAAATTTGCAAACTTTGGTACCAAATTTTCCTATCTGTCGTTTCCAAGAGACTCTCCTGTGTCGCAAACTTGACTTCTTTTACACAGGCAAAGGAACAGTCTAGCACTCTTATCTGCAGGGCCTGCCTGAAAGGGCATAAATCATTGCTATCTTAAGGCTTGACGCTGTTCCATTTGTGTAAATCTGAGTCAGGAGAAACACCACTGTAATCAATGGCCCGTGCAATTGTACAGACAGCAGAAGAAGGGTGCCCCAGAAACACTGTTTTGCATATTTTGTCTTTCTGTACCCATTTTCCAGGCTTCACTTCCATTTCCTTATTCCTTAAAATGAAAGACATTGCAAAAAGCTACGACTGGAACAGCCTTATCATAGGGAAAGACCCTCAGATCAATGTGCCTTTTATTAAGTATTGTCTTGAAACTCCCTGCCAGGACTGGAACTGAGGACAGCAGAAGTTGGTGTATTATTGCAGTGAGACTCTTGTGATCTGTAGCTTAAAATGCTTTATTTCATTTTCACTAAAAATAGATTTGCAGCATTTGCAACTTCAAATAAAATAGGATTAAATTTACTGCCTCCTTCCATTTATGGCTCAAGCAGCTTGTTGGGAGACATCATCATTCATCACAGTGTCATCTCATGATGATTATTTTGCCTGCTGGCTAGAGGCATTTCAGTTAAAAGTGAAAGTCACAGTTGTGCTAACTATAATTATGTTTGCAGCATATTGAACAAAATAAATGGGAGTTAAGTTAAAAGCACAAATTCTACGAGGTGCTGAGAACATCCTGCCAGATGCTCTGCAACTTCAGTTCCCATCCAAGCTGATGGGAAGCTAACGTGTCTCAACTTTTTCAGGGTCAGACCATTGACAATTAAACAATTCTAACAAATATGATCTCATTCTTATTTGTCTGGGACATTATGAAACGCTACATGAAGGAAGTTCAGATGTGGTAGCAGAATACAAAGCACTAACACACCCAGCATGGTGCTTGAAATGTGTTCCTTTATAATCCTATATTTCCCAGACAAACACTTGTAAACATTGAAGTAAAACAAAACACATTTCCTTTTTATGAAAAAAATGCCATAAAAACCACAAGATTAACAACACCAGGGAAGGACAATCCCCTGAAGGGCCTCAATCTTGTTCCCAAAACTTGGGCTAGGTTAATCATGTTCAAGCTGGAATTGTTGATCATAGAGCATGGAAAAATGTTTTTTAAAAAGATATATCCCAGTAAAATATACCTTGAATGGATTCTGAAATGATACCTCATGTTTTGAACAGCCTTACTGGTGACAGAGGATGTTGCAATGGTCAGGGTAGGAAATTCAGGGATTCAGAAATCCTGGGTCTGGTTTCTGGCTTGGCTGCAGATTTCCTGCGGGCACTAGAGCAAACTATTTTATCTGTCCTGTATCTTGATCCCATGACTGAAGAAAACAAAAGGTATTCTGCTTTCTTCAAGTCATCAGCAGTACAGGTGGGAGAACTTACTTCCCATTCCTGCCCCCGCCCCAAAAGCATACAAACAGCCAAATACATGCTGAGGCAGTGAGAGCTGATAATACTAAACTATTCAGAGAGTAAAGCACAAAGCACTGTGGAAAAATACACTGAGGTGAGTTGTTTGGTTTGTTGAATCATATCTTTGCAAGTAGACAGAAAACCATGAAACTGTCTGATAGACTATTATTCAAAGGTGGTAAAAAATCTCCTCTTTCAGGCACCTCTCTTTTCTCCTGCTCAAGCTGTTCCTAATCATTCATTCAGAAGAGGAAAAGTACCATGTAAGTAAGCAACCCTGAAAACGAGGAGAATTAAATAGACCAAATGAAAGAATAGTTCACAGTGTGAAAGCACAAGCAATATAACACAGGCCCGGACCAACATCTCTCTGACAGAGTGTTTTGTCTCTGGCAGCAGCTGGGAGGTTTGATCAGGGGAGGCCTCACTCTGTGCTCTCCTTCTGAGCATCTGCCTGCTTGCCATCTTTCAGCAGTCAGCAATGTAAGGACTTTCTGAGCCAGAGGCTGCATATAGACCATCTCTTTTTAATAGTTAATAACAAAGCTCCTGATCTCCATGAATTTGTCTAATACCATAATTTTGGAATTATTTCTCGCCTGTTCATGCTTCACAGCATCCATCCTTTGGCAAGGAGTTCCACAATGTAATTGTTTATTGAACAAAAAAAATCATTTCCCTTTTTTATTTTTAACCTGTTATCTAATAAAGTGGCCCATAGTTCCTGTACTGTTGCAAAAGTTTATCTTCATGGTTTGAGAGATCTGCACCACACTACCCTTTTGGTCATTCCTTTTGCAAGGGGAGGGTATTATCTATTTAACCTCCTTTAGACAAACCTTTTCTGATGCTCTTGTTCCCATTCTCTCTACCTTTCACGTTATCCTAAGGCATCACAACTGATTGACTGACAATTTTATATTTGAATTCTTTTAAATCTCTTGTGTGAACACCCCCTATTGTTACTGTTTTGTCATTGTACTGACTTGCTCTAAAATGTCTGCCACTCCAATATCAGAGTTTGCATGGAGACATTTTGTGCAAAGAATAGCTCCAATGTGAAGGACTTTCACCTCACAGGTGAGGAGCAAATAACTCATTTAGTTGTTCTATGATGTCTTTATCTTCCTTAACTACTTTTTCTCATCCAGCTAACTGTCCAACTGTTCTGCTTCTGATGGATATACAAAAGGCTTTACTGTTAGCTCTCATTAGTTTTGCAAGTTGCTTCCACTAATATTTTTGGCTTGCTTTGCTGTGGTTTAACGTCTACTTTGCTGGCGATTATATTCTTCCTTTGTTTTCTTTCTTTGGACACAGCTTCCATATTTCAGAAAATGTCTTTCTACTTTGAATGGTTTCTATTACACTACTGTTAAACTATCTTCTTCTTCTGGATGTGGTTCTTTCAGAGTCTGTTTTTATTGAGGCTATTGATGCACATTGACTGACATATTCTTTAAAAAGTATGCTTACGACTCTTTTAACAGCTACTTTCAACTCTCCCTTAAAGAGCTTTCTCCTTTTTATCTACTTCCCTAACTAACTATTCTTCAAAAATATTTTGGTGATGATTTGTATTTTACTAATGAACCTGCTCAGAATTGGTTTCTAAATGCTGATTAACCCAAAAAATCCAACAGCAAAGCAAAATAATGAAAGGACCTAATGAAAGCTATCATCTGATGCCCAGCTAAAGGGAAACATCAGTTTGGCTGCATATATTTCACCTTTGCATGCAAGATGAAGTATGTTAAGTGTCCTTTTGGCAAATCTGTGTGTGAAAAGCCAAAAACTACAAATCAAATCATAGTTAAGTTCTAACTGCAGCTTCAGGCTTTGTGTACAGCCTTCATGTACAGAAAATTAGAGAGCTTTCACATTTCCTCTCTTAGCAATTATATGTGGATTTTCATATAGTAATAAATGGAAATGATGGGATAGCTCACATGACTGGAATGCTGTGATGGATGGATACAGGCACTTTAGGAAGGATGGACTGAGACAGCAAGGAGGGGCGTTGCCCTTTACGTGAGAAAGGAGCAGGAACTCATGGGCCTCTGCTTGGAGACAGGTGAAGGGCGAGTTGAGAGCTTATGGGTCAGGGTTAGGGGGCAGTCCAGCATGGGCAACAGTGCATCAATGTTTATAAATATCTAATGGGAGGGAATAAAGAGGAGGGGACCAGACTCTTCTCAGTGGCACCCAGTGACAGGACAAGAGGCAATAGGCACAAATTGAAACACAGGAAATTCTGCTTGAACACAAGAAAGCACTTCTTTACTGTGGGGGTGATTAAGCACTGCAGCAGGTTGACCGGAATTGTGGAGTCTCCATCCTTGGAGATATTCAAAACCCAACTGAGCGCAGACCTGGACAACCTGCCCTAGCTGAACCTGCTTGAGCAGGGGGTTTGGACCAGATAATTTCCAGAGGTGTCCTCCAACCCCAGCTATTCTGTGATTCTGTGACTCTTCGAAATATAATACAATGTAAATATAAGGGATACTCCTTATTACTGCAGCTACTAAAAAGAAGAATGCAATACAAAGAAAGAACTCCATGCTTACATAAAACTTGGGACTTTGCTACTATGTCTTGAAGTATCTTTTTGCAGGAGTATGCAGGCACCTTGCCATGCCAAATTTCTTTTTTAAAAATATTTATAAATATAATGAAGTATTTATGAAGCTACTTGTCTGTATTACTATCTGCTTTAAATAAAAACTGAATCTTTATTTCTTTTTAGAGCTCAAATGGCATGTCTTTCACCAGCAGGAGAATTTATGTGGATAACATGTATCACAAACATACATGTTAAATGTATATGCATATGCCTGTGAATGCAAACATATTTATGGTTGTTTATGCATATATATTCCATATACATAAGGGTGCGAAATAGATGTTTGGGGTTCTTTTTCCAAGAGCATAGGATTTTTTCAAGAGTGCAGGATTGCTATATTTCTGCCAATGGGAAACAGCTGAATTAGTTCTTTATTTTCCACTTTGAGATTTGAATCCTGTAAGAGAGCCGGTACATTTTAAATAATGGAAGAAACAGGATGGGAAAACTGGAAAACCAAATGTCACTGTAAATGACAAGTAAGAATAGAATCCTGTTCATTAGAAATGTCTGTCCAGAAAATTTTATAACCTGATGTGATTTTTGTTTATATGAAAGCTTTAGTACAGTGTAAGAATAAGTAAATCTCACAACCCGAATAGTTATGTATTATGCACCTATTTGGAACTAAAAATTGCTTCAAAGAGGAAAAGGGACATGCATAAAGGAGGGCTTTTATCAAGGATTTTGTAATAAGCACAGCTCTGAACTCTGTGAAGCAAAGTGCATAGCTCACAGCAGCTGACCTAGAAATCATTACTCTGAAATGATCTGTGGAAAGGCTGAAATTCTTCCGTATGTGTCAGAGATACTAGGTTTTCTGGCTGATCAAATTATTGTATTAAACCATTCAGTATAGTTCTGCTTTTTGTTTCTCACAATAATATTGAACTGGCTTTTTGCTACCACAGAATGAGTCAAAGGCAAGGAAATGGTAAAAAATAAAAAGACTAGTATGTTTAGCCAGAACCATGCTTTGTCATTTTATCATACAAACTATGTCAGCTGGCGGCTGTATGAGTAATCTAAGCTTCAAACAATATCATTCCGTAGATAAATCAATGGATACAGACAGAAACAAGTTAAGTCTATTTTAGGCAGCCTAATGATCAGTGGGTTTTTTTTCTAATAGCTTGTCAGACTTCAGCCTGTCAAGACTGAAGATTTAGGGACACTGATTCACTTGAGATTTCCTGATTGCATTCCCGCTGGGCTATCTACGAATCACAATAGGAGACTCCTAGGCAAAGGGAAGAAAATGGATAGCCTTCAGGCCTTTATGAGGCATAGGCTATTGTTATGCCTCAACTAAATCCTAATTACTGTGATTAACAATGCAAGCCTGTCACTGCTCCTGCATAATAGTGAGAAAGTTCGCAGTAATTACCACGAAATTCTGCCACTTCTGCTAAGGCCTCCACACGTGCCTTACTGGGACATTGTCTCCCCTGCATGCCATTCATCCAGCTGTTGTTTCCAAAATAACGTTTCCAGGGTGAATCTTGTTTGCAATTCAGAACGGACCTGAACATACTCAGTGGGATCAACTGACTCACAAGATGGGCTGCAGGATTTAAACCATATTGAGAAGTTACTGGCTCTGTGTGTCAGATTTCTTGCTTCTCTGTTATTTTAACTTCCCTTTTAAAAATCAAAGGTTTATGGAAGGTTATTATTCAGCTTTAATGTCATCTTTCTGTATATACAATTTATTTTTATCTTATCTGTTTCAGAGCTTTGTCACTGTTTTAGCTGTTACATATCTCTAAGGTATAATGGAAATAGTATTGCACACAGGTGTCTGCAACAGCACGTACACATCTACTTAGAAGGAAATGTCCAATGGTTAGCATGTCCCATAGGATTGCTTTCCTTGGAGGAAAAAAAAGGGAAAGCTTGCAAAATAGAGGCATGACTTTATTTATGAGGAAAAAATGTATTTTGAGATGTTTACGCTAGAATAGGAGGTTCCAGTCATCTATCCTGCTTGACCTCTGATTTCCCAGAACACTTGTCCTCTCATCTTCTGTTAACCCTATGGTCATTAGAACTGATTGCAAAATTCTCTAATGAAATCCTGGCTCCACTGGATCCCAGGACACATGGGCAGAATGTGGCAGAGTCAAAAAATTCGGTTGCTGTCAGGGCGTGATACCAGACCCAGGAACTTGGTCTAGACGTACACAGTAAGAATAGATTTCACCTTTACTGATTTAAAGTGAAAGATTTTTCCTCCGTTCTGATAGATAAATCTGGCTCCTGTTAGCTGCCGAGTGCTCTCAGCTGAACAGAAGCAAACCTCTCAGTGCTCAGCACCTCGCAGGATTAGCCCATGGTGGTTCCCACTCTGCAAAACGCACTTTTTGCCCCTTACCTGGTCACTGATTTCTCTTAAACAGAAAGTGTTCAGCAGTGAAGCCTATAAGGTTAAATTTTCAGTTATGCTCCACTTAAAAAAAAAAAGGTCATAATTAAGATTCTTACTTTTTTCATATTTTAAAGGACTTACCCTAGGGACTGCTGAGTGCTTTTTGCCACATCCTCCAGCTGAGGGCACACTACTCTGAAAGGGGGTTTTGTCCTAGAGGAGCAGAATCCCGCTGCTCCCTTTGCGCATGCGCGCGCAGCCGTCGTCTCTTGCCTTCGTGCACAGCATCTTCTGAGCCTATCAGGTGTGCAACTTATCAGGCGATCAGGTGAAAAGGAAGGGACATTTGATTTGGCTTGTATGAAATAAAATTTCCAAGTAAATCGTTAAGAAGCAAGCAAAAAACTGTAACTGTCTGCTTTGAAAATACAAATCCATTTGCCTGTCAGAAACGCATGCTGATTTAATTAAACCTCCTATGGAAACTGTCCTGACAGCCTGGCCAGCTGGCAGCCCTCTGCCCAGTCCCCCAGCTCGCTTAAAGACGGTGGCGCCCCGTGCCCAAGCGCTGCGCCCAGCAGCCGGAGGAACTGGCCAGCAGGAAGGCAGGCACCGACACACATTGCTCCATTTTGCCAGGTATATTCGGTAATGTTGATGTTTCATTCCAGAACAGAACAAAATGAAATGTTGACAACCTGGAATTTCCCACAAAACAGACGCTTCCTTTTCCGACCAGCTCTAACGTACACACGCACGCACACACACACACTCGCGGAATTATTAACTGCTATGTAATGACACCAGACTGTATGCCCACTTCCAACGTGTGGTGTGGAGCGAATCCAGCCCTCAAAAATCCTGCATTAAAACAGTCGCTGGAGAGCTGTGGAGTGTGGAAAGCAGCTAGGTTGCATAGCTCTTTATTCACGGAGCAGCCTGGAGCTTTGTGTAATTTAACTGTGTGACCCATCAGCCAGGGAGGAAGGAGAGCGCTGCTTTGTCCGAGGAGCCTGGAGAGTGACTCCACACACTACATTCATCTGTTACTTACAGAGCAAAGTGCAAGAAAGGAATCACTGTTTGAATCTCTTTCTCCATTCCCTGTGAGTGAGGCCCCCCCACCCTTTTTCTTTTCTTTTCTTTTTTTTTTTTTTTTTTTTACAGGAGCAGTTGCAAAGTGCTAAAAGCTATCAGAAAGTCTGCATTACATCAAGCAAACTAACTCTACTGACCCTCTGAGCTAGCCCACAGGGCAGAACACCAGGAGGGAGATTGCAGCTGAAGATAGGACTGCTTAAGTGGCAATTCATTGTGAACCACTTTTCTAAGCTGTTGATAGAAGCATTAAGTGTGAGAGAGGAAGGGGACTTATCTTTCTGCTCAAGCAGAACCCTAATGACTCCATAATGAGTGCTAAATAATGTTGCCAATAATCTCTATTTAATTATACAGCTCCTATATGCCCTAAAAAGGAAAGAAAACACAAAAGTAGTCTGCAGTCCTAACTTACCCGTAAGTCCCTTAACCTAGTTCTGTAAAATGTATATGGATATCGAGCGCCAGTTATTACCAGGAGCATAATTCACTTTCCATCCACATCTACTCATGTGAAATGAATTTTTCCAACTCTTGAAGCAGCCATCAGCAAATGCTGCATCTGTTGCAGTTTGTTAGCATGCAGGTAAGCCGGTTTTCAAGACAGAAATTTATGCAGTTCCACAAGTCTGCTTCAGGAGGTTCTTCAGAAAGGTTTTATCTTTGAGCAGAACTACAAAAGCAGGGTGTTTAATGAACACAGCACCACTTTGTGTGAAAGTTTGAGGAATATTTTGAGACAGATGCCTGTTGTAGGAGCTGGTGACTTACACAATGGCCTTTTTACAAGGCTAAAAATTGTGAATTCTTTCTTTATCATTATTATTTTTTTTACAGATTCTGAAAGTCTAGAAGTAGGCCCAGCTTTGAAATAACAGCTTACTCTTATACTGTGCGTGCAATAGGCTAAGGAGGGTATTTTAGTTAAGCACAAAAATCTATTTTTGGCTTAATATTCCAAAGCTTTCTTAATTCTCATTTTACTAAAACACTTCTTCAGGCACAGCCCAGATCCTGGCCAACAAAAACACTGGTTCATCTGGAATGTTAAACAAGCTAATTGATAAAAAACATGGCATAATAGGTGAACGGTCTGTCATTTGACTTCCACCACCAGCTCAGGGGAGTTATTGTTATTATAAATAACACAAATTAGGGAAACACAAGGAACCAGATTTCCACTTACTGTGTGGAGAGAGAGCCAAATTCTGAATTTTGTGATGAAACTTATAACGTGCAAGACAGTGAAGCAGGAATAGAGAGCATCTCCAGAACTGTGTTTTGATGAAAAGATTTCAACCAAAACTCAGTGCATGTTTAGTTTTAGCCATCTGCGTTAAATATTGTGCTGCAGTTAAAGCTCTGGCTGATTAATTTTGCTGGTGTTTTGGGGTAAATTGGCAGAGTATCACCTGTGCTTTCCCTAATTTATAAATATACAGTGGGAGAAGTAGAAGTGAATCTGTGAATATCTACAGACCAGTATATTACCTTAATCGGATGGGAATCAGATTAATGAGAGGAGGGGGGATAGGGGTATGATAAGTAGCAGCTGATGAATTAATTGCCCATTATTAGCATCTCATAGACCTGACAGCGAGTGTTTATTCCAAAACAGGGGAGGCGGATGCCAAAGACCAGTGCAGAGAGCGAACAGGAGCAGAGGCAAGTCAGAGTCCGCTCACAGCTAACTGGACCAGAGGCAACCCCTTCTCCTAAACCAAATTGAGAGTCTTTCCCTAGGCAAAGAGCTGCCTGTAGGAGCTACCCTTCCCGTACCTCCAGGGCCATGGCTATTCTCCATCCCGCTTTGAAGGGGTAATGACGGTGCCGGACACTGGAGCTAATTATAATATAACACCAATAGCTTTACAGAAGCAGCAGTAAAAGAAGCGCAATGACATCTACTCATCTCATTGCCAGTGTCATGGTAGGGACATATGGACAAAAAATGGAGGGAGAGCAGGTCACAGCTGATGATAATCTCATGCACCTAGGGAGTCAGCCGCTCGGCTTCTCCAAGTGAGGTCCCCTAGAGACAGGCAGGCAGGGAGGAGGCCGGAGGCAGGCTCCTTCACAGCAGTAAGCAGCTTCCTTTCCCCGTGAAATGAAGACAGGGAAGAAAAACAAAAGAGAGCAGGAGAAGAAGATGCCAAGAGAAGAAGCTGAGTTCAGCGCATAATACAAGTCCCAAAAGGCAATGGGAAATGAGGAAAGGCTCGGTATTCCTCCAGTGGAAACTATTAGAGCATGTACACGGTCTGAAATGCCCTTATTAGACAGGCAGCAGCCATTTCTCTTTTCCTTGCCTCGTATTTTTCCATTAAAAAATAAAAGAAAATTGGCCAGTTGATGTGATTCAGCTCCTGAACTGGCTTTTCTAGAAGTAACGCTTCCTGTCTGAAGTACTGTTTCTGGCAGGATGGATTTCCTGGCTGAGATTTTCAAAGTCACCTAGGGAACCCGTGTGTTCACACATGTACCATGAATTTAAGCAGGAACTGTCATCTAAACCCCACGAGCAGATGTGAAGTGCTCTTTTTTTATACTCTCTTTTCACTTACTGGTTCTTTGCTGCATCTTTTATCTTCCTCCTTGCTGTTTTGTACTTTCTTCTCACAGTCTTTCTTTCCATTAAGCCTCCTCACTTTTCACTCTTTACTAATTTTCTCTCTCTTATTTTTTCTGATAACTGCCAGTTTCTTCTATGCCTTTGAATTTCCTTTCTCTCCAGATGCTGTCTCTCTCACCATCCTCACTCCTTTGTATCATCAGTCTATCCCTTATATAAGAGCTGAACTGGCTCTCCTGTTCCCAGTGCCACCTTTAAAATGGGAATTAATTGCAATGCTTCCTTCCCAGCAGCTGCGTAGTCTATCCAAGCTCCATGTAAGAATATCAACTGATCTGCAGAAACACCCTCCACAAGGTTCCTTGGGATGGTGGGGAAGGGTGAGAGAAAGAGTGAGGGAAGAGAAATAGGCATATGATTCCTTTTCTTAGTTACAAATAAGTACCTAAATAATATTCAAATGGCTCTTAATGCTGACAGATGCACCAGGTTTTCTAACAGCGCTTCAAATTTTCCACTGGCTTCTGCAGTGTGCTGTAAAGATAAAGTTTTGCCTTTATTTTGCTAGTTCAAACATCTGCCTGACCATGAATTGCTGTGAGTGCTCTTTATACCTAATGCCCTCCTTCACATCTAATGTATGCAAAGGTTAATGCTTGCACCCGCTCTGTGCACCACTCTGTGCTGATTTAGAGCTTCCTCTCCTGTAACTAGATTGTTGGTGTGATAAAATGAGAGTGTGCAACCAACCCCTGAACCAACAGGGCTTGGACTAGTCTCAAGAATGCAACTGTGTCTTTAATATTGTTCCTAGCCTGGAACACAAGCATCCTGAAAATAATTAAAATAAGTTATCTGAATGCACTCTATCTTCGTTTTTCAGAAGAAAACCATGCCCTGATGTTGATCCATGCAATACATGATTATGCATTTAGCTATACAGGCAAAAAACTATCACTTAATTAAGAAATATGTAAAAAGTGATAATTGTATATTAATTTTAAACTTTTTTATGAAAAGCAGAAACAATTTATGAGTCTTGCTGCACACCCAAGAGATTCAATATTTTAATTCTATATTTTATCCTAAAACCCAAACCATTACACAACTTCTTACTTTAAAATATTTAGGTCCTTTGAGGTCAGGGCTTCGTTTTACGGTACTTAGTTACCAAAAGCTGTTAGAGTCTGCCAATTCTATAGTACAGAATTTATAGCACTAGGTCAAAGACAGTTCCTGGAGGTATTCAGCAGCCCTTTGTAGTAAATCAGCAGTCATGTCTTTGAAAAATGCCTCCGGAGTCCAGCGGTAACTATTCCTTAGTGCTGAAAGATAAAACAGTGGACTCCATATGAGGTGTGTAGTTTAGTGAAAGACACACAGCAAAAGGAACTAGTAAATAACTTCTAAGGAAGTTATGGTTAACCCAGCGCTCGTGAATACTGAACTTAACAGTTCTTGAAAACAACATGGAAGCCTGTCTGGGCGCTTGAATTCTAATGTGCTGCTCAGGTATAAAAAGTGTAGAACCTTGGAGGACAATAAGGCAATCGTTACAACACAAGTGAGGGATATAAAACTTTTCCAGGTGAATAAGACTCTCTCCAGATCTTTCTATTTCATCTGCATCTTGAACTTTTGCATTCAACTTGTTGCTAGATAATTCTGTTAAAATGTGGACCTACAAGCAACGAACACAGGATTCACCCAGGCTCCATGTTGTCTCCAGGGGCTGGTCCTGCAGCTGCAACTGATGTGAGCAAATGTTACTTACGTGACTGCTATTCACACAAAGCTCTTTTTTGCCTCTCCTGTTCAGATCTGGTCTACCCATCAGCAGTACTCAGGTCACTGGGAATATTATCATGGCCTTAAATAGGCTCATGAAGAGATGCCATGGAGTAAAGACGTACAGAGGACTGCTGGCAGGCTTGGGCTTAACTGAAGGGTGACCTTTCTGGGTCAGCTTTTACCAAGTCGAAGCACTCTTCCCCTGTGAGATGTCATAGAAGCTCGACATTTCAACACCCCGAGAGGACAGGCCAGGCTGGAAGTCATGGCCTTGCTTGCAGCCTGTCAATGCCTCATCATTTCAACTTCAGGAAGTGTGAGAGCTGATTAAGTCATACACTCCCATGTGTAATCAGGGTTCGGGTACTTTCAGCCCTTGGGCAGGGTAAGATTTTGAATGACTGGAGTCCTTTGTCGGTGCAGCGTTTCATAAGTTTCTACCGTTAGAATATTATAGTAGAGGATGCCCATGACTAAGGCAAAAGGAAAAATGAATAGGTTATATAATTCTTTTGGCTGAGATTTATGGGCCCATCTCATCAAGAGTAAATTGGTGGTGTAGATTTAAATGAAAACTAGGCGTGAGGAGCAGCATGAAAATTTGTCCCCTGCTGGCAAAGAAATCTCTCTACTTTTTCCTATTTAAAATTCAGTCTAGTTAGAAACCTGGATTAACTCCCATCCGAGCCATCAGATCATCATCCAGGTACTGGAACAACGCTAGGAAAAATATTATTTCATATTCTTTTCTTCCCAACTCAGTATCTGGCCTCTTTCCAGCAGGAGAGGGAAGGCCTCCCTCTGAGAGGAATGGCACCAAGCCCTCAGTAACTCCTGCACTGTTTTAAGGATTGCTTATTTTAATTCCTTTTTTTTTTGGGGGGGGGGGTGTTTGATGTACATCGTCTCAGGAGCAAAGGCCCATCCAGTCTGGTTCATTAAAGATTTTCTAAAAATGCCCTAGGATCTCTAATAATGGTCGTCTGTACCTACTAATGAAGGAGATGTGTCTCTACAATGGAAAACAGAGCACATGACTATTTCTGAAACTATTTTTGAAACTATGTTCTTATAGTTAAGCCAAAATTACTTACATACAAGCACTGAATTCTGGATAAAAGTAACTGTATTCAGAGCTAGGCATTTACACAGGGAAATTCCTCCAGAATAATAAATTATACCAGAAGAGATATAGAGGAATCATTATTTCTGAAGCAGCAATCTTTAAAAGTTCCCTCTGTGGATTCACACTTAATACACATGATATAGGAGGAAGCTGTTTTGTGGTCTGGAGAAGGAAAAGCTTTAAATCAGGATTAAGTGCCAGGACTAATGAACCACTGAGATCTGCAGTGTCTCTTGCCTCTTTATATCTAGCATGTATTAGTAAATGCAGTAAAATAAAAGTTCATGCTCAGGGACCAATGAATAAAGACATAAAATGTATCATTATGGTATACTCTAAGGCCATTTTAAAGTTTTTTTCGTAGATGCAAAATAATACAGGCTACCTAAGATATCACTGGTTAACTAGACTAAAAGGATAAATGCAATACAGATGATTTTAAGGTTTACAAGTAAGAGATCTAATGGTCTCTGTTGGTGCATATGAGAAAGAGATCTAGTTATTAAGTGTAACTTCAGGTTCCAGCTCTGATGAGGGAGCTCTTAAGTTTGCTGTTCTAGTGCACATTAGCTACTAAAATATTACTTTCCCCCACCAAATTCCCATAAAAGTCTAGGAGGTATGGATCGCTTTAGTCCCAGATAAAATGCTGAACACCAGCACTTTCCCTTCCTCCATTTACAGGAGCATGTATGACCTGCACAATCCTATTTAGTACCAAAGCCCGTTGCCTCGGCACGCTCAGTAAGCTGTACTCAGTGGTGTGGAGCAGTCAGACAGGGTTCCTTCCAAAAATCCCTGCCTGTGAGCTGGTTGGATTTTCCTTGAATTCAGGAGCCCCTAGTATCATCCTTGCACATCTGCATTCAAATATTGCACAATCTAACCCCAAATATGAAAGAGAAAACAGAATAAAATTTTATTTTATGAGATTTACCATTTACCAATGGCCAGGACTCAGATCTCCTGGTTTATGGGGACATCAGACTATCTCAGAGGAATGCAGTCTGCTTCCATAAAAATCCACTGCAGTCTAGCATCGCTAAATCTTTTCTCTCAAGTAACAGCCTCTACTTATCCGGCTCCTAACACACTCCCATACTAAAACCTAGGTTCCCATGAAAACCAAACATGCTTTAGAAACCTAGCCTAAGACATTAGCAACTACATTTTTACTCATGACCTAAGAAGACAGCTGTGCTCTTCTGCCTAACACAGCTGACAAAGCTGCATGAGAGACAGTGTTCCCAATCAAAGACGCTTGGCTGTGGATACATTTCCAGAGAATAAATAAATCAAGATTGAGAGCACTTTTATAGCCTTTTTGGTTAATATTTTATCAAGGGGGAGACAAACATGCACAATGTGTATATGTATTGAGTGACTGAGCACTGCAACAGGTTGCCCAGAGAGGTGGTGGAGTCTCCTTCTCTGGAGATATTCAAAACCCGCCTGGACACGATCCTATGCAATGTGCTCAAGATGACCCTGCTTGAGCAGGGGGGTTGGACTAGATGATCTCCAGAGGTCCCTTCCAACCTTGGCCATTCTGTGATTCTGTGATTCTGTGACTGTCTAAACAGGAAACTAAGAATAAAAGTTTCACAAAGACCATTATGGACCTTAGTATGCATATCTAATTAGCCTGTGTAGTACTCTGACACTACTGTGTTTGGGGCTATTAAAAAACAAACCCTCAAGTAGATTAGGTGTGTAGTTCAATGTCTTCTGTGGGGGCGTGGATATTATACAAAAGCATCGCTGGAGCACCTTGAGAGCACACACAACTACCATCCTCTTCGGGGAGAGAGCTGTGCCTGAAATTAAACATTTCTTGCTATCTTCATAGAGACAGGCAAGAAGGAATTATAGTTCTGGTAGGAGATTCTCCGTTAGGCATTTTTCATAGCCACTATTTGCACAGAAAGGCAGAAAGGAATGGTAAAACATACATCATAATAGATTCTGTCCCTGTTTATGCCCCTAACATCCTACTCTTGTCTGTGGCCTGGTACAGAGGCAGACTCACACCCAGTCTATTGTACAAGGGAGGCTTCAGATAAAAGCTTGGCCATATTTTAACTTTTATATTTGAATGCCAGTATGTTTGGTAGCTGAATTTTGACCATCTGACCCTTGTAGGGAAGCAGCGCTAAGAAGCAAATGCAAGGAGAGACCCTTTCCCCATTTCCTTCCCCTGCAGTCCCCTCTGAGCTGGCTGGAGCAGTCTGAAGCTTGACTCCAGTCTGTAATGTATCTTACATACACACATTTCTTTCATGAACATGGTAGCAGAGGGCATGAAAGGACAGCTGGATAAAGAAGGGATAAAAGGACAATGGACGCTTGAAGTTTCAGAAGATTGTTTCAGGTGCTACTATTCCTCGCTTCTTTTCTCTAACTCCATCAGCACTCCCCCTCTTCCAATTTCCATGGCTTTACAATCACATTTGTCTACCTTTTAACATACCTTTCTCTCACCTGTTGCTGTGTGAAAGACTCCCATGGACCACAAGATAAACTAATTTAGGGCAAGTTTTTTTTGAAGTGCTGTGTTCCCATTTAGGTCCCCAAATACCTGTCAGGTTTTCAGAAGTGTCTGGGTTGTTGAGTGTTTTTTGAAGAAATCTGACAGTTAGGCAGAAACTGAACCACAGGAAGTTCCATCTGAACCTGAGAAAAAACTTCTTCACTGTGAGGGTGACAGAGCATTGGAACAGGTTGCCCAGAGGGGTGGTGGAGTCTCCTTCGCTGGAGATATTCAAAACCCGTCTGGATGTGATCCTGGGCAATATGCTCTAGGTGACCCTGCTTGAACAGGGAGGTTGGACTAGATGATCTCCAGAGGTCCCTTCCAACCTAAACGATTCTGTGATTCTGTGATTCTGTGATTTACATGTTTAAATGGGATATGAGCTCTTTCAAGATGCTTATTCTATTCCAGGGTCCTGGGTTCCCCCGACTAAAACTGATTACACACAAGGAACAGGAAAAGGAACGACATGCAGATGGCTGACAAAGCAACTGGCTACCTTGTGTGGAAAAAAGTTTATTCTTCTAAAGTCTTTTACATTCATAGCCTAGTGTTACGCTATTTACAACAGAACTAAGTTAGAGTGAGCTAGGCAGAGAAGTGATTATTTTCTCTACCTGGCTAGTAACTTTAACTTTGTGAATGAATTGCCCTTTGGTGTGATGGGTTTGCTGCAATAGTTTAGTTCTGCTAATTTCCAAGTGTCCTACCAGCATATTTTCTTTGTGCGGAACGGTAAGAAAGGAGGAGGTGGCTTTCTGTAGCATTTTCTTTTGAATCAATGTATGTCATAACAGTCATCCCAACTCTCACTTGGAAAAAACTCTCACGTCTCCCCAGATTATGAGATTTTAAAATAGTTACCATTGACTTACTATTTGTCTTCAATCTTTAGAGTTTGTTTGGGTTCACATAATCAAGTATTTGCCTGCTTATATGGCTAGAAACACAGACTTACAAAAACCAAATCTGGGGTTCCGAAATAATCATCTGAGTCCAGGAACTGAGACTTGTGAGACTCGTGATAAAATCATGAGAGCTGGCAACATTAACAATGTGATTGTTACTGCAGTTAATGAGAGTTTCAGGAACTTTTGTATGAAAGAATAGTTCTTCTGTGTGTAAAATATTTTTTCCCATAAAACTACTATACAGCCTGTCTTTATATATAGCTGCCAACATGAATTTGTCAAGAACAGTTCATGTTAATTTAACCTTATTTCCCCCTGTAGTAAGTAAGGCAAGAGATTCTGTGGGTAGAAGAGCAGCATAAGATGTCATATCTTGACTACAGGAAGTTTTTTGATATTGTCTCAGGTAACATTACCATAAGCAAATTAGGGAAACAAAATAGTAATTGCACCAAGGCAGATGCCTATAGGATTCAAAATTGCTGTACAGAACTGATTGAAAAAATATACTTAAAAAGAGAAGATCAGTGGCTCACTGTCAGACTGGAAGGCTACAGGAATGTGCACTTCCCAGGCATCAGTCCTGGGCCAGTTTAATATTCTAATTAATAAAAAACCTCGGTACATTTTCAAGCAATGAGAAAGTTTAGAGGGGCTGCAGGCACATCGAAGGAGAGGGTTAAACTTTGAAATGACTTGGAGCGGTCAAGTGGTCCAAGAGGGTTAAACTTTGAAATGACTTGGAGCGGTCAAGTGGTCCAAAAACATAGTAGGATACAATTTAATACAGACAATGGCAGGGTTCTAAGCATAGACAGGAATAATTGTTTGCACAAATTCAGAATAGGACATAATCAGTTATGGAGAAAAGGTTTTGAGGATAATAGCAGTTTACAAACTAGGTATGTTATTTGTTATCATGCAATTGCAAAAAAAAAAATCATATTGCATTGTATAAAAACATTTGTAGGAAACACGTAACAATCCTTTTCTCTGGCTGGTGCTGCCAAAACTGTAAATGAAGTTCTGTTCCCAGTTTTAGGCACTGCATTTCCAGGAAGAAATAAACTGACTAGAGAGAACCCATGGAATAGAGAGAACTGATGAGAAATGATAATAATCTTCAAATAAACACAAGGTAGCAATGAGTAGGACAAAATATAATGGGCCGAAATAACACCAACGGAGATTTAGGCTGTTTTTTAGGACATATCTGCATAAAGATAAAAACATTAACTTTAAAAAGGGCAATAATGAGACAATCAAAAGAAAGAAAGTACTCTATATAATTAACTATAAAATAAAACAATTACATCTTACTGTATGCTGTTCCTGCTGACAGTCAATCAAATGAATATGTTCATGCTGCATCACATGCAAACTATTCCAGGAGGCTACTTGTACTGCAGTGAAACAAAAAATAATTAATCGATTAAAAATGATGCAGAGGTAAAAGTATCTATACTATTAAGTAATTTCAGAGGCTTTTTTGTTTTTTTTTTTAATTTCTTTTCAATTTAAATGCTCCCAAAGGTACACATTTTAAGTTTTAGGTCACCAATCAAAGGATCAGAAAAATAAATTCAACTGAGACCCACTAAGTCTTCCAGGAAAACACTCAAAGACCAATCTGGATATTCTTTACACTTTCTTAAGTAACAAGCAAACAAACAAATGTTTGAATAAATGAATAAAATATGTCTTCTATAGAAGTAAAAGGTCCGTAATACCCTTTCTCCATTTTGCAGGTTACTTTTGGGTGTATAACAGTTACAGTTTCAATTTAACACATTGAAGAGCTGAACAGATTGCCAAAAGATGAGAATTTCACTGAACTTGTGGCTAGCATGCTCTGTTTTTGAGAAATCTAAAAATTTGACAAGGAAATTAAGTTAACTGAATTTGCTTATTCTAACAATAGCCAAAGGCAAAGAAGATACACTGATGTTAGATAATAAAGTTTCGTTTCTTTCGTGTCCTGAAAGATGATATGTGTTAGAACTAATGCCCCTTGGCATGAGAGTTTGCTGGAATGTAATGGTTTAGCATGGATCAGTGATCTTAAAGCTTTCCAAAGTGGGTGCAAATGTCAGTCCATTGAGTAATGAGCACCAGGGAGGATTGTTCCCTACAGGATCTGTCTATACAAAACTACTAGCTGTCAACCTGAAAATAGGGTACAAGGCTATTTTTCATCTGTATGCTTGTTTGTCAAGAGTACAAAGTAATGTATAAAAAATAAGGAAATGAGGAAATACCAGCCAGCATATGGCAGAGCTTTATGAGATAGGTCGGACAGTATGTGGAATTATTCCCAGTCATGTGAAAGTCATGAAAATTATTTTCTTTCCTCGGAAGAAAACATTATGTTACTGCATTGTGAATATGTATTTGCACCAGCTTTTGGACCAGAAGTGTTTTGAAAGAAAGCCCAAAATTTGGGGGGCAGTTTGAGAAATAAAGCCTGTGTAACTGAAATGACTACTCATTTCTCATGAATAGAGACTCTGTGACATTGATTTTTTTCTCATATGGTCTGCAGAGCTGTAGAAGTCCATGCACTATTTTTACTCTGGGAGTCTGTGAAAGGTAACAAAGAAAGCAAGAAGTTTTCTATAGGCTTAAGTACTGAGTATCATACCTTCCCTAGACGAATGTTAAATGCCCAGAAGTTGAAAACATTTGAAAACCACTGTACGAAGCAGTAATCAAAGAAAATGGCTTGCAAACAATGCAGAGGTGGAGAAATATTCACCTAGGAGCCAGGCCAGCTCTTACTACCTTCAATGAAAGATGGATCACTCCCTGATTCAAAGCCCAATGTGAGTCATTCCAAGACTTCAGTGGGCATTGGACCTGGCTATACTTGACTTAACTGTAAAATCTAAATTAATTTGCAAATAATTCATGTACAAGAGAGGAACTAAATTAGTCAAATAAGTATTTTGCTGTAAATAATCTGCTCTGAATCCAATGCTTAACTAATTTCCGTCAAAACTTCTGTATAATATCTGCAAACCTAAACTGTAAACTAAATGGAGTAAAACTGAATTCCAGCATTCCATGGAGTTCTTTTTGAAGGTTTTATATGCTATATGTACACTATATTCATATTTAAAACAGCTGTTTAACATATGAGGATTTTACAACTTAGTTTGCTTCTACCATTTTTCCGTTAATAAATTCACCATATATGCAGGCTTATGAACAGACTAAAACAGACCCAAATGTTCTAAATGCACCATCAGTTCATTAATAAATGATAATAAGGAGGAAGACAAAATAGTTTTCCTTTTCATGCTTGCTGAAGAGATACAGGGGAAATGGACTATCATCCAATCTCACAGACCACAGGAACAAAAACCTGTAACTTTCATCTAGAAAAAAAACAAAAAAATCCATGTGTTTAAAAAAAAGTTTGAAGAAAATTCCAGAAGAAAATAATTAGAGACATATCTTTTCCTAGTTCTGGTCTTGCTCTATTCTCAGCATCAGGCAATACAGGTATTTTTCCTAACACGAAAGCACACCCTGAGTTTTTCAAGTGTACCTAGACATCATCCTGGCTCTATGGAAACCAGCTGCAAGATGTCTCAGTTCAAACATATAAAAAGAAAGGCAACCAAATGCTACTACTCTTTTAGGAAACTCTGGGCCATAAAAATGGCTGCTTTCAGATTCATTGTTAATACTGGGCCTAACAGCCAAACTTTATACAGTTCAGAGAGCCTGTGAACCTTAGCCGCCAGCACAGACACACTCACCCTTTCTACTTAGAATCAATGGCAAACTGTGCTGCAGGTCGGCTCACAGTGGAGATGGCAAACAGATGAGTTCCCACACTTGTATTCACTTGGGTTCTTTTTGGCAATTTTAGATGAATTCAGAGGTCACTGGAAAGTGAACCCTGACAGGACGGGATGCTTAAATTACAAGGAAAAAAGCAAACAAACTTGACCCCTGCTCTTCATGATGGCTCTAACAATCACAAAATGGAAAAAAAAAAAAAAAAGAGGAAATTACAAAAGGTTTGATAGGGAAAAGTATCTTGTTGTGCAACACAGCATTAAATGTGATCTCGGAAATAGGGAGATTAAAATCCACTGTATCTTTCAGATTTACTAATTCTCTTCTCCCCTTAAAAATTCATGGACTCAGGACAAGCGTGGTGCACACTACGCATTCCAATTGCTTTTGAAAGGAGCGTTTTGCTAGTGGAAAATGTGCTGTCTCTTTGATTGCAAATGTAGTTGATTGTGAGGAGAATGAAAGGATGACCTATGACACGACCTGCTAGCACAGTAAGGTCATTTTTTTCCCTCCTCACACAAAAGATAAGAGGCTGACTGCTTACAAAGTGTTCTGGCAAATGGACAAATTAGGACTGTCTGGACTCCTGCTCCGATCAGGCAAGTTATTCTAAGTGAAGATAAGTGAAAGTTTGAAATGTTTTTAGGAGGAGGCAGACTACAAGCTTTCATTCCTTCCTGAAATGGATGGATTGCAAAAGAATAGACCTGTGCAAAAATGGCTTGCCCAGTAGTTTCAGGTTTCAGACTTGAAGTTTCTATAACTGAGTGGAAGAGAGGAGTAGGATAGGATGGCCGCGTGGGTGCAATGTTGGACTGGGACTCAGGACAGCAAGCCTCAGTCTGACTCCCAGCTTGAACATTTGTTTTCTGTGAGACACCATGCAAGAATATACAGGCACGCAAAATGAGATGCCTAGGCACATGCCAGATCCTAGCTAGAATTCATACACCCACATTGCCATAGCATTACATTTGAATAACACCTGCCCGTTTAGGACAACTCTAGCACCAAGAAAACTCAACTTTATGGCTTTCAGATCCAAACTTACCTTTGCTCTGCTGGGTCAGAGCACGGGCAAGATCCTGTCCGTCTACATCCACGTGTATAAACATACTCTTGATCTACTCTCAGACCAGCTTTTTAATCTCTGCAGGAGTCAGGGAAAATATTTTCATACCTTGGTGATGTGTTATGAGATAAAATTATCTGTGGGTAAGAAGTGCTCAGGTAGGACTGTGCTGTTCATATATACACCTAGCTAGAAAATTGAGATGCTTTTTAGTAAAACTAGGGTCAGGTTTCAGTTGAGCCCTTGGTCGGGCTATGGTTTGGGTGAAAGTTCCCTGGTTTCAACACACAACCAACATAAAGCTCAATCATTTTAGCACAGAATTGCTTTGAGATTTGGGTTTTGAACCCTAACCCTCAGACTAGAATTCCTGAGTATGAACTCATTGAAACCAAAGCCAAAACAAAGGTTTTCATGAAACCCGGGAAACCTGAAACACCAACTTTCTTAGTAGTGCTACAAAGCAAGTGCCAAAAAACGGCAAAAAAAGCCCAAACATCACAAAAAATTAAACAGATGGAAAATGTCATTTTCTGGAAATGCTTATTTCTGCCTACAAAACTGGCAGGTTCTCTAATTTCTGCTTGATCTGCTTCAGAAATATACAGTATCAGTAAAGTTCCACCTAAAGTTTTTCCAGTACGTACCTGGGACCAGCTGCAAATCAAGCAGCTATCCTATTGAAAGCAGAATCTTAATCACCCACCATAGGGTGACAGGCCAGATATATATTTTCAACACATCCATGAAAAGATATCAAATATGGTGCAATGTGATTTTCTTCTATGAACTTTTTTTTTGCTGGAAATGAAATATTCTTGGGAAATTCTGAACAACTTGCAAAATGAGAAATATATCCCAGCATTACCCTGATGAATCAGATTTGCACCATCTGACAGAATGTCACTGTCAGTTCATTTGGGCAGCGGTCCAAAGGAGTCTTCAAACAAGTATTTGACTCGGAGTATGGCAGCAATCTTGTCCAAGGGTCCATATGTTTTAAATGAAGAACTTTCCTTTCTTTAGCGCTTCACAGAGTCTGGAACTGCGTTCAGAGATAAGTGAGAGGTAAACCTGAAATGAACTCTTGAGTACAAGCACAGACACTTTCTTTTTAGTGCTTTTTCTCAGTAATCAAAATGAACATATAAATGAACTTAGCTCTGTTAAAATCAAACATGTGACATGGAATAAGCAGCAAGACTGATTCTGCCCTCATACACTGCACACAGCTCCTGTTACGTTTTGGTGAAAACTGTGGGAAAATTTAGTCCTATGTGTCTGTCAAGCCAGCTCTTCATCTGTGACCAGAACAATGAAGATAAAGAATCTGGAGATCATTTCCCTCAACACTGTCTTGGGCATGCTGATATTATCATGATGTTGTAGAGCATCCATACCTCCTATGTCATGATTGTATCACTAAAATATGTGGGCATATCTGCACAGTGATTCACCATTAGGCTAAAATGAGCAAAGTCAAGTAGAGACTTTTATTGCCCCTCGTTTTAGAACATAACAGAAAATACTTGACATCTGGTCTCTTTTAATGGCATCTGGAGTTGTGTCTAAGCAGATACTACAAATTCAGTTTCTTCAATTGCGTTTAAATTTCAGCGTGAGTTATTTCAGCAGAGACACAAACTCGTCATTTTAGAGCTAGTTAAACTGACAAAGCAGAAGAAAGACATTCTCTAAAGATCCTTTGGTTAAAATCAGAGCCTGTACATTGTACACTCTTTGATCTCTGGACAACAAAGAACAATCTCGACGCAGAGGCAGGATGAGGAAGAGAAGCTGAGGAAAGAAAATACGCATGGAAAAGGACCATCAGCTGTCACTCAACTTCAGAGAGGGGCGCATTATGTTACACTTTCTGTTTGCTAATTCGTTTTGATTTCTGGCTTGCTTTTGCTTTTTTTACAGGGAATAAAAAACCTTGCCAGTGGCTTCTGACATGTTTCAGGTGAGCCATGCCACAAGTCTACATCCTCTACTTGGTATTAGCTTGTAACCTCCAGTTATTATTTGGACAGTCTCCTACTGCTGATGTGGAATTGCTCCTGAGAATTAGTATATGTTAGCTGGATAAGAGACTGCACAGAGATCTAACCACTGATGCATGGGCATAGTCTGTACTCTCAAATACTTCTGTTATTTTAAATATAACCTGTTATATGTATCATGTGATTCAAAATTCACAGGATCTAACTCATAAAGTATACCGTATGGGTTTTGGGTAGTTAATTCTGGCTCTGCAGGGAATAAGTCATGGCTCAGCAATCATCTGTTAGTTTGGATGCGATAGTAAATTCATAAAGCTTTCTATGTTTTGGCCACGGGAAGGGATAGACGGCTACATGGTCACCACCTATCAGCTGAAGCACAGCATCTATGCTCAGAATCTGATGGAGTTGAAGCAAAAAAACTAAGGTTAAAGCTCAGTGAATTTTAATCGAAGTTATACCAGTTTACCAGTGGGACAGAATAAAGACATATATGGCCAGTAACCAACAGTTACTGCAGCTCTGCTGCCAGGCAGTAACTTATTAAGTTGCTGTAACTCAGCTGCCTGTCTGAGCCCTAGCACATTCAGTTAATGAAAGATCGTTAATTTTTTTTAACCATGCTGAGATTTCTATTAGAAGCATGCAATTTAAGTTTTTGAACTAGGCTGCTGGGCTTTGCAAAAAGGGGAGGAAGTCATTTAACTTTTTCTCATGCATGCTGAAAAATCTGGGTTTACAGTTTCTTTCATTTTCCTGATTACTATCAAATGGCTCCCACACTCACTCTACAAAAGGCATTTCTCCCCAGCTCATTGTAGATACTGTTACTATTTAGCAAGGAAAACAACAAGTTTGAGGAACACCTTGACTCTGTGTTCTAGCTATCCAAATTCTGCAAAGCTACCAAGTCCAAAATTAGAACATTTAGCATGTGGTGACAGAACTGAATATTTGCAGGTATATTGATGCATTTCAAGCATCATCAGGAACAGGATAAGATGTATCTCTAGTCACTGGACTAAATTCTGCTGCCTATTTTCAATGCAGTTACTCCAGTGAAATCAGCTGAGTGAATCCAGATTTACATTCATGTAATGGAAAGCAGAATTTGACTCACCATATGGAATCCATTTGGAAAGAAGTCTAGTTGTGAGTTTTATCTAAAGCTTATTGAATTGTTCATTTTTCTTATTTCTATTTTTCTTGGTTTCCTTGCAGGTTGATAAGCAATCTGAAGGCCTGCTGAGGACTAAAGTTATTATTAAACATCTGAAAGTAAAGGTACCTAGAGAAATAGATGGGCTATCCTGTTTCCAAAATATCCCAAGTTTCTTTTTGTTGTTACCCCACAGAACTCCGATCCAAATCTTCACTAGCCCTAAGGGAAAGCACAAGAGTATAAATAAGTTATAAAAGAGTATTTACCTCTTGAATAACCTATTTAGAACGTGCTGTATGTTTATATGATCACAGTTATTGCAAAATGGGAGGAATTCTCATCCCCAGGCTGAATACTTCACAGCTATCAAATAATGGGCACAGTGGCTCCAGAGCTCCACAGCCCCTATTCCCAAAGGGTTTCTGCCTGTCTGCAGCTCTTCCACAGCTACAGTGCTGGGTTCACACACAGACTCCTTGCCCTTTGCACAGATTACAGCACACCCAACAGGCCAGAAAACTGGTGTGGTTCCCATCTTACCAAGGATACTGTCAGCATCAAAAGAGAGATCTCATGACACTGAATGTCAGCTGGATTGCCCCATCAGGAATGTCTTTACTTGCTTGGTTTGTTTTGACAGCTTTATGAATGGAGAAAAAAATAAAAATCTATGCAGTTCTAGCCAAATCAGTGGGCACAAGATCTACGTTATCTATTCTAGGGAAAGGCCTGGGATGTAGCTCAGGGCAGTATTTGAGTCATAACTATACTTCTTCCAGAAATAGAGAGAGTATGCACATCCAGAAAATAATTTTCAACATCTATATAATAATTAAGATATAATTAAACATATTACTAATTCATTCTTTAAAAAACATAGGTCCAGTATTTTATTTCAAAAGGTGGAAGTGCTCCTAAAACACTAGTGCTTTTTTGTATGAAATAAAGGAATAAATAAAGTCAGCAATACAAGTTATTGACCCATTACTAAATATTCAATAACACTATATTTGGATAGTGTTGTCTTAAGGGTTGATATACCCCTATTATCATTGAATGAAAGCAAAATAATCTTCTTTACAGAAGTAAACCATAAGCATGATAAACAGCAGTTATGGCAGCTGGACATTTTTTATCAGCGCAGCTTCATGCAATATTAAAAACAAAAAGTCAAAGGAACTCTTTCCCACATGAATATAGATTTTCGTGAAAGAGTGAACCTTTCCAGAAGTTGCACAGAAATGGAGAAAGCTAATTCTATGCCAATATTTAAACATGATAAATGAGACACTCAGAGCAACTATATGTCTGAAAAATTGTCATTGTATTTTACAGATAAAAAAGAAAAGGAAGATTATTTAATGAGTGCCAACTACTTGGAGGAAAAAGCTGAGTCTAATATCTTCTTCTGGAGATGCAACAAGTTTGGCTCATAAAAGTAATATCAGTGTGATATATCAAGATTTTGAATAAGAAATGAGCACAATGCTAACCTGATATGGCCTCATGAAATAATCTGAAGCTGCCGAATTGCATAGGTCTCCAAATAGATATGATGCAAGGGAAACAGATTCTTAGTTCTACAGAACTGAAAGAAACATGAACAGTAGGTATCGAGTGCTTAATTGATGAGAAATTTGAAGACGGCACAAAGTTAGGGGGTCAGGAAATACTTAGGAGATTAGGTGACAGGCAGAGAGCCACCTGGACTGCTGTGTGGAAAAGTCATGGGCAAAAATCTAAGTTCTAGTATAGCCAAAGGCAGGATACCCAGCAATGCAAAATGAACACTGCCAATACAGCAGACTCCATGCGGCAAATTGTAGCTCTGGAACTACTTGGGAGCCTGCAGGAGTCCCTAATCCTGTGCCACAACTGAAAGAGTTAATTAATCTAAGGGTTAGATGGAAAAATATGATATCATTAAAAAGAATGAGGAAAGTCATCGTACAGTTACTTTTGGAACTGATGTTCAACACTGTATTGACTCTTGAGGAATTGTGAAGAGTGCAGAAAAGACTTGGAAAAATAGCAAAAGGATTGAAAATTTTGCCTTATACTGAAAGACACGGGAACTCGACGAATTCCCGTATCAAGGAGAACATTAAATGGCGACTTGCTTGGGAAAATAAATGTCATAATTCTTCAGAGTTGCAAAAGATCAAATTATAAGGAGCTTAACTGTCTGAGCACTGAAGCTAGACAAATTCAGAACAGGGACTGATTAAATACTGAGACAGCTTTAAAAGGTTACTGCAAATTTCCATCTTAGGCTATTTTAAATCAGGACTAGAATGTTTTCTAAATCAGGTGCTTTATTTAGAATGAGAAATAATTTAGGAGTCTTATGTCCAAGTTATGCTGGAGGTCAGAGTAAATGATCATACTCCTTCATCTGGTTTTGTTTTCTCCAGGTAGAAATCTCAGAATAAGCTTCGACAGGGAAGAAGCTGACGTCCTAACAGGTTTAGCTAGCATTTATTTGAAAAGCGTTTGTTTCTGAATGACAAAATGTTTTCCTCAATGTTAGTCTGTGGCACACACTTTTTTATCTTACCACTAGATTTTAACAGTCAATCTTTATTAGTTTTGATTGTCCTTAGCAGGAATACTTCACTTGTTATGAAGAAGCTGTCCTCTTAGCAGCTGGCAAATTAGACAAATTCCCTTGTAAAAGAAGTTCAGGACTGAGAGGAAGAGACTTTGTGCAAGATCTGATTAACAAAACTATTTACTTCCAAAGGGAAAGACCTACAGGACAACGCCATAACATGTGTATCAAGTCACTTGTCTCAGTTCCAGAACTAATTACTATTACAAATATTGTTTCTGCACATCCTGCCAGCAATCCAACAAAATGTCTTGTACCAAAGTTTTTGTCGAATCAGTCCCAGCCTCAGATGTATACAAGGCTATTCTACTGCTGTTTATATAGACCTGAGGCCAGAGCAAGTGATTAGCTCCGGCTGCTTTGACTGCTTTAGCAACACAGGACATCTATGAGCATGCACTTGATGACTACATTTACCGAGCTTATTGTTTATCTCACGAGGAAATTCACTATAGGTGAAGATGTACAGGGCCCTCTGTAGTACACATAGATATTGTTCCAGCTCTCAATGTTTTCAAATTTATCTTATTTTAGCACAGATAAAGGGAAAAAGCAGGGAATAATGATGTGATGCTCTTCCTTCTAGCAAGCTTTTTTGGTAGTGCAAGTCCATGTCACAAAGTTTAGCAAAGCAAAATGAAATTACATTAAAAGTTTTAATAGGGATGCTTCAAGATAATCCAGGGGAGGACGAAGATCTTCTCCCTCCCCACCTTTTATGGCATAGGTTCCTATGAAGAAATACATTTTCTTCTTTTTGGGGGAAAAGTGAGGAATTCTCTCATTTGTTCTCAATTGGTATTAGTGTCAAGACACTTCTTAGTCTCTGTTAGTATCTTTCTTTGCTGCATCTTCTGGATAACAGGACATGAAAGCAAAAACGGTACGACATAAATATACAGGCTAAAAATAAATCTTAAGGAATATGAAATCTAGATCAGCTTTAGCAATGTTTCAGCCAAAACACAGAAAAAATATCCGCAGAAGTCAAGACACTTCATCTGAGCATTTCCAAAATGAAATGTTCGCGCTTTTCTTCTTAAAATGAGATCTTTTTAATGAAACTGACCTTTACAGTAGAGCAAAAAAGAGGGTTAAGTAACACCTCAGATCAGACAAGGCTTCTACATGTCAAAATTTTTTGGATGGCTTAAAATTCTCTCTATTCATTTTTCCTCTTTCATATTTTTTTCATAATGCAGCTGTGGAATGGAAAAATTCATTATTCATACAGCTCTAAATGCAAGGCCAGAACACCTCCACTAAAACAGTGACATTATTCTTGATCCTTCCTAGAATAATTTAAATATAGATTTGAATTCCACACAATTTGATGGGGAAGGTTCGTGCCTTCAGTTAAGCCTGCATTCCTACAACTGTCAGTGATAATTGCAGTGAAATGTATCAGATGCAATTCTTTCTGGAAGACTGAGTTTTCCAGTTTAACTCTGAGTAAACAGTTTGACAGTGTCTAACCATTGTAGATCTAATGCCTTAGTGCATATTAGCTACCATTAAAAATGTTAAGACTTACACATGGCACATAAGCATGAAGTTAATCTTGCTAATATTGTGTATGAAGCTTTGTTTTTCCTTACTTACCAATTAGTGCATATCAATCCATGTAAACCTTATTACATTTAAACGAACAAATCCCCATGCTATGCTAAATCAAAAGTACTTAATAATGTCAGTCTCCTCTGGAAGTGAATTGTGTGAATACACTTTAGACACAGATGTTTAATGTTGCATTAGGTCATTTTGTAAAAAGTAAATGCAAACTCTTACTTTGTTTTCATTTATTTTATTTCCTTTTTTTTATGGGCAGGGCCTTCTCTTTTCTTTCCATAGCTAAGTATAGGATCATCTTAATTAGCTAATATTTTGATAACAGAATATTTAATCAACACTCAACTAGAATAATGAATATTTTGCCAATTGGAACTCAGTATCTGGGCTCATATGAACTTGCACACCTTGGGTTGACTTCATACTCTGCTGGAAAATTACTTTTAGTTTCTGGAAATCTGCTACCAGCCAGAATTTTAAAACTTCATTTAAACTGAAATAATACCGGGGAAAGATGTTTGTTTGTTAGTTTTCTTGAAGGACCTCACAGGAGGGCAAGTCCAGTACTAGATTCCCCATGGGAACATAA
The DNA here is from genome assembly GCF_040807025.1 of Struthio camelus. Classification (NCBI taxonomy): domain Eukaryota; kingdom Metazoa; phylum Chordata; class Aves; order Struthioniformes; family Struthionidae; genus Struthio; species Struthio camelus. The sequence goes on from NC_090944.1 coordinate 112,456,313, forward strand.
GATGAGAAGGGAATAAGAAATTTTTTCCCAGACCCCGAGCTTGGGCATGAGCATAGTGGGTGTTTGTGCTATACTTGCTTTGGCCATGAATTCAGCAAAGAAAAAACAGAAGGGTTTGCAGCACAGTCAAAGCTGCTGCTGGGGAGATCCTGTGTGGTACCCCTTTGAGAGCGATAGAAACAATTATTTTCCAAGCAGTTATGCATGGCTATCAGGAGCAGAGCACCATTCTGCACTATACCCAAGACAGGCCCACGAGTAAGACTGGGTGGTCGGCCAGTAAAAGACTTTGAACTTGCCTCGTCTTTTCCTCAAATTAGTAGTAGAGCAGACAGTAAACAATTTATCATATAGACCATCTTACACATGACCGTTAAGATTCACATTGTCTAAATCTAATGCTTTATTTTGGCAAGCGGTTATGTGTTCAGCTTTTAGATCTTTACTTCTTGGACAATTCAGAGTACAGTAATTCAGGAAGTAATATTTTAAATCATTCAGTACAAGAAATGGGGCCACTTTCTCATATGCTATTGCAACCATCCAGAGCTATTCCTTTCATGGTCTAAAAGAGAGGAGAAGGGATAGAAAAATATTCAGAGATAACTGCCAGCAAATGCCATACATTTTATATTTCATTTTCAGTCTTTTTTAGTACTCAACTGTCCCAAGGTCTGAAGTATTTCATTTAATAAGATGTCATTAATTTTGGAAACAACACCAGATTCAATCTTCTTGCCAAGTAGACAGGCCTGTTTTGATATCTTAGTAATGAATAGCACCTTCAGCCTTGACTATTACTAACTCTCGTTGGCGTTATTCTAATGTTCTTAGGTCTTTTCTTTCCAGACCAAAAGAATGAAAGATTTTATCAAGGCATGAAGCACATTCCAGCAGTATGGACAACTTCTTTATTGCTAAAAGTGTAGCTCTAAAAATCTATAGAGCCTACTTATGAACAAAAAATTCCTTATACAGCTGTATTGTGTTGTTTCCACATTTGTTTAAACACAAGAGTCTGGCTAAGGAATATACAAACGATTCATAAAAACATGCCTATGTTACACATGTGTGAACCACATGGAGAGTAACATGTGGATTTCAAACTTAGGCCATGGGTTTCCTTTTTATAACTATCTGAAGTAAGAATATTCTAAGTAGGGACATTTTTTCAATAACATTTTTGAAACCTTAACCTCAGAGAGTATCAAAAATGTCTCTCAGGAGATACGGGGCCACACATATTGCAGACAGCTGTTCGGAAAGGATAACACCCACCTGAAAAAGCAAAAAGGATGAAGTCTCCACAGCTTACTCCTCTCAGTAAGCAGGAAACATACCTGGAAGATTCAGCGGAGGTATCTTTCATTTACCTCCGTATCTATAAACTGTGCATTAAATAAGTACCTGATTAAAACCCAAAAGCTATCTTATACTTTTGACACTGTATTATATAAAGTGAACCATAGGACAGTCAGAAAGTAGTAGTTCTTGCAGTTACTGGCAGCAATGAGGAGACCCATTTTTACGTATGGACAGACATTGGGTCTGATCTTCAGTTAGCGAAATCAGTGCAGGACTTTCCACTATCTTTGGTAAGCATCGGATCAACCTGTCTAGCAAGATTCTTGCACTGATGTTACTTATTTGAAAAATACATCCTGTGAGACTAGTAGTGACTGTATTTATTTCAAAAAGAGGCTTATCTTTACTGAGAGAGGTAATATACAGTTGCTGACTAATAATTTTCTCTCATAACTTAGGATGTAAGGACTGGTCTGTTTAACAAATATATGGCATGCAAGGACATTAGCTCCAACATAGTTATGCTCACAGCTCAACCAGTAGAGAGGTCAAATGAACCGCGGCACTGCATCACATACAGTCTGTTTTGGAGCTTTCCTCAAACCACTGGACTTTCAGCTTAATACAAACAGTAAATCATCCTGATTTTCTTTTCTTTTTTGTGAACTAGATCATGCTGAATGGTGTTGTATATGCATTTGGGCATTCCATAACACAATAAAGGTAAGAGTCTGGGTACTGGATATAGTTCACACATGAATTCTGAGTCCACGTTCAGAATCTGACTAAAAGCTCTTTCACAACTGGGCATTCAATAAACATATGAAGACTGTTCTTCATGCTGCAGTACCTCCTCCGGCATTTTGCTATATGGTGTTACGTCTAAAAGCAAGGAATCACTATCTTAATGTCAGCCCAGATTGTCTTATAAAACACTTCTTGGCCTTTCACCTGCTGACTTCTTGTCCTCTAACACAATATCTCTGGTTTTCCTTTTATGAAACTGTTATAAATGGAACTACTATGCAGTTTATGTTACGGTGCAATACTAAGAAAGCTCTCTCTGGAGCTGTTGAAAACTTGAATTCAGATAGCACTGAGGGAAGTTTTTTTTTTTAATGATTTCAAAGGGAACAAAAGCAGGTCTTCATAGGTCAGACGCTGTGTTAGTGAGCACAGCAAAGAGTCGGTAATGAAAAAAAAAATGTGAGGACGCAATAGAAGAAAGTAAAGGTAGAATGAGAAAGACTAAGGATAGGTTTGGATAGAAAAGGAGAGAGAAAAGCTCCACTGTTTTCAGATATCATAAATGAGAGTCTTTCCCAGTTATCTCAATATTTTTGTCCTAAATGTAGAAACTGAAGTAAGACTATTACAGGCTTTTAACTAGTTAGAAATGCAGGCTGCAGGCACAGATCCATGTTTCTATATTATTGACAGGAGGTCAGGGAGAGGGATGTGGATGGAGATAATTTGGGGGTCATCAAATGAAAGTGAAGACTGAAATAGTGCCTAGTATTTCCTTACAGGAAGCCTGCAGAATGGTGCAAATAAGCTACAGCAATGCTCTTGCAGTCAGCATAGCTACAAGTGGTGACCCGAAAGGCTTCCCCTCTGGCTCCTGTTTTAGAACTGAGAACTGTGATAAAGTATTGATAAAAAAAACAGTCTGCATTTATCTGGAGACCTGTAGGAGCAGCTGTGGAAAACAAACACCCTTAGATAGAGCCTTAAATCACCTGGCACTCTGAAGCCAGGAAAGCTGAAGTGGTGGCTGCTCCCATGTGCCAGAGCTACCCTGTCTGCATTGGCAGGCAGGAGACCATGCGTGCTCTGATGAAGACAACGCCAAAAGTGCAGGCCACATATGTAACCGTTATCACGGAAAGTACATATGCCCATTGGCTCCATTGCCAGATACTGTGAAGCCCTGGAAAAAGCCACAAAAGATAAACCATACACCTCTTTGTTCATTCCACTTGTTTAAGTCGTTGCTCTGCTGCGCTCTGCTCTGCAGGGCCTTTATCAGAGCTCTTTGTACAAAAGGCATCAGTCTGCTTCTGATAAGTATTGCTGATATCATTGCTACTGAAGATTTGCTAGGGGTTTTTATTTCTGAACAATGAACAATAGGCAACAGACAGCATGCAATCACTGATTTATTCACTTATCTATTAAGATGTTTAGTTAAATGTGAGGTTTCTGCTGCCTGTTTGTATTTGAATTACAATTCCATCTGATCATTAAAACACTAGGGCTTCGTTCTGTGCTGGCTGAGCACTCCAAATCCCGCTGCCTTGAACATGGGACAGCTCAGGATTCATGCAGCTTAGCAAGCTAGAAAAAGTCTGTTTTACCCTGTCAGGCTGAACGCTTTTAGACACCACTTCGGGTGGAGGGGCAACGGGCAAATGGATTCCTGCGGTCATTATTCATTTTAACAGCACTAAATTTTTATAGCACAAAATGCTGAATCAGAGTAACTTCACTGCATGCCCGATAGCAGGAATACTTCTCTGACTTGCTAGTAGAGCAAATAGAAAGAATTGCCTTCTCCCTTGGAGGGGGGGGGGGGGGAAGGGGAATCAGATCAGATCCTTTGTTTCTCCAAGGAGAATTAAAGAGAAGGCATCTCATTAGGCCATCTGTCCTCTTTGATCTCCTTGCTAGTCTCACAGTGATGGACAAGTATGATACTGACTCGGATATGCCAAAGTCACTGGCACACTGTGGGTTTCAACAAAATTAGACTATCTGCTACCCATCTGAATGTTTCTGAAAACTATAGTTTCAGCATCATCAAAGAAAAATATTTTTGTCTGTTCTTTACTAGTTGGTATAATTTTGGAGAGAATAAAATTGTACTGGAGATTCCCACTGAAGCAAATCCAATTTTTAACATGATGTGCCACCTGGTTTGAATTGCATTAGAAACATCTGGCAGAAAAGGTTACTTCCTGATCTGTATTTAAAAAAATTTTTTTTCCTTCACAACCTGCTTCGTTAATCTTTAGAGACATTAGCATTAGCAATAGTTCATTTAATATATTTCAGAAATAAAAGTTGAAAATTGATGGGTAGGAGATAATCTTGTAGATAATTACACAGTGTCAATAATAGCTCTCTAGCTAAAGCTGTTGTAATAAACCTGGGTTTTAGCTCTTCTTAATTATCCAAAGTAACACAGTTTGCTAAGCATGTCACTTGGCACAATTCCTTGCAAAACATAATTTTCCTGGGAAGTTTGTTTATGAAAGAAGTAGGAAAAACGAGGCTTGAGACTGAAAGAACCAAAGCCGGCAAGCACAACTGACCGTTGACACTCAGGCCCTAATCTTAAACCGAGCACCTGCGGTCTCCCTAGCTGAAGCCATCGAGTTTAGAGCCATGAGTCCCTGTCTGGTTTAAAGGCAAGATATGAAGCTTTCCCACAGCACATTTTTATTGAGTTAACTGAGTTTTGCATTAGATCTGTTACAGATAATGAAAACGAACCTGCTACTACCTGTGACAGCAAATTTTTTTAAAAGTCCACAATTTTACCTCTGTCATTTGGCACTGCTATATTTAATAGCTAAGAAACACTCACTCCGTGAACAGGTATGAGAGCAAATAAAACCTTTAAACTTTGCCTTCATTATCAAGAGTTCATCTAGTACCACCTGTACCGTTTAATTAAAAATAAACATGTCAATGTTTAACAGAGCACTTTGATATCATTTTCAACAGAGCCACATGGGACAAAAGATTTGTTTAAATGCAACCTCCCTCTAAATGTTTTTAATTTCTTTCCTGATCTTAAATTTTTCTTTGACTACAATTAAATGATATAACTGAGGTTAATACAGGTCAACGGTTTGTCTCACTGGCAAAAATCTTTAGGAACAATAATAAAAACAAGGGATGTTGTTTCTGCATTTCACCCTTAATTTTGACATGGGACAACTTCACCCTGCCCAGGTGAATTCTGAACATGAATTTTTACTGTCTTACAATTTTAAAATATTTAATGAGCTTATTGAGTTTATTATTTAGTAAGTTTTATTTAAAAGTATTAAATGAGTCCTAGTGATTTTTAGAAGCGGGCGAATTGAAATTAAAGAGTGTTTCTACCCAGAATCAAGAACATTCCTCCAAAACGGATGTGCATGTGAGTTTTGTTTTTTAAACCCAAGCAGTTTGAAGTATTATGGAGTTAGCAATGAAGCTACAGCTATTTCTAATTATTACTGTGTCTGACAGGATGCATATGTTTATGGAATAATCTATGCATAACATGAAAAAGCTCTTTTTACTGGTTTTGAAATAGTGTTTACATCAAAGTAAAACATATGTGTGATAAAAGAACAAAGCAAAAATCCCTAGTTGCCAGTCCTATTTGAGAACTATATATAGGATATTCACAACGTTTTTTGGTAGGGTAGAATTCTTTGTGTCAGGATGATTAATCAACAGACGTGAAAAGTTAAAGGACCATGAAGGCTGAGGAAGATATAGCATCTCCTAAACTAACAAGAGAGGTAGAGAGGAACCGTAGGATTTGTCAGCGGTTTGCTGCAAAATTCTATTAATACTCAAAAGGCACCTGGGCCCAAAGCATCAAGTGGAAGCAATTTTAGAAATCAAAGGAGATAGACTATGTGAAAAAAATATGAGTAACTAGCTTACTCAAAGGGCTTGTAACAGGATCTGGAGCTTTCATTCCAGCCCAATTAACAATGACCAAGACTAAGTCTCATCAAGAATAAATTGGGCAGATGTTCCCATCACAAAATCAGCAGTACAGCTGACACCAATTGACATTCTTATTGACCATGTCAACAAAGAGCCAATGATTACATGAGCATGAAATATTGTCCTTCCAGAAAGGCTTTAGGATGGCTGAAGAATGATGCACAAACTGTGTCTAGACTGTTCCTAAACTGGGAACAGACATTGCTGTACAGAAAGTTGTAATTGGCCTGATTCTTTTATTGGACACAGATACTGTAAATCAGGATTGTTGATCCACAACAGCTTCAACGATATCGGTGGAAACAGTTCAACATAAAATTCAGGCGTGGAAGTACTGGGTTGGGACACTGAGCTTTGGAGGCTCTTCACCGTTTTTCTCATTCAATAAGTTGCCTGTACAATATCACCTGAGGAAGGGAAGGCTTCACTGCTGTGTATCCCTCTTATTATTAGCTCAACTGGTAAAGTTGATGAGTGGTGAAAGAAAAATCTAAACAAAATATTTTATTGTCAAACAACAAATGCTTTGCTGATGAACCTTCCAGTTCCTCAGTGAGGAAAGACACACAACAGTGAGTATGCCCCTTCTTAAATCTCTGCTGACTTTTTTTAGTCACTTTAGTGTAAAGGAATATTTTGAATTATCTCAATTTTCCTTAACTTTTTATTTCACGTTTTCTACATTTCCCATTAGCTCTATAGCTAAAATAATATTTAGTTAGCTAAAATGACATGGTTTAAGTGTGACTACTGTGTCTGGAGATAATGTGAGCAAATATCAGTATAAAACTTATAGATCCAGAAACATAAATAATTCTTTAATGAGTTCTTTCAATCTTAACATAATCAGTGGAAAACTAAACTAGTTGGTCCCCCTGACCATGGATATATAAACTCACAGCAGGATTGGTTGATAGCTAAAAAACTTCATTTTGGATAGGAGCCATTTTCAAGAAAAGAGCTGTTTACTTAGCCAGAGAAGTTTGGCTGTAGTGAGTAGACATCAGAATTGTTTATTATTGGAACCCAGAAACACATTAATTATGTGATTTGAGTGACTGGGTAACATCAACCCCTCAGGTTTTGCATGTCAGAATGCCCTCATCTTGTATGGTGTAAACTGACCCGTGAAGTGCACATTTGTGCACCAAAGGTTAAAGAAGGACTCTCCTCCATCTCCACCCAAGGCCTGCCAGGGTGGCTGCACTTCAAATTTATGTTTTAGGGAGATCAGAGCGCTTTGATATACTGCACAGGGCAGCAGCATAGCTTCAATTTCACTTACGTGTTGTGATTTCCTATGAAAGATCATCTGTCATTGGGAGTTCTTGTAACACATTTGCAAATAAGGTCAAACAATTTGTTCAGAGGTGAACACGGTAAGTATAAACACATTGTAAATATTTGAGTATGAGTTTAATGGTGTTTGAGAGGCTCGCACAAAAAACCTCACAAATAAAATTGCTATATTTAAAAACAAATTAGAAACTTGCACATTATTTTAGCCTTTGGTGGGCATTCATCATCATTACAGACATTTCTGTTTATTTTGGTTTGTGTTGGGAAAAGAGAACATTTAAAAAGCTCCAGCAAATGGCAGGTAGTGCAGTAATGTGCTGTTAGCTGGTTCCTCCTGGGCTGGGGGCCTGACGCCGGAGCCAACCCATGCAATTAGCAATTTCGACAGGAGGCCTGTGTGAGGAGCCGTGTTTGGGACTGACAATGGTTTCTAACACATTGACAGAAAAAACAATCAGACTCGCCAGAAAAATATTTTCCAAGAGTGATTACGATTACAGGAGCATCAGCTTTGGTTTGTGATGCTATTGTGTAGAAATAGCTCAGCGATGAATGAATTCCTTCAATGAAATGAAGGACTGGCTCCATTGTCAGCACAGAGCTCTCTGTGGTTCCTGTCGATGTGGATAGGGAATGGTATTTTTGTATGAAAAATGGTGACTGATGCAGTCTGTACCGCATTTCAAGAAGGCGCTTTGTGCTTTGGGGAAGATAAAGCAAAGCTGAGCCCAAGCTCCTGGTACCGCTGCTCGTAGGGCTGGAGAACACTCTGGCGTACCTGGGACATATCCATCAAAGCACTACCCAAAACTTCCTGTAAATCTACCTCTGATGTGACATGCCCAGCCCTGGCACAGCCTCTGCCGCAAAGGCTGCTTGCAAAAACACTTATGGCCACGTTCCAGTGTGGTCCTACCAAGGAAATTTACCTTCACGAGGGCTTTTAGGTCCATTTTGCGCTATTTACCATTTTGATTTGGCTTTTGTGGAGAAAAATGGAGAAGAAAATTTTCCCCGGTGTATCTGCCCTGAGTCTAGATCTCGGAACGATTTCCAAGCAAAGCTGGATGTAAGGAGTATTAAAGTAAACCAAATAATTTCTGAACCTAAGAAAGTTTTTATTTAAAAAAAAAAAAAAAAGCTTTAAATTAGGTGCGAGTCTCATGATTTTGCAAATCTGCAATAGCCATTCTCCATTTGTTTATACGGGGCCCTGCAAGCACTTCCGCACGGAAAGTGGGAACACCTATTCCTGAAAGTAAATGTTCGCAGACTTATGTCTTTAGCTCCTGAGGGCTGGGAAACACAGACCTGTGTGTGGGTAGGACAGCATCTAAAGCATTTGGGGTGGCACTGTAATAAATAATAGATACAATTAGCTGTGTATAAAAATGCAGATTACATCCTATAAAAAATGTAAACACAGCGGTTTGCGATGTGAATAGATAGGTAGGATTCCTAGCATCAAAAGTGACTTCTCTGTCCAGTAAAATACCCTAAATGGTATAGGTAAAGCGTTTCATTTCATTAATCTTACTTTTGATCTTCTTGAGCCGAATCCACCCCAGAGTTACATTCGGTCTCTCCCGAAGCCACACTATAAATCACATGATGTATAGCGCACAAAGAATAATTATTTTGCTAAGGTTAAGGCTAAGTATTTCACCGCAGCGCTGCCACTTTTTAAGGTTTTTTTTTTTTTTTTGGTCTTCCACGACTTTATAAAGGGCGAGCGGCATCACGGCGGGCCGGGCGCGCCGCCGGGGCTGTGGGGAGCGCGGCGACGCCGCCGCCGCCGCTCTCCTCAGGCAGCCGCCACCCAGGCACGAGGCGCCACGCGAGTCCTCGCGGGGGGAGCCCGCTTGCCGGGCGGCCCGGGCCGGGGCAGGCTGCCGAGGCCCTGGCGTGCCCCGGGGCCGGCGGGAGTCACGGGAGTCACGCGGGCGGACTGGCCCGCCCAGAGCCCCTGAGGCACCTGAAAGCGGCCTGGTGCGGCCCGGGACTGAAAGCGTTTCTCCTCAGCCTAAGCTCACACCCTTCTGGAGATTTCCGCGTCCCAGCACAGAAGTGTGAGCTGCTGAAGTAATTCTGCCATGAATGAGAGCCTTTCTTCTGAGTCATGTACTTTTGTTTCCAGTCTACAGTGTCTTGGCTTACTACCACGCCGGGGATTATCCCTGCAAAAAGCCAGAGCCTGAAAAACTGGCCATTTTCAGCAGCTATGAAACTAGGTTTTTAAAAAGTCTTTCCCACTTTGTATATGTATGTACATAGTATGTGCGTATATATCCATACATATCTATGTGGGCAAACATGTATTTTTCCGTGTAAGTATATATCTCTACCTATGTACATATATATATGTATAGTCTCACTATAGAGAGACTAGGTAAATGGTAATGTATTTTAATGTAATACTACAATGTAATAGGAAAATGTCCTACCAGTAATATTACCATTGACATTATCATTATTACTGGCAGTAGTAGGAGCACCATAGTACCCTTATGGTTACAGCTTCATTTTTAGAAGGTGCAGGTCGAACATAATGACTGACATAATGACTGTCTTTTCTCCAAGCAGCAGAAGTCCCAGTCTTATAGGAAACTCCACGCGGCAGCTCCTAAACGAGCACAGGGAGCTCGGGGAGCTGCCCTCGCAATGGCCGTAGCAGGACTGGGATCATGGCAAGGACCAGGGGAAAACTGCCGAGAGCAGAAACACATACACATACAAGGAAACGTTTATATCAATAGTCTGGATTCAGTTCTCTCCTCTTCCACTCCCAGGCAATCCTACCAAAAACCACTGCAGGCGACAGTAGAGTCACACGGGTACAATTTAGGGCAGGGTTTGGCACAGCAGTGTGTTTCGTCATTCCACTGGGCTGCAGTTCCTCAAAAGTCTGATCAACTAATTCATAAATGCCTTGTGTAGTTATATTGTTCTGTATTAACGTAAGTGAGATAAAACATTGTTATTACTTCATAAGATCTAATACAAAGTTAATGGGGAAAAAAAAATCCTTGGCACTGCAGAAGCTGTGAAACTGTATACACTTAAAAGAAAATACTGTAACACAGAGCAACTCTGAACTCTTTAATGTTTTTAAAAAATTCCTCCAGTCCTGGAGGGTATCTGGAATTTCCTTCATGCTAGAGCGCTCCAGAACACTATATGTCATGCACCAGAGACTCGGCTGAAATTGTGTCCTTTGCTCATCCTTTTAAGGCTTTAATTTTGAGTCTTCTATGGTCATTCTTTTTTTCTTACGCCCCCTAAAAGAGGATTGTCAGTTGCACTAGCAGATCTACTTCTGACTACATTGAATGTTGTGTTTTAGCCTTTCTTCATCAGAACCAGACGCTTCAGGTCCTAGGTTAAAGCTTAAAATATTGTGCGCTGGCTTACAAATATAGCCCTCCCTCCTCACCAGTTGCCTTCTAGTAGCATCTTGAAGTACAAGTCAGGCTTGTGACTTGGTTAATACTTGTATAAATCACTGTTTGCTACAGAAATCTTTTAAAAGTCCTGTCCTGCAAGGACATGCAGCTTATAGAGACCTATCAGATTAAGGCAACAATGCTGGAGCGTGCCAGCAAAATCAACAGAGTTCACATTAGAAAAATTTGCTTTGCTTCCTTTCCTGGCTTTATGTCAAGGATATGTATACCTGAGGGGCTGGCCAAGAAGAGATGAGTCAGAAGGATATGAAACTTTTAAAAATGAAAGAAAGGAAATCTTTATGGAAAGGCAAAATGGAAATAGGAAGGGAAAGACCAACAAAGAAAGGCCACAGGGCAGGGAGAGCGAGGCTGCAGAAAAACCATGAGGAAAACCTGAGACTGCACAAAGTAAGGAAGCAGGATGGAGAAAAAGAATAGCCACAATTTAGTAAACTCAGAATAGTCAAACTGAATTTCTGAAGCTGTTACTGCCCCAACTGTTTGCCCTGAAATGGGAGCCAGCTGGCCTGAAAAGCTGCAGTAGGTCAGCAGCTGAGTCACAGACTCTGATCTTCCTTGCTTCAGGATAGCAATATTTGTGCCACAAAGGTGGAGCAGTTGGTATATCTTTAGCCATTCAAATTTTATCTGATGCTGTAAGTCTGTCCAAAGCCTATTCTAGAGGCTGCACTAAGGGAGGATCAGAAAGACTTCTGCCTCTTTCATCATGAAACTGAACTTAACAGAGTTGTCTCGTGTTAGAAGAAATCCTGCTTACCAGAGTCAGATTATTTAAAGCCTTTGAATGACCCGAGAGACTCCCTAAACTTTCTTCCTTCCACCTCCCACTCCCCACGCTCTAAAGGATTTTTTTTTTTTTTACGTTTCATGCCAATAAATTTAAAACTCCTGCAGCTCTCGGCTCACTCTTCCTAGTTGGCGCCTTATTTGAGTAACGGTCATGAAGATGACATTCCTCCAGTGATGTATTACTTGCTAGAGTGGCACTGACCAAGAAAGGCAGGTCAAATAGTGTTTAAATTTAATCTTTTACAGCTAGAGATGAGATTACTATAAAAAATGCAAAAGACTCTACTCTCATCAAAAGTGATACTCTCACTGCAGAGAGTATCCATGGAGGGGAGAGAGAGAGACGACACCCGGAGCCATTGAGAGCTCTGTCACAAGAAACATGGCTTATCTGGGGGACGAGCCAAAGGCAAAATAACAAGCAAAGGGGAAATGATGGAAAGATGCAGTGGAATTTTTTGGTATCTGATTACCTTTTGCTTAAAGGCTTGACTCCAACTTCTTTTTAGGTGGCTTCATCCAAAATCCTCCTTCAGAGGAGAGGAAAACAGTTACTCCTGGGAAGCTAAAGCTGAGCACAATAAGCTTGGTTTTATTACTGTGATTTTGATTAAGTTTTTTTTTCTTTTCATTTTTTTTCTTTTTTTTTTTGACATGAGCTGCTTCTGTCAGACCATTACGCCTGATGGCATGATCCTAAAGTTGTTGCAAAATACTACACTGTTTCTTTAAGTTTAGTGTGTTGTCTTAACTGCGTGGGGAACTGGAGTCCACAATAAATAAGAATAAGCAAAAGAAAAGTGTATTGTTTAGTAAGCCACTACCAATCCGTATAACACGATGAGGCTCCGCTAACCATTTAAATAGACAAATTTAGGATGATATGGTTTGTTTTCATTAGTTTCCTCTCAAATTGATGGAGTCAAGTTTGTTTGATGCAATTCTATTTACTGTACAATGAGTATACAAATAGTATACATTTCCCAGAGCTAAAGAACAACAGAAATTGTCTCTGTTCAAAGTTCTGAACTCCCTTTCCCATCATCACTTTATCCTTTTGTTATTCCCCAGGCTGCATGCAAGATGTTTCATTGTTTGTTTGTTTGTTTGTTTGCTTTTCTCCTCTTTCTGTCTTTCCAGTCTTTTTGTCCCTCTTTCACTAGATTGCAAATCTGTATAGAAGTGAAATAAGGAAAACCCATTCACCATCTCCTGTCTGGAATGAACGGGAACACATGTACTTCTACTTGCTATGGAAACTTGCTATAGTTTCAGCATTCTGATTCCAGAAAGGAGACAAATGGTTCTGATAATTGTTGTAAATGAAGGGCCATATTTTTGCTCAATTTGTAATAGTATATTTTTCTTGTTGTTTCGGCCGCACACATTGTTTATGCTGAGCCATCTCTTCATACAGAAAACCAAATTTCTATAGTTCACCTAGGCTAAAGTTACTCCACAGCACTTTGAATTCTGAGGAACAAATTCTGACATTGTTATTCATTCATCGCTGATACTGGAAAATTATGAGATATCATGAGAATATATCAAGAAAGAAAAATGTTTATATTTGACTTCTGGTTTCTTGACCCTCTGAGGTTATTTGCTTCATATTTTCAACTTTTATTCACATTCTGGAAGGCTAGCAAGTCACTCCATTTAATGGAAGCTTAGATTCTCATGAACTTTCCTTGTTCCAGGATCTGGGGCACAGAAAAAAAACAAGTATCAGAAGACTTTGTGATAAAATGACAAACTTGGCAACACTTTTTCCTCCTGCTGATTAACTCCTTACTCCATGAGTAATCTAATAAAAATCAGTGGGATCAATCACCAGTAGATATTATTCATATTTACTGGTGAGTAAAGTTGGCAGAAATATGTTCTGTTTAAAACAAAACACACACAAACATACACACACACACTCTCTCTCTCTCTCTCTCTTTCTCCCTCCCTCCACTAAGAGCTGAACAAAGTAGAACTACTTGGGATATAGTTCCAGTATGTCCATACCTCATTAAATACACTAAGTGGCTATTTCTCTGTTATTCTTGAATCAAGTCAACTGAAAAGAAAAGAATTTCTTAAGGCTTCCCTCTTAAATGCTGGGTAGCCACTGAAGGAGCAATACTGTGTGATCACAAGATGATACACAATAGTTTGTCAGGTTGGCTAGAGGAAGCATTGCTTGCATCTTATGTTACAATTACAAAACTCTGCATTTGGGGCATTTAGAGTTATTGGCTGTATGGATTCCTTGACATATAATAGACATATATGGCAGCCTCTCCTTTAGACAGGATACTTCAAAAATCTCTTTCTCTCTTGATCATTGATTTTAACTAGTAAGAGCTTAATTGCCTTTGAACATTCAGCTCCCTCTGTCAAATTTAGTTGAAATCAGCTAGTGTGGTAAAAAGATTATTGTGGGGGCGCATAGACAGTATGACTGCAAAAAAAAGGACATATATTCACCCAATAGAAGTAATTCTGGCTTTTTTCTGTATTGTATCACAAATCCCCATGAGAACCATTAGCTGGCATTTGTAAACGGCAGCTGACGCCTGTGTGCTGGTGCAATCAACCTTCATGCTACAGCAGTTATCCACAGGAAGAATAACCAGTGACAATAACCAGTGAGTCAATAGACTGATACATGTACCATTTATTCCTATCCACTTACAAGCATCAAAATAACAACTCATCAAGGCAGAAGAGTAGGCAGTAGTTTCTTATTTTCATATCACATCCAATATGAATGCAGAAGTTCGATACAGGCCACTTAGAAGGTGTCCCCTTACACATTCATCTCATTTTATTGGTTTGACACGTTTGAGACAAATCAAGCCAACCTAATAGATATGACTGCATTATTCTCTTAGTTATTCTGAACTTTGATATCAGTTCCACATTAGGAAAGCTGTGATCTCTAAACTGAGATTTGGTTCCATAAATGTGATCTTATTTATCAGTAAAGATTAGGGTATGGATTACATAGTACGTTTACGCTAATGGCTATAGGAAGAAGTTCTGTTAAATGAGCTTATGGAGTTGCTGTCATTGGTAGCATGATATTTCATAATATGATTTACATGTATATAGACTTAGAAAAGATACTTCTCTATTGGGGATAACAGCCCTCTTACTTTCATTGGATGTTTTTTTTATGGTTCTATGGTGGAAAAAAAGAAGAAAGAGATGGATGACTGCTCTTCTAATTCATGATTTTGTATTCGTTATTTTGTGTTTGAAATCACCCAGAAGTCCCACTAAGCCAGTCATTTTCAGCTCATAGGCTCTGGATGCAAGACATTCATGGACTACTGTGTAAAATTCTGCAGAAGGTAACTACCAGAAGCAAGGCTGTTGTCAGTAGTTCATATTCAAACGGGCTGAAAAGACCTGACCATGCATCTGTTAAGTATACGCTTACTTTAAGCACATAAGAAGCCCGTTAATTTGAATGAGGGTACTCAAAGGGTTAAACTTAAGAAAGCATATTTTGCCTGATATTTTGCTAGTCCTGTCTTTTACATGTCAAACAGCCATAGTCTAAGTAATCATTCATGCGACGAATTCTCATGACTTTAGCTGGTTTTGTTTGTCTTCCCTGGACCCTTTCTATTCATAGCATGTCAATTTATATTGAGGCATCCAAAATTGAACTGTGGTATAACAGAAGATGTATCAGTCATAGCTTTCTATTAAATCATTACTGCCGTGAGGTATTACTTGTATGAAGTATTTCTCTGGGCCCTCTCTTTGTTAGTTTTTTTTTGGAAAGGCATATTCATTAAGCTGTAGCACTCACAATGATTCATCTCTGTTTCCTCAGGGAACCATGTTAGATCAAAGTCCATTACCATAATGAGAAGTTTATTATATTTTATAGCACATACTAGTTTTCATTAGCGCTGCCAGAATCCTGATAGATGGATAGAAGAATGAATGCTTTGGATGAATGCAAGTCTTTCTAGGAGTCTCTAATGGCCCTTTAGTTGTTACTGATCCAGAATCATTTGTTAACACATTTTATTAAATTTCTTTTCTCAAATTATTCAAATAATAAGCACAGACTGACGTGTTTTCTCACTGCTCTCTTAGTCAATAATCAGATATTTACTATGAATTCCATACATCCTATGGGTTTTGATTTGCCACAGGATTTGCTATTTATTTCACTTCAAAGTCGTGTCACTTTCACTTGTCAGAAGCCTTCTGAAATTTCATGAAAATTATGTTTGCAAGATTCATTCTGTCTCTTACTTTATGCACTCTTTCAAAGAATTCTTGCAAGACAGAGCAGCACACTTTGCCCTTACAGAAGCTCATGTCAGTTGGTCCTTATCATATTATGCTTATCTTAATGTGTAATCTAGTCTTGAAGTAGATTCCATTTGAGGTCTTATCTTTCCCAACTAGAGTAGATTAAAGAGGAAAGTCTTTGTTCACTGAAGTGCTGTGACTTACTTGCTCTCGAATCCTTGGAATTCAGAGCCTAAGCCCTGCAAGACTGCTGTCTAGCAAAAGGTTTTATGCACTTGCTTAGCTCTGAGCGCAAACAGTCTCAGTGCAGCCAGCCAGCCCTCTCTCCTGCTTAAAATTACATATGTGATTAAATACTTTGCTAGCTGTATTGTACAAGTAAAAAACCCTGAAGCTCAGGTGAAGAAAAACAGCAAAATGCAACTATCTAAAGCAATTAGCACTTTTTTCCCCTTTTAGTATGGTTTTCATAAATCATATACAACACTCGGAGCATTCAGAGGGGTTCTCTTTAAATACTGCATTTCATTAGCTCCAGCTTCCTCAGACATAGTTTCTGTCATACCTAAGGAACTGCCAAATGTTTCCAAAAGAAGCACATGATGAGAACATTTCTTAGTGAGAAAAATGAAAAGAAAACAAGTGCCTGACTTTTCTAAAGTCAGTTAGGAGTCCTGCCTAAATTTCTGTATTTTCCTCAGCTTTGAAGAGAATCTTATGCCTAACACCAAACTCACAGAATTAGCCTTTTCTACATTTTTCCAGTAACCAGTGGGAAATACACTCCTCTCTACTCCACCTTCTGCTGTATCTCGTACTGTGTAGGTTGTTTAGTTTCACTGTGTTAGCGTCCAATGCAAGTCATTTCTGCTGCATGTAACTGGGTCTTTTAACTGTTGTAAACCCTTTGAAGTTTCCTCTTTTTGCCAAGAGGTCAACGCGGTCTTTCTTTTGCCCCTTCAAAAGGACCTTTCATTCATTCATTCCTGTGTTTGGTCAAGTTGTTGTGGGTTCTGCTCTGGCCTGGCACCATGAGTCCCCCCTACACAAGCAGTTGCTGCTTTCGTTGCTACTGCTGTTTGTACTCCTTATTGCTTCTTTCATTTATCTTCGCTGACACACCAAAGGAAAGAGGGGGCTGAAAGGGGAGAATTTGGCTGTAAGCTAAATTTATTGCATGTTATATTTCATGGAAGTCTGGCAGGAAGAGCTGAGTGATCTCAGAGGTTCAGGAATATTTTTGTTCCTATTGTGCAAATCAATCAAAGCAGGGCTCGGCCTGGGCTCCCCACCCCCTCAGCAGCCCACAGCAGAGCTTGCTGCATTGTCAACAAAGGTTTGAATAGAACAAAAGTCTCCCAAGTGGACGCTGCATTCACTTGATAGGGTCACATATTACCCAACATTTAATAAAACTCACGTGAATTTTGAAAGGATTCCCAGATAGATCAATGACTGGAAAAGTAGTAAATTTAACCAGTGGAAGGGATGCCCTAAAATCGAGGTGACTCCGTCACATGCAGCAGTTACTCTTCTGTTCAGATATTAAATATCATGGGTGTCCTGGGACTATTAGGATGAATTCTTGTCAGATAAACGTATCCACCTCTTTCCTGTGATGTTTCCACCGACCCTAGATCTTTCATGGAAGAATTCTCTTAGGGTGGGTTGTTTTTCCCAAAAACCTTCATCTGCAGCCCTGGGTTAACAGGCTGGCCTGGATCCTCCATTGCGCTATCTGCCTTACTTGTTTCTCTGTTGCACAAGCACTGACTTTGCAGCCCTAGTGACTTTGGAAATGGTGAGGCTCAGGCAACACCTCAGCAGTTGCCCTCCTGAGTGCCTGGGTAGAGCTCTCTCTAGAGATCACGCTCCCTCCCTTTGAGCCAGAGCACTATCTTAACCTTTTCCTGCCTTTCCCGCTTAATCCCAGGATATACCCAGGCTTTCCTAAAAATTATAGCCAATCTGTTAACCTCGTCCTTCTCCAGGCCCTGATAAAAGGGTGATCTTGGTAATCCTGGCGGCTGCTGCTAAATTAATGAACTCTTAAATTCTGGCACAATATGTGGTATTTTCATTTCATGCCTGAAAATAGATAGTGAGAAATAATGACTTTGCATTCTTTCCTAACAAATGCATGGCCTTAGGCTGTCTAATGAACATAAGGCAGCATGATGTGTCACTGTTCAAAAATTCAAGAGGAATCCAACAGAGTACTTTATGCTTGTTCCTTCCAGTGTTATCTAGTGCACCACTAGCTTTGGCAATCACTGTCACAAGTGAGAGCTGAGGGAATGCTGAGTCTGGAGTCATCACTCATGTAACAAGTTAGTGCTTCTACAAGGTACATGGCAACTTGCTGACTGCCAGCACCTTATTTTGGACACAAGTCAGACTAGAAAGGGAAAACGGATGTGAGAGCTTGCAAAAAACAGGTCTCCGGGCAGGCTTCCATTCTGCAAAAAATCTCATATGCCCAGTTTTGCTTTTGCAAACCTTGTAATCCCCTTTGTCACAATCTCTTGCAATTGGGGGAACATTTTAATCACCCATCTCTGCAGCATACTGCAAAATACTTCATCCATTTGGAGCATTTTTTTAGTAACTCATTTTCACAGTGCAAATATATGTCTAATTAATAAATATATGTCTAATTATGAGAGGACAAATATGTAGATACAATTTAAAATTAATATAAATATGGAATATGTGGGACATTAAGATCGAAGAAAATCCTGATTCCTGAAAGGGATATATACTCTACTTTGAATATCAGAATTATTTTCATGATGTTTTCTTCTCTCTCTTTTAAAGAAACTTTCATTTATTTGTAGCAAAATATTCAGACTTAAGTTTTCCATTTGGCTGCCCAAATTCTTTCCATCAGTCTCACATTTCTGCAGCCAGAAGAGCAATAGTGCACAAAATGTGCACAGACTTGCCATTTACCCATTTTTAAGCGCGGTTACTCCATAGGGTAATTTTGTATGGCCGGTTTAGAATCACAGTTTTGACTTAATAGGATAGGCTGAGATTTTCAGAAGGACTTCAGGACTGGCTCCTGTTAAATGTAGGTGGCAGTTAGTTAGATTTCTGGCTGTAATAATCACTTCAGAAATCTCAGCTTGAAAGACCCATGTGACAGCCATAAGTTTAAGGATCTAGCAGAAAAATGTTTTTGTACTGAGACTTTACAGGGGTAGTCAGAATACCACAGTTAAGAACTATTAAAAAAAAAAAAAACTTGGAAAGTGAGTTTTCTGAAGCCTAACCTGTGTATTTCATGCACAGTGAACGAAAATTAAATCTTTAAACAGCATGCACTTTTATAATATAAGAAGGCCCACATACCAGAAGACAGCCGCCTGTTTGAAGCTACCCAGTCTACCCCAGCCTCAGATATTAACACTATGAAGAGACAACATTATTCGCTGGCACGTTTCTGCATTCCAGCATGGATGCTAACTGTGGAATTCAGGGATGCTATGCTAAATGTTGGTATTAACCGAAAGTTATTAATCTACCTGAAGTGTACGGCTGTTTTCAAGCTCTTTGATCTATAGATAGATAGAAGGAAATATATATGACATATACTTCTGCTATTAACCCTAGAGAGAGTAGCTGAATTCTCTGACTGCACCATCAGTTACCAGATCAACTTTACTGGCTGGTAGTGAAGGAACGGTTATGTATCACCGTTCAAAATAGAGGGGTATTCTGATAATAAAACACGTACGCCTAAAACTCAACTGCTGTTGAAAAACTTCAGAGAATAAGGTAAATACTTCTCTTACTTGCACTAGGAACAATTTATGAAAGAAAAATACAAATTGCGGAAAACTCTTATGAAACAATTGTTAACATTTCTATTAACCTATTTCAAAATTTTTAAACATGCTTCTGATTATTTTACATATTTTCCTTTCAGCATTTAAAAAAAACAGTGAAGTTTGATCAAACCCAGGGTAAAGTTAAATACTTCCTATTTCTGCCAAATAGCATTCTGTTTTGCACAGTACAGGAGGTTGACAAATAATTTTAAACACGTTCTCACAATGAGCTGGCATATCTTGTCAGAGGCAGGAGCAGAACAGAGAGAGAGCGGGAAGGTAGGGATTGGAGCAGAGGCAGGAGTGGCAAGGGGATGGGAGCCAGCCTGTGCAACAAGTGCAACACCCTGGGATGCTACGATCCCCGCAGGAAAGACCTCCAGCTCCAGGCAGGTCTGTGGCAAGCCCTTAAGAATTTCTTTGATGAAAGTAGCCCCTTTTCTGAATACGTGCAAGCAGATCACAGCTTGGTTCAATCAATCAGATATCTTTTTGATGTGGGGAGTCACTGACAAGCTGCGTTCAAGTTGCACTGTGTAGACGTCATTGGCCAAAGGACCTCGATCAGTTTGGCTCCGTTTCTGCACTGAATGTGTGAATGAACAAGCGCAGAGGGATAATTTCGTATTTACTTTGAAATGCATTTCCTCAGGTTTTCCAGTAATCTACTTTGTGCAAATATTTGGCCCAGTAAAGTCTAATCACACAAACATTACGGAAAGCAAACACCAACTAGGTATGAGCCAAATGAATTCATTTAAAATTCTAGGAGAACGTTTGCAAAGTTCACCCACTACCACTATCTATAGATTCTGAGAAAAAGAGATGTCTCAGATCCTCTTGCTGAATGTGAGCTACTTTGTATAATTAATGAAGAAGCTAATGTATCCCAAGTCCGGGATATACCCTAAGGGCTAGGCGATATTCCTATGTCTCTGTCTGCTTAAGCTTGGGCTTAGCCTTCAGTACAACTGTAATCTCACAGGGTTTCTGTGTGTAAGTGCTATGCGGTATGTAGAACCGTGCAAGTATGAAATACCAGTATAGTAGCATTTAAGAGTGGATAATTTAAACTGGGCCTCCTCCTTTTGGTGGTTCCTACACTTCTGCTTTTCTTTTTTTAGCTTAAAAAATTGATAGCTTTTTAACATCATTTTCATTTATTTATTTGCAGTTAGAATTCTTGAATGTAATCAGCTGGAAAAATAAGCACACAGAAAAGAGTGTTGTGGGGCTTCCAGCCAGATCCAGCACTGCCCCAGGAAACGCTGGGGCACCTTGACTCTCCCTGGTATCAGGAGGCACTCAGCACCTAGCGTGACTGGCCAATGTAAATGAATGTTGGCAGGGCACTGATACCCTCGGATTAAAGGTGATATATAATTAGTCCACATGCCTCTTTTTGGTAATAATTGCAGGTAACTGACTGCATTCTATCAATTCAAATGACTATCACTGTATGCTGAGGTCATGCGTTATCGGCAAAGGTTTCATATTTCATTTCAAGCAAGGAGTTATCCGTTAATAAAACAGAAAGTGATTACGTTAATGAGTTCTCTGCCAAGACTGCCTAGCAAACACGTGCAGAACTTTCTGCCAGTGCTTTCCCACTGAGCAGCGCTCCCCCTGCTTCTCCCCTCTGCAGCATGGTTAGCCGCAGAAGGGCTCCCAAAGAATGGCAGAAATGCCTGAGTAATTCACTGCAGTGAAACGCAACAAGTAAATACTTGAACTGTGTTGTCCATTGAAAAGGAAACAAGACCATCTTGCAGTGGGAGAAGGGGCATGAAAAGATGTTAATCGCATGAGCAGTAATCTCTTTGGCTGTTCAGTGTGCCACACTTGGGCTTTGTTTGCCTTGACTTATCTGGCTTACTTATCCCAATCCGTGTGATCATGGAAGTGGTGGAGGGCCTCTTTAAATGTGCACAAGATCAGCTACTGGAGAAGGGCAATGAAACGTTAAGGAGGAAAGGTGGTATCATAAAAAAAAAAAAAAGCAAAAAAGCAACCTTCAAGGCCACCTATCTAGACAAAAGGGCTCAGGCAGGCAATAAAAGCAAAAAATCATTGAGACAGCAATGAATTATGAAGGCTATTAAAACCCACAACTGAATTTACAGAATCAGCTTCCCCTGATGTATTATAAAAATGCTTTTTCCCATGAAATGGAGATACCAGAATTTGTATTGCAGATTAATTACAGCCTTATTTAGCAGAGCTGGGGAGGGGGAGTTCAACTCAGTCAAAACAGTGTCGATATTAATAGTGTTAAACTTTCTGAATCTCAAATACTACCAGGAAATCATTAACATTACATTTAACAATTTCAGGTACTTTTGGTTTTGAACTCCAATTTTATTATTTATGGAATCTTGATTGCAGAAAAAACATACCCAGCACTTATATTTAGATTCTGTTTACAAAGGAGCTCTGTGTTCTCCCTGGAACTTGCATAAGAACAGAAAAGTAGATTATGTGGTTTCTTAATACTTCTTCACAAAGAGTCTTCTGTTTCTAACAAATGGTTTATGCAAATGTATTCTCTGTACTGCTTCAAGCAGTATACATGGAAAAATGACATTTTGCAATAGGGAACAATGAATATTCAACACATCTCATTTCTTAGGTGAACTAATGGACAACATATTTTCCATGGCCAGTGCTATTCTCTAATTTTGAAATTACAACAGAGGGCAGAGAAGCATCAGCTGGCTACGGGCAATGCAAAGCACTAATTTTCAGCTCCTCCAACAAGTATTCCGAGAAAGGCAGTATGGTATTTTAAATTGGAGACTGGAAGAAAATTTGCAGTTTCTGCATGCTAAACTAAAGGACTGTTTTATAAAGGGGCAGTACAGATTAAAAAAAAGGTATATGTGCCTTTGAAGTCACAGCTACTGCTGGACTTTGGAAGGGCAAGAGGGTGAAGGCTTCACAGAAGCCTTCCGCAGATATTAATCTGTGGTGTGAATAGCACAAAAAAGAGCCAATTTGGAATGTACAGGCCATATTTTACAGACCTCATTCATACCAGCAGTCAGGCTGAAGTCAATAGCATTGTTTGTGTAGGGCTGGGACAAGCCAGAGAGCAAAGACTGCAGGAGGAGCCCTCATTTTAAAGTCCAATTCAGAAAGGATGGGTTGGCAGTGTGAATTTGACCTTTTTATGAAAAAATAGGCTGAGGCCATCAGGATCCTTCAAGTTCATACACAGGTGCTATATTTAAATGACAGTGTGATATGATATAGAGCAAAAAACTGAAAGGTTTAAGAAAGGCAAGTTAAAGTAGCCCTAATTTATGTTTTAAGCCTCCTTTGCCTCTCATGCACCTTGTGTAAAAGCAGCAAGTTTTTCATGTTGAGTCCTATGAGTCAATACAGCAATTTTAGGGGCAAAAGCTAGGCTTCTCTCTCTCTTCTTCTCTACTCTGCACTCTTGCAGTTTTTCCCAAACGTTTTTCTGATTTGGAGTTTGGACATGAGTTGTTCTCAAGAGTAAGGGAATCTCAGCTTGTCCAGTTCCTTAGCCACTTGTATTTTGTTCTTACCAGTCTTCTACAATTACCAGGAGACTGGGTAACTGTATCTTGGAAACATACATAGAAGTTTGGAGATAAAGGATTGTCCATAAAATCTTCATGCAGTTTGAAAAAAGGATCAAATTGCTTATTTTCATGTAAAGCAGATGTATACAGTGTATGCAGCAGAGTAATTAATACCTTTGATCAGTGGGCTCTCCTAGTTTATCACATTAAGTGCCATTGGAGGTTGAAAAACAATGAAGTTTCATGTATATGAATGCCTACTAGCAAGCAAGCTTGATTAACAGATGACCTAAACAGAGAGACTTTGGACATGGAGTGCAAGTCTGGAATTTGCATTCCAAACAGTGAATTTAACAGCAACGTTGTGGGGAAATCCACTGTGTAACAGGAACGTTAAATGAATAAACACCTTAGCTATTTCACATCCTCAGTTATCTGAAGTTAATAGCCTGAGTTCACTGTTCAGTTACATAACCATAATTCTTTAATTAGTTTGAAGTAAAATTCATTCATTCAGCGATGTACCTGGGGAGCAGAATTCAGCAGCTGAGAGCAGAGTGTGCACTGCAGGATCACAGAGCATTGAATCTGCCTCAGTTGTTCTCACAAACTATATCTAGGAAATCAGAACTGTAGTGCTTGATCCGGACCTATATAATAATAATGTATGTCAAAAAGAATGCAGTATTACACTTTTTTTGGTTCCATCCGCAGAGATAATTTGAGAAACTTTCCTAAATAACTGTTCAAGACACGACTGATAGAAAATTCTGGTCTATATGTAGCAATACCATCCACTGCAAGAAGTTTAAACTAATCTTCAAGGATGGCAAAAAGCTTCGCCTTCTTTGTGGAGGCTAAGGCTTTGTTAAATTTATGATTGTTACTGCCTGATGTGGACTGTATGTGCTAATATCAAGATTCTAAGCTAAGCATTGTTTCCATCTTCCCTTGGACTGCATTTCTGGCTGACGAACAAACAAATATTGAAAGTAATTTGCAGAGGAAAAAAATTACTGAAAGCACCAAAGACGTGTTCCATTTGTAGATTTAATTAAGATATCATGTCAATAGAAAAGCACTCAGTAACAGAATAACGATTTCCTCCTGCTGCATATGCACCATGCCAAAGCTGAGGAGTTTATTTTCAAAGTAGGAGATATTGGTCCTATGCAGCTGTCAAGAGGAGCGATATGACACTCTTGTAGATAATGACTGTAGTTGGTTTAATAATTAACCTTGTGGAAATCCCTGAGCTGCCACCTGACAGAGAGTAGGAAAGTGTCAGAAGAAGGGGTCAGGGCTGTACTGGCCCTGCTTCATTCCCTAGGGGTCAGTCACTGGCCACTGTCAGACAGCTGCTAGTGGGATTGGCTTTTTGGTCAGACCTATCAGGGCAATTTTGGAGCCTATGGAAATTGCCTGCGTGGCAGACTCTCAGCACGGCCACAGTTTCGCTATCCTCAATTGCGATAAAGGATACCTAACTTTTCATGACTCTTTAAAGCCAACGGGACGTTTTGAAAGCCCAGTGCTGCTCCATGTGTAGGAAGGCACTGGAATTTGTGTGATCTGGCCCGTTTGCTCACTGGGTGCCTTCACTGGAAGACCGACTAACTTAACTGTAACCATTACTCACACGGGATAGCTGGAGCGTTCTCACTCTGAAAAAACACGGCCTGGAAACAACTGCTCTGCTGGTAGCTCTGGGTGACAGGTGGGGAAGGAGAAGGAAATGACAGAGGGAGGAATAGGTGGAGTGCTCCGACAATTTCCCAGGGGAACTGTGGTCCTCAGAACTGTGCAGAGCCCAAACAGCTAACGAAAGCCCTTTGTAACCTGTATCTAGGGCCAGGGTCAAAGGGAGATTCAGGATGCCAAACCCAGTCCTGATCACTGTTTCCCTCACTGGTGGATTCAGCTCAGGGAGTATTCTCATCTCCCCATGAGGCTAGTTGATTTATTACAAATAAAATCTTAATGCATACAGAGCCAGAAAATGCTATGTCCCAGTAACTTTCCCCAAACAGGGAAAGATAGGTACCATAGCACCTATGACGTTAGCAAATCAAATTTCCTGCGCTGAGCTTAATATGAACAGAAAATGGCCTAAAACTTGACCAGACTCAAGACCAAGAATGTAACAGGAATGGGGTGTAAAGTTGGTCTCCTATTATTGCAGCCTCAAAGTTTCTCTCAAATTCCTTCTTGGAAGCTGTGCTTGCCCTACTTAGAAAGATGCTAAAATGCTTCTTATGTAACCGCTTAGTAAAGGCCGTACACTGGTAACAAACTACTGAGCTGGCATTCATTTTGCTCTAATGTTCTGCAATATGACATATTTTACTTTAGCTCCACTGCTAGAGGTTCTTCTATCTATCAGCTTAAAGAGGAGGGTTTGACATTGAATTTATTTCCTGGATAATATACTGGATGCTTCTAAAGTCTACACTGGAGCATGAAGTGGTAGTGTCTGTTGAAGCCATCAGTTCTTATTGACAAGTCTGGTTAAATTATCAGGTTGTATGTAATTTTATGTGAATGTAGGAAAATGGAGGGTATAGCCAAGAGCTTGGTGGGGTTTTCTTTCCTGCGATGATGATTTATTCATTTTGGCTTCAATAGCTACGGTGTCAGGCATATTTTATATTTTTCCAACTTTGACACTTCAAACATTTGATTTCCCTTTGCAACTTCCAACCTTAAACATGTTTCCCATTATAGATTTTCAAGTGACTGCCTTGCACACACTGACTCATAAGGCTGGTTTTTATTTTCACAAAATATATAACCCTATTTGAACAAAATACAGATGGTGTCCAACACATTAAACACAGCAAATTTGCCATTCCCTCCTTCATCCTCTTCATGTTCCGTTCCCCATATTTTCTGTGGCTATATGAAATCTTATCAGCCAGGGTCTAAACAGTTCAGAGAGGGCATGGCAACAGAAATTTGATGCCATTCATATCTGGTTTGCTATGATAAATAATGTGCAGATTTTAAGATTATTACTTTTCTGTAGGCTTATGCATTCAGAGTTCTGCTTTAAAAGTGAGATGCATGCCCTTTGGAAGGTACTAAATAGCCAGCTTCACATGGTCCATTGCTGGAGTTTGAACCAAGGACATACAACACGGAACATGTGGACACTTGGCATCAAATAACTGTGCTTTCCAGGGGACAGCTGGAGCAGACTCAGTGGCTTCTTATATCACCAAACAGTTTGGAAGCAACAAAGACACAGTACAGTAATAGGCTAGGATTTTGTTCTAAGTAAATTTAACCTGTTGAAACTAATTGAAGAAAAACTGTTCCAAATTTGCTATAAAAGCACACAGATCCTAGTGTACGCACATATAATGGTTACTCGGAAAGTGCTAGATCTAGGTTTGAATAAGATTCCATCAGCATCACTAGATGGCATTGGAGGGTGGTTTATCTCGTCACAGGAGAAAAGGTAGTTTCTGTCAGTAGCTTACAGTAAATTTTATTAGAAATCCTAGTAGTTAAGGAATTAATTCTAAGCAAACTGAAGGCATGTTCTATGCAACTTAGGATGAGGGAAATGCAACAAGAAGCAAGAACCAAGGCCAGCGGAGCAGTCAGTGCATTGCTGGAATGTCATTCTGTCTGCACACACAGAGTCCACCATCTGTGAGCTCGAACTGGGAGACAAACGCAGACAGAAGTAAACTGCAAAGAGTACTGAAGAAACTGAAAACTGATATTACATGGGCTGGTGACTTCAGGGAGCTGAGAATTAATCCCTTCCCAAGATGCAGGGTGGAATTTCTGGTACTTTGTATTTGTTTTCCAGCCACACCAGAATTTCACCATTAGACAAATATTTATTACGTAAATGGTTTCTCTGTGCTTATTATACCCTTTTAACTCATCTGGTTCCCTTTTTTTTTTTTTTTCCTTTTCACTCATCTAGGTCCCTTTTTTATTACTTTTAGAATGAGATAAGTTTGCCATCCTGTAATTTTTTTTCCTTTTAGCACCAGCATCGACTTTGGAAATAATTAATCAGTAAGCTATTGTTGTCTTTTGCTTATTATTGTAAAGAATCAGCGCAGACTCAATCACACACCACAACTACAGTTGTTTGTGACTTGCATAATTATTGCAGTTTTACAGCTCTCTTTTATTCACACTTTTTAGTAGTCGATAAGAAGAAGCAAAGAGGAGTTTGTTCACAAATGAACTAGATGTCAGAATAATTATAGGTCATGAAACATATGTTGCAATATGAGGCAGCAAAACGGTAATTTATTTTCACATCTGTCACCTTGACCTGCAAAAATGGGCAGAGAGGAACCTCATGAAGTTCAACAATGGGAAGTACAAAGTTCTGCACCTGGGGAGGAATAACCCCACACACCAGTACAGGCTGTGGGCTGACCTGCTGGAGAGCAACCCTACAGAGAAGGAGCTGGGAGTCCTGGTGGCCATCAAGTTGACCATGAACCAGCAATGTGCCCTTGTGGCCAGGAGGGCCAATGGTATCCTGAGCTGCATTAGGCAGAGCGTTTCCAGCAGATCGAAGGCGGTGCTTCTCCCCCTCTGCTCAGCCCTGGTGAGGGCACACCTCACCAGGAGGGCTGGGTCCGGTTCTGGGCTCCCCAGTACAAGAGACATGGATGTACTGGACTGAATCCAGTGAAGGGCCACTAAGATGGTTAAGGGACTGGAACATCTCTCATATGAGGAAAGGCTGAGAGAGCTGGACCTGTTCAGCCTGGAGAAGAGAAGACTGGGGGCGGGCGGGGGGAAATCCGATCAATGTCTGTAAGTATCTGAAGGGAGGGTGTCAAAAGGCTGGGGCCAGACTTTTTGGTGGTGCCCAGTGACAGGACGAGAGGCAACGGGCACAAACTGAAACACAGGAAGGTCCGTTTTAACATGAGGAAAAATTTTCTAATTGGGAGGGTGGTTGAACACTGGAGCAGGTTGCCCAAAGAGGTCGTGGAGTCTCCGTCTTTGGAGCTGTTCAAAAGCCATCTGGACACAGATCTGGGCAACATGCTCTAGGTGAGCCTGCTTGAGCAGGGGGGTTGGACTAGATGATCTCTAAAGGTCCCTTCCAAATTTAGCAGTTCTGTGTTTCTGTGATCGAAGTCATTAAACTTAATAATTCTCCAAGTAGAAGGTGCTGAGTCTGCTTACAAATTCTTTTCCTACATGACAAAATGGAAGCTATTTTTGCTTCTGTAACATGCTCTCTGTTTAAGAGCAGTCTGCTACTCTAAATTGCATCCTGAATCAGAAATCAGAGCCATGCACAGATGGAAACCTGATATTTAATCAAAGTGTTTTCATTTTTCAAATAGGCTTTAGGTGTGCCACTCTTGGTACTAAAGCCCAGGATGGTAAAATATATAGAAATAGTTGCATTTGCATGATTAATAGCTTGTGTTCAGGATTGAGATGAGACTTAATAATTACTCATGTACAGTGTTAATGGGTCATGAACTCTCACAAAACCAACATCTTGTATAAAACGTTAAGTATACCCACGTCTAAAACTGCCACTGTCCCTAGTCATCTATTTGTGGCTGGTCCACATTCCTTCTAGTATGTGTCTAGAAAGCTGCAATTTGTCAACACCAACTTGTGCCATTATCTTCATATTTGCTAGGTACTTTTAAATATTGAAAACCGGAAATTCTTATTAGTGTATAGTACATAGTGAACTCAGCAGAACAATAAATAACAATGACATTATACCTGTTGGCAATCAGTGGAAATGTGTGCAACTCTTCATTTATTTGCTGAGATTATTTATTAAATAGTATTATTTGCTTTGCCTTGCAAAAGCTTCATTCTTAAAGGTAATGTAATTCTTCATGTCTTCACTGCTCAGCTCTCACAGGAACCCACACATGTGCTCACATACACACACACATATATGGAAAAAATAGTGTT
Source organism: Struthio camelus (assembly GCF_040807025.1). NCBI lineage: Eukaryota > Metazoa > Chordata > Aves > Struthioniformes > Struthionidae > Struthio > Struthio camelus. Next base: position 112,485,485 of record NC_090944.1, read on the forward strand.
TATATGGTCAAAATATTTATATTCAAAAGGCAGGTTTGGCTTAGGCCTACTCCACAGCTATTTTAAAATCTAACAGTCTGATTCAGTGTTTTGGCAACAAAAATCAAGGATTAACCAAATTACACTGGTAAAGTCAAGCTAAGTAAGATCAGATTCAGGGTCTATCATTTCAGATAGTCACCAGATAGCTTAGCCTTTGTTCTCAGCCTCATAGTCATTTGCCGAAAAACTATGGCTACCCAGGTTCTTTGTTTACAAGCCACACTTTCTAATAAATGTATTGTTTGCCCTCTAGCTTGACATCAAAGACAGTTTCATGAGGATGGCTTCTATTGAATTATTTTTCGCTTCAGTTTGCATCAGGAAGTGATGCACCTATTAAATAAAGGCAATTGCTGACCATATGCAACTACAAAGGGAAGCAATATGATGTTTTGTTTCCTTCCCATTTTTAACATGCAGCTCTTAAAAGCCTCCATGTTAACTGGAAAAAAATTACCTGTAGTTGCAAATAACTTACCTATTAGAGTTAAAATGCTGAGATCCACATCTGTGCTGAAGGATATAGACCCTATGTGCCCTGGGCGCTCTATGAGGCAGTCAGTATGATGTATCTCACTCCTGCTTAAAACTCGTGTTTTAAAACTCAAAATGTTTTCTTAAAAAAAAAAAAAGGTTCAAACGCTCATGTCTCAAAACATTAACTAGACTATGATTTTAAAGTTTTTGTATACACTGCCTTCTTGTCACAAATCTTTCTCTCCTTCCTTGAGCCTCATTTTCTTCTTTTTGATTCTGATTGCTTAAAAATTTCAGTTGAGTCTGTTTAACTTCTTTCAAGAGTGTTTCAAAATGTGAACATTTTGACCAAAACGTTGTGGATGTGTTTTCCTAGAAAAAGCTTGTAAACGTTTCCATCACTGCTTTTTTTTTTTCCAATTTATTTATTATTATTATAGAATACGAGACAGGGCTCTCTGTACGAAAGTCTGAATATTCCTGTATTCATATATTTCTTTGTGATAGGCAACATAACATGATCTCTGGATGTTCACCATCACCTTCCATATGCTTTAAATGACAATTCCTCTAAATCATTTGCTTAATCTAAATTATTAACAACAGTGTCTAACTTTTTTGGACTCATACGTAACAGCGCATGAAGAGGTGGGGGGGCCTTATAAACATTAGTAAGATCAGCACACCACATCTACCGGTAGAAGTGGAATAACTAGAATAATAGTGGGAAAGGTGGAATAATATTTTGTCTCTTTGTAATGTCTGCCTCCAGCTTATCCCCAGGTGTTTCTTACAGCGAGGTGTGGGAGAGCGGGCAAGCAGGACAGCTCTGAGCCGAGCTGCTGAGGCTCGGCTCTCCATAGGCATAGCAGTTAGCCCGCATGGTAACTGCTTCTTTTCAGATGCTTGTCTGTGACTGATTGGTTAGCATTTTGCTACTACTTCTACCCCTTCTTTGCTCAGCTGGTTGCCCAGACTTATCCTAATACATGATACAAACTGTTTCATACGTGGATGGAGAGCGCAGGCTTTCAGAGGCAGGAGCAAGCTCTTGATGGTGCATTTATAATGGACCTACCATGAGCAGCTCCTGCGCCATGGCAGTGATCCATAGCAGTTACCACACCACGTATGGATACTATTCAGAGGAAGACCTGCCTTCAGTGTGAGGAGCTGTCCTCCCTGCACCCCACTCTCCGCCTTCCCAGGAGACTGTTCTCACAAAGTCCATAGGAAATTTGGTGGTGAAGGCTGAGAGAAATACTAAGCAAAATGCTTTGGTAAGGCAGAATAAAGTAAATTAGAAATAGTAGTACCTACCCTTAGTTCTAAACTCTTCAGTACTAAATTGTGGTGGAAGAACATCTCTTTGTGATTCTTGACAAACGTCTCACTGCACATCAAACCCCCTTCACTGTCTAAACAAATTTATCAAAGCTCCTCAGCTGACAACAGGGCCCACTAATTGTCAGGCTTTCTTTCAGGGTCATAAATGCTCATGGTCATACCATAAATCTCACCACAGATGAGATTTCTCATAGATGAGATATGATGCAATAACTTCAGTTTCTAGAGCGGACTGCCTGAGACTTCAGCTTTCCACTTAAAAAGAAGCATTTTTCAGAGGTAGGGAGAAAAGCTCGGCAAAATGACCAGAGAGAAAACTGTAGGCTCAGATATCATACAGAAAAATGGAAGAACACATTTTTATTTTGGTCTAAGCATCACACCGTAGGCAAGTTTCATTTTCTGGGAGAAAGAAAGGGCCTAGCCACTGGAAGAAGGCAATATGCTTTTCTCTGAAATGGCTCCCTCCAGTCTCTTCCCGTTGGGGAAGTCTCTTTGCAGGGTCTTGCTGGAGAGCTGTTCCCGTCCAGCCCAGGCTGCCAATGTCTCCGTTAGGTCCCTTCCAGGGTCCGGCCAGAGGTAAGTGGTGGGGTGCAAGGCAGTCGGTTGCTGAGCACATCTTTGCCTGAAGTCTGTTCCCAGTGATGGGGATAGTGTCATCTCTTCACCAAACCAGCACGGAGGCCGTGGGCAGCTCTGCGAGGTCCTCTGACCTGCAGCCAGTTTGGGGGGTTGCCAGATTTCCGCTCCACAATGACAGCCAGGAGCGAGCACTTGGCAAAGCCCCTCTGAGAGCAGCAGCACCCACTGCTTCACTGAGTTCTCCCTTCTCCAGATTCAACATCCTGGTTAGCACTTCATTTTGTACACAGTCAATTGGTTTTTCACTGAGTAAATAATAGCTCTCTGTTCAGCATGACCCATACATAAATAAGTACACACATACACATGCATGCATGCTCGCAGACATCAGTCATTTCAAGCCTTGTGGGTGTCTTCTTTCATATTTCTACCTTGTGGCTTGAGGAAGCCAGGAAATGTAAAAAGCAGTCAAAACGCTGGTGGGGGGGACAGAACTGCCTTTTTGCACAGAAAACGCGGTGCAGCTCCCAGGCTGCCTGGCCCAGACCCGCCAGCTCACTTCGTGCGTCCTCCTCCACTGTGGTTTCTCAGGAGCGTCCACGCCACGAGCGCCAGCAGGGCAGCTTGCTGAATCAGACCCCCAGCTGCCAAAGACACTTTCCCTCGATAAATTCAGTGCTTACTACAGCTATTACACTAACATATTGCAGTATTGCGCCTCTCTTATTAAGATTTTAATCAGCAATTCCACAGGAAAGCCTTACTCTCAAAGAGTTATAAAACTGCCTGGATAAAGCTGATTGCTGCTGAAATCTAGAATCCAGTTTCTTGACTCACAGTTCTCTTTCTTTCTTTCTTGCTTATTTGCTTTCTGTTTGCAAAAGCGGATGTAAATTGGTTTGGCAAGTTTGCTTAATGCCAGAGGTAAACATTTTCTGATTTCAGAGCTCTTTCTTTCAGGTGCACAGAGAATGACGGAATGAAATCATCCTAAGTTACCTGCCTAAAATATTAACGAATTATTCTGGATCTCTTTTTTCTTTTAACTGTTGATAATTTTTATCTAGGAATGTGACTAAAGAATTTAAGTATTCACACTGTTTTTAAACGGTGAGTATTTCTGGAATGGTGTGTAGCACTTAATGCGAAGGCACACTAGGGAGGTTAAAGACTTTCAAAATACATACCAGCACCTCGGTGCCAACAAACCGTATCACTGCAATGATCTGTGCAGTATGTGTTGGCATGATTTATGTAGCCTTTTTAAAAGAATCTTTAGTGTTTGTTTATTACCACAGAGTGATTGATGGATTCCTAAGTGCACAGTGATACAATCAGCTGAGCTATTATGGCTGCTAGTTTGATAATTTGTGAGTTATAGCCATTACAGCATGTCATGTCAGTGAATTGCTAGAAGTTTTCTTACAGTATCAGTGACCTGAGAGGAACTGCGGTGAGACAGGAGCTGTTGCCAACTGTGTCACTGTCAGGCCACCATTTAGCCCTACGAGCAATTACTTTAGATTCTCTTCTAATCCTCACCCGTTCCAAAGGCTAAAAGATTGGCAGCGACATGACTCAAACCACAAAGAAAGAAAGGCTGCTAAAGCATTTTCTTCTAATGGTCACTTGCTTCGCTACAGGCAAACATGTAGACAAGGCCAATGTTTGCCTCCAGAAATACACCCGTCAGTAGAAGTCACTGGAACAACTTAAGTTTCTTCCTGGAAAAATACCCCTGCTTAATTTTACTTACAACACATTATGTCCAAGTCTTCACAGGATCTAGGCATTTATTTGCAACACAGAAAAAACATGTATGAAAGAAACTGTATTTATCTTTTATTTATTTTTTTTTTTACAAAAATAAACAATTTAAGAAACAAAAGTACATTTTTTCCTGACTGTACAAACTACAAAACAGTATGACATTGGTCACTTTAGCATTTACTTTATTGCTTTCACTGAAAGCAAATACTCTAGACACACCATGCCTATAAAATGCATTTTATATAGAATTAAGGCTAGCGTTCATTTGCCATTATTAAGGTCATTTACTTCATTCACTCTAAGAATTAGCAAGAAGTGCCTTAGAAAACCAAGGATTTGATGATAAAAAATATGAATAATTGTAAGATATTCATTAAAATAGTACTGTTCCACCAGACGGATTGCTTTGCCAGTCTGTCAAAGATGTGGCTTAGTGAACAATTCAAACTTGATTCAACAAAAGTCTTAAGCACAGGCTTAATTGTAAGCATATGCTTAGGCCTATTTCAGCAAAGCACTCAGCACTTGGGTAAGTCCCTGCCCTTTCAGTGGGACTATTCATATGCTTATGTGATTTGCTAGACCTACAACATGACTCCTTTAAATTAAAAATGAAACTTTATGGTAATATTTGAAGCAAAAATGAAAATTAGCTACAGTCTTGCAATTCTAAACACAACCAATTCACTGATGAAGTAATCTTTCATTCTGACAAATAAGTTGGTCTTGCATATTTGATAGCTTTAACACAAATGCTGATTGTCTTCAGTAACGTTTGATATTTAACTTACAAACTGATATGCTTCAGTAACTCTGTTGTGATTGTATTTGCCCAAATAAATATCAATGCAGAGGATGCAGACTTCCCACAGAAATGATCAACTTTCATCCCTGTGCAAATATGCGCAGGTTAGAAAAATTATGCTAACCTCAGTTAGAAAAGCTAGAGCTGCCAGCTGATTTATAACCAAAATTATACCCTAACAGTGTATCATATTTTGTATTTTGCTTTGTTTTAAAAATCACATTTTCAAAATGTTGTTTTATTGCACATTCATCCTGGTCATGCAGGTTATTTCTTTAAAGTTTTGTTTAGCACTCTATAGATTAGAATGAGTAATAGTGCAATTATCTCTCCGGCCACAGCCGTCTTAAACGTAACAGCTGCCTATATTTATACACAAACAGCTCTTGTCACTCACAAGTCAAACTGAGCCACTTTAGCTGTCAGCCTGTCACTTTCACATATGTTATCTTGTCAGGATCAGGCATGATATGATTTGAGGCCATCTTGAAGAAGACAAGCTGCCGACCTGAATAGAACAGGAAAGGGAGGAAAAAAGAGAAAAAAAACCCCTGTAATTAGAAGTGATGAGCCCCTTGCCTATTTTGAAACAGTGACATTTCATATTATTTAGGTAACCCAAGACTAAACTCTTTCTTATCTTCAACTGGTGTAAAACTGAAATGCTTTCATTTAAAATTACACTGAATGTCCCTTAGTTTCAGTATGTTTACTCTCACATAATTATGATCAAGATATGGCTGCATATAGCTAGCTCAATATAAATGAAGGAAAGATCTGAAGATTTTAATACAAATTTCATATGATCTTTAAAAATGTATTTAAAGAGTCCCCCACAGATATAAATGAGCTTTGGTCCAGGGCTTAAATGAAGGGCACTCGTTTGATTTTACAGAAGCAGCAGTGTCTTTGCTTGGATCTTTACAAAACTGATCCGTGCAATGGGTGTTAAACAGGACTTTCCCTGAACTACCTCTTGCTGATCATTTCGTAGCTCTGGATTTTAAACCAGCTATAGCAGGGCTTGACTGGTCATACAACAAAACTCTAGCAAGATACAAACACCCTGGGCAGTGTAAGTCACCTGCCCCATATATATCCAAGTCCGGTGAGGCCGAAGATAATGAGGTTTCACTCGCTGGTATTTGTGGGACCCGCAGCATGGGTCTCGAGTCTCCCCATGCCTACTGGACTAACACCTCATTCACACCCCCACTTCCACCTAGACAAGCACCTCTCTGAGTGTGATCGAGCTCCTCGGCACAGGGGCCACAGAAGATGTTTGCTACAGCTGTTCAACCTCTGCCTTCAGGCTCTCTAAAGTCCAGAAAAATCAAATGCTACCTACTCCCAGCCTGCTTCTCTAGAGGGCTCCAATAGCACTACTTCCTTAAAAAGTATCACGTGGCAAATTGGATGCCTGGACTACTGACCAAATTTCCACTCCAAATTTCCACATTTCAGGGACTCAAGTGCTCATACATCAGGAATGACATAGTACAGCTGATGATAAATAAGATTTACAGTATTGCTACTCTGACTCATTTGCTTTTAATATTGTAATCTGAAACAGGACCTGCTCTAAACTTCCAACGAATTTCCCTGTGCCAAAAGATTTTTTTTTACTATATTAGTTAACTTCAACGGTATGACTATAGATAGTTGGACATGATAAGCTAGTAGTTGCTGGTTAACCATAGGCCAGGTTAATATAAATTAGCTTTTTCTGGGTTCCACGGAAGTCTCTGTTCACATCTCTGGGAAGCACATGAAATTCAGAAAGCCATAGCAGTATACTGTCTAAAACACTCCGATACATAGGAAATTTCTAAAGTTTCTACTCATTTGTAATGCTTTTAGATCCGGGGGCCTGCACTGAGAAACAGACACATATTTATACAAGCCTGGCTTGGTGTATATTTATGTTGCCCACCTAAGCACAATTAAAGCATCCAACTGCACACAGGATACATTTTGACTTTAAGGTTAAGATATGCTAAGGTCTCAGTTTTACAGACAGAAAGATGAGTCTTAGAGCCTAAGTTACATGCCACACAAGAAGTGCGTGGCAGAATAAGGACTTAAATCAGCTTTCCCAAGGTTTAGCTAGCATCAGTCATCATTCCTCTCAAAGGCAGGAGCAAGGGAGCTGACCCGGCCTTAGCAATGGCCATCCTGGGCAGGAAATCAGCTCTGCCTGCGTGACGACGACACACAGCACTCACCGGATGCTAAAGGCCACAGCACACATTTGAAAGTCCACAACCAGTCATCAGAGAAGAAAAACTGGCTTCAGTGGGAGTTTTATCTTGTGGGAGGATTATGAAGGAACGTGGATTCGGATCAGTGTACCTTCTACCCACAAATCTGTCTTTCTTCATTACACTTCACAAGGTGCAGTCACCTCACAGGGACATTACAGGTGGGTCTGGCCGGCGCTGGCTGAAGGGAGACGCAGCTCTGCCAGGCAGCGGGAAGGGCTGTGGGTTAGGAGCCCCCTGCTCATCTGCGTGGAGGTCAGCCCTCCTAAACCACTAAGCCATCCTGGAGATGCGGCTACTGGGGGATTCTTAGCGGACATTTGCAATATTTTTGTTTCTCAGATTACTGTGGAGTTCCTTGAAATAAGCCTAAGTTTAGTTCAGAAGTAGTGAGCCAGAGCCAGTTCTGTACTAATCTAAATCGGCATTGCCTGACTGACTTCAGTGGGACCACAGTGCGACTACCAGGCCCACAAAACTATTGGCAAATGTATTTATCTTTTCAAGCAAGCTATATTCTGTTACACAAGACAAGAAAATGAGTTGTGGCGGCAAATGGGATTTTCCCCTACCAAGTTCTTTGTACCCATCATACAGAGTGCTAGGCACTTCCATGTCACCCTAGTTTTAAACACTCCCTCCTTGCTGTCCTTCAGCCAAACCCATACTGAGAAAAACACATCATTCCCATCAGAAGAAGGATATCGCCTACATCACTCGGAAAGTCCCAGATGGCTGGATGCACGGGAGAACCTGTTTGGTTTTGTGTCAAACCGCAACCACCATATGGATTGGAAAGATTTATTTAAATCCAGATGTTGGGCCATGTCCTGCATATTTAACTGCAGAAACAAGTCACGGACTTTTGTTGTTGTTTCTGCTGCTGTATTTTAAAATGAAGTTTTGGATCCCCAAGTTGGGGAAACCTATGTTCCATGCGCAGCAGCCCTCGGTGCCCGCTCCTTGGAGTTCAGCCACAGGCTCCTGCTTCCCCAACAAGGCAAAGAAAAGCCCACCAAGAAGCCAAGCTCTGCTGAAGCTGAAGCTTCAGAAACTGTCCCATTTCTGGCTGCTGATGGCAGCTGCCATGGACGAGCACAGCATGTTCCTCAAAACATTTTAAAATGCTGCCTCATTTAAAGCAGCCAGGATATACAACTCAGCTGCTCTTTCTGTTGAGCAGCGTCCGTGACCTACCTGTCCAAGTCGTCTGGTTAGTTAAGACAAAAGCTTTGCACTGGGAGTAGCTGTCACAGATCTCAATGGCTTCGTTGACATCAAATACGGAGAGGAGGCAGCCCTTATGATGGTAAGATGGCCAGCATCTGTAGTTCTCATCAGGAATAAAAGCTGCAGGCACCCGTTTGTACTCTGCAATCAACCAGAGCAAAGTAATCACTTCGAAAGCTCTAGCAAACCGCTTCTGTTTTTACCAGGCAAGGTTTATTATAACAGCTTAGGAGAGGGATATGTGACGGAAAAGGTGAACAGCTAGACCAAACCAGCCCCGTTTTACTCCCAAAAGTGTTTATGGCTCTGCACCTTACTTTGTTTTTCCTTTTTTCCTTTCTTCTTCTCACCTTTTTTTTTCTGAGAAAGTGTCTGTAAATAAACAGTCTGTGCACAAAACACTTTCCCCTTCCCCACTGCGCAGGCGAGGCTTTGATTTTATTAGGAGTTTTACAGGAAGAATGTCCCTTTGAATAAACAGCATCCACTTGAATGAACTGACTCACTGTCCTACTTCTTAACAGGGAGAGGGATTGTCAGGGTGAGACCCGACCAGGCGTTCCCAGCCCTCCCTCTCAGTTAGAAGAGCAAGCTATTTTCCTCCAGCCCCTTTAGAGAAGGAAGAAAAGACAGGCTTTTAATTAAGCAAACTTTTTTGCTTGCTCAGATTAGCACAAAAGGGGAGTTGCTTGATGGGCCTCCGAGAGAAGAAAAAAAGTGCACGAAGCATGTCAGCTTGGTTCTTGCCCAGTGCCTCCGCTCTGCCCGCGGATTACTCGTCTCCTTTGGCTGCCGTTCAGTCTCACTTGCCTTTATGAGCTCCCTCTTGTTCTCTGTGCACAGCTCCTCTTGGTTTCCCAGCTGCTTAGGGGGGGGTTCGCTAATGAATGCATCAGCAAATTAAACTAATCATTTATATATATTTCTATTTAGCTTGCAGGCACACAAATTGATGGTTCCCTCCCATTCCCCCCACCCCACCCCCAGCACACAACCCCTACTCAAAAAAGAAATACATTCTATATTTCTTGTAATTGTATCTATTAACGGAAAATTGGAGCTGCCCGCCCTGACTCACAGCCTATTCTTAAGTCACTTTGGTTCAGGCATTTTCTGCCTGACATTGCAGACTCAGCCTGCTAATATTTCAGGCAGCGCATTATATGAACACCTCCGAGTCAGAGGCCAGCGTGTCTACCAAATTGTAAGCTACCAGTATTTCAGTTAGGAGAAGAATTATACATCAACAAGTGCTCATTCACACCACACAGTCTGAAATAGTGTGAAAGAAATGCCGTAAATGGACTTTTTTCTAAGCGTAGCTCATTAAAAGTATCGTAAGACACGTTCACCAACAGGAAACTAAGTCAGAGAGAATAAGAAAAAAGCTTGACTCAGAAAAGGCAGACTCACATTCACAAAGGAAAAAAACAGAATCAAAAAGCAGTTTTACTTGGAAATGGTCATTTCACTGTCAAAAATATGCATACATTTCCTCTGAAGAAAAGTTGCTACATAAATCAGAACTGCTACTGGCGGGAGAGGTTACGTCCCTTTTTTTCCTAACTTCTGTAGAAACTGTATGATGACAACAACGATAGAGTGTAACTGAACAATATTCTCCTATCTCTGTATGATGACCGCTGAACATTGTACCCTACAGTCAAGGTCAGTAAAATGATGTGTGCAAATGAGATGCAAAAAGTATCAATTCTCCATTGTCTGCCCAATATACATCACCATTTACGTCAGTGTACATGACAGGTTGACTGGATACAAAATGTGATCATTCACAGCTCTTCTTTGTATGGCTACGGAAGCGCTGCGTAGCAATGAATTGCACCAAACCCCACTGCACAGAAGACGGCCGCAAAAGGGTAACATTGACTGCAGCAGAAGAAAATGAACACATCTCACTAACACACGATGAAAGCAGGGATCACGTCCCGTCCCCCTACCGGGAGCTCGCCCAGCTCCTAACAGCAGTGACTACGATCAGGCTGCAGCAGCCCTTGGCACGTAGTCAGGTACCGACTTAGCCAAGCAGCCCCAACGCCACATGATATATTTTTCTCCATCTAAGGCAGAAGCTTGATATTTTGAATTACTGTTCACTTTTTAAACTCCTCTACTCACAGCTATGCCTCTTAATATGCCTCTACAGTACTCTCCTTCCTCTCAGCACTCTCTCTTCCCATTACCACTGTTACGGGTTAGACTCTCGGCTGACTTGTACAGATTTCAAAAGCGCAACAGTGATTTACATGAGCTGTGGTTCTGTCAGAGGTAGAAGATAAAGAAGTTCTCCCTTTTTATTGACTTTTCCAAGGTGACTGAGCCTGGTAAATCATTTGGGCAGCTTGGAAACATTAATCAACAGAGATGGGCCAGCAACAACTGTGATCATGAAAGTGAGGTCCCGGCTTGTGAGTTCAAGAGAGGAAGTAAATCTCCAAGATGGTATTTAGCATGTTCTCATCTTGTGAAAGAATACAACTGCAGTCCTTCCTCTCCTTCAGCTCCCCGTTAGGCAGGGTGGCTGCGTTGGCCAGGCCCTAAAACAGGCAAGGCACCAGCGATCTCAGGGTGCAGGACTCACATAAATCACGTAGCATAACAAAGTTAGTACCTGATAGCGTGACCGCCACACAAAGAACACTTCCCTGGCTGTGAAATCATTGTTTCTTGCACAGGTAAAGATGAAGCCCCTGGAGTCTAAGGGAAGCCTAGAGGCACACGGCTTCCACAAAGGCAACTTTGGCAGCTCCCCCAAACTGGCACGCACCTCTGAATTCCTGCAGATTTGGGGATTTGAGCCTCCCACCTATCCTGCCTGCTGGAAGTCTAGCGGAGGGGGAATGCAGCGAGAGAAGCACCATGACAGGACCCTCACAAGTTGCTCTTTCCACCGTGTGGTTTTTCTCATGAAGAGGAAGGAGCTGCACAAACGTCTCAAGCATGAGTCACTGTTGCAGCACCACCCAAAGAGACCAGTAAGTTGGTTCTCAAAACTCACATTCACACTTGGAGCCCTGAGCCTGATCCTACATCCATGTGGAGACTCGACAAGAGAGACTGTCCACCTCTGCTTCCACCAAAGTCAGTAGCAACTGGAGCATGACCAGACCTTTTCATGACGGAGGAAATGCCAGCTAACTTTGCTGTCAAAGCAAGGACCATATGGCCGGAAAGGAAGAAATAGCCACATCAGACACTGCTGAGCTTTCCTTTCTGCACACCGCGTTTCTTCCTACCACTAGCATAATAAGTCTTACAACATTTTTCCTTTAATCGTTCTTTCATGTTCTTTTAAAAACAGACGTGTAGAGCTGAGCTACTCACTACGGACCAACTACGCTGCTGCCTGATGTGGCCGTGCAGGGGGAAAGCAGGAAGGCAGCTCCTCTGCCTGCTTGTGTGGCCCGCAGAGGAAAGGCCTGCAATCACCGCACACGTACTCAGGGACTGCTGCCAGCAGCTCCTTCCCCTTGGAAGCACCTCGCCAGAGGGATGGCAGACTGGAGCAAAAAGTAGGTCCAGTCACAGCCCCGCGCCCTCGCTCCACTCCCCAATCAGCCCAGTCCTCCCACCTCCCTGGGAAGCCCGTATGGGTCATCCTCTCAAATTATTATTATCACGACTGATTCTTCCTCCCCTCACGCTCATGCAGAGATGCCTGGAGGCACTCTTCCTGGGACGGTGCTGTCCATGTCTTTTACGTCCTTGTCATACCTGAGCCTACAGAAACCAGAAACTCACTGCGATACCGACCGAGTGCTGGTCCGAGGAAATCGCATCTTTCTTCAAACTTTGCTTTACCTTGAGTGTGGCAAGGCAGCGGCCTTCCTAATTTGCAAAGCGAAGGCAAATACCTTTGGAATCTCTTGTTTACGTTGTGACAAATTAGGGAGCTGACCCTTTAGCCCTTATTTGTACAAACTGTGAAGAAAGAGACTTTTCTCACATAAGGTAGGAGGAGAAGGAGGAAGGCCAGTCTTGAAGGATGCCCCTTTATTAAAATGTGTCCGGCAATGATAGGCACCTCCTGCTTTTACTTGTACTCCATTAGCAGCAGCCAGCAGGAAATAAATGCTCACACTGTGTATGTGTGGCTATGTAGCCGTCAGTCCAAACAGGGCTGCATCAGCTCCTCAGACACCAGTCCAAATCATACAGGAGGGAAATGCCTAATTTGCACGAGATATCTAAATACATAATGAATCCAAATGTTGATACTCTTTGCAGTAATTTAAAGGGCTGTTCCCCTCTTAGGCAAAATTGGCTCAATAACCCGTTACAGCGAAGCACAGCTATAGCCCTTTGTTTCATGCTTCTGCAATCCTGTAGAGCCTTTGCGGTGCACACTGCAATATACCTCAAGACAAAAATGCTACAGCACAAATTTATCTTGTGTTACAGACACAAAGCAAGTCAGGCAGACATTAATGCCAACCATATCAAATCTCAGCTAAAGAGCAGGGCTTCCCTTACACCTTTAAATGATCATCCAGCCACTATAGTGCAGCTACTTGCCCAATTTAGCAATACTCCGCCGGTTTAAAGACAGCTCTAGTTCAGGATTTTGTCCTGCCAAGACCTGAAACTTACTTAAATGGAGTCCATGGAATTCGAAGGCTCACGGCAGTAAATCACATCATAAAAAGGTCAAAGTTCTGGTCGATTTCCAGACTAACGGTGTTTAAAACCAATAAATACTTGCCTAATACTATAAATGCAGCCATAAATTTACACTTTTGCATACATCTACGTAGTGTGACACAGAGTATATAAAGTCTATCACAGTAATGGCAAGGAATGGATCAGAGAAGTGCAAGACGTTCTTACCGGTATCACAATCAAAAAAAGGATTTCTTTTTTCCATCTACTCGCTTGTGAGGATTGAAGCAAATAAAATGTAATGTAGTAGGCCTGATCTTGATGTCACTTATGACAGATTTACTCCAGCTTAACAGATGGGAGCTGATTCGTTGCTCATAGTTATGCAAATAAATCTGAGTAGGAAACATTTTTCCTGCCACATAAACATTTTGAAATTTCAAACTATCTTCCTATGTTGAATCTAGGCAAATCTCAAAAACTTTGTTCTGAGATTTGTTTAACAGATTTAAAATGTTTTTAAAGCTTGCTCTGCTCAACAAAAACACACCGTTTCGATCAATCCCAAACTGTCCATTTCCAAGTCAACCTTTTTATTTAAAAAAGTAATTATAAGCTAATGGGGACTGTGAAACCATAAAAATAAATCAACAATTGTATTATAAAACAATCTTTGTATTTTGTGTTTTCTTAACTTAATAAAAAAGAAAATCATTGAGAAAATGGCCTTCCTGTGAGAAGTTTCACTTTCACTGAGTTGAAATTTCTGTCTAAAAGATACTGTGTTGAAAACTGCTCGGCCAGTTCTCAGCATGAACCAAGAAACTTCAGCAAAGTTGTACGCAGAGTCAGTATAAGATCAGAGTCTTATACCGACTTCTTTGAGTGAATGCTATCATTTCCCATTCGTTGCAAGTAAGCAAGAACAAAATTAGGCTGATTTTCTTACAGCTATAGCCTGTGCAAATTGAGTACCTTTTCAGGACAGATAAAAGAGGCATCTTTAAAAATAATCTGCAGCGTCACTGACTAGTGCGAGAACTATAAAAGAAAAGTAATGCTTAAAAATCATAACCTATCAAAAATCACCTGCATTGTCCCAAAGCCAGCTATAATCTACAAACATACTCATTTTCACTGTACTAGACTGAATCATATAAATAACTCCACAAGTATATTATAAACTATGTGAAACCGCCTGTGGTTTCCCCCTTTTAGCTTGTTTGAGTCACCCTAAATCTGACTTTAATCAGCCCTAATGACCGTTTATTTCAGCCACAGCAGCCAGATTGCATTTTTACTACCAGCTACAGCTACTAGTTGGAAAATTGCCCAGTTTTCACTTCTAGTTATCACCTGCCAATACACCATGGGTCAATCACACAGAGGCAATAATGTCCATCCCTGAAACAGATATTGTATTACTCTTTTTCCTCCTTCCTCTTTTCCTCCTCTCTAGCATAAAACAGGCAGTTGAATCTGTATTTTCTTTTAATTGCTTTGCTTGCAATTAAGCAGAAAGACTCTGATCTTGCCAATCTCAGTTAAATGTGGTATTGAGCAGTATTTTGCTATACAAGCAGTCCCACTGACTCGCAGGGAGATTAAAGAGAAGAGAATCAGTTTCTAAATAGATAATAATACACTTATGCTGTAGTATGAGTTGTTTTATGCTAAAATTTCCTCTTACTTCAATATACCACATTTAAACACTCTTCAGACAAAAGGCTTCATAAAAGCTTATGCACAGTTGTGCTATGGAAAGCTATTTTTTGCTGTCTCTGAGAAAAGGACACGCTAGGTGTATCCTGGGCATCTCTGCTTTAAAACCTTTCTGACAAGTCACAACCGCTTAGAAGGATAGAAAGGTCTGGCAGGGCACTGATTTGCCATAAGACCAGCAGACAGTATTGCTTCTCTGTGTGTATTTTTCATCCTACGGCTGCTTCACACATGTAGGCTGCAAGCTAAGCAACATTACCTCTTTCTATGTGCTTCTATCGTGCTTACAGTGGACCCACATTTCAAGTGGTATGTATGGTGCCACTGAAACACAAATAAATAAGAAGGACATGTTATGTTACATTGTATTCCTATTAACATTGCACAGCTGGATTCTGTTCTCCCTTGCACACCACGGTCCACAGCCAGCTCACCAGGCTGCAGCTATGGAGCCACTCTGCATCCACTGCCGTTTCTGCTGCACACACCTATTTATTGAAGACTACCACACCAAACAACTGAGCGCCAAAAACGTCCATAAACTGCATGGGGCCCGCTTGCTCATAAAAACAATGGTGCTGATGCATGACCCAAAAGGTGTATAGGGTCAGATGTACATGTATGGGGGTATTTAAATTTGAAGATTGACGCCTGCAGGATTTAAAAAAGATACTTGATAAGTTCATTAGTATTTTTCAGAGGAGCTGAGGATCTTGCCTAGCAGCAAAAATTATTTTGCTGCAAGCTGCCAAGTTTGGCCTAGAGAAGTTTAGCAGCAGCAGACAGAAAATTAGACCAGAACACACCACTTAATGAGCAGCATGTATTATGTGCACGATGGCGGAGATGCACTTCTCCCATGTGGGCAACAACAAACCCATCACTGTTTTCTATCTGAAGGCTACAACCCCTGCACTAATGACAAAACTAGTGACATGGAGAAAAGCTGCACCTTGCCAACCTCATGGTGGAGGTGAACATGGCCCCCTGCCTGATTTATACGCTGGGAGAAAATCACTGCCTGCTGCTACACCACCCTCCCTCCACCACTCAGTCTCGCTGGAGCAAACCTGTGCTGCCCTGCTGCATTTCCAGCACCATACAGAGTGCAATGAAAAACCCCTCCTGTATCTCTCTGCGTGCTGGGCATGCCTACGCAATTAATACGAAAGCCTTCAGCGTGGCAGCGGGTAGAGGGAGACACGCGCTTTCAGTCCCATGTACCTTTACCCCTCAGCTCACCACGAAGCCGCCTGGAAAAGGAACACAAAACACCCGAGCGCCAGATAAAGCAGGAATCTGGGCTGCCAGGGCTGCTCTGCAGTATGTTCCCTGCTGAGTCTGCATGCGCCTTCGGCAGGACGCTTCTGGTCTTAGTGTTTCGCCTTCCATAAGGTATACAAACCGCCCCAAACAATATTCAGCAACCTTGCAAAATTTCTCTCTTGCACATGCACATGTGCACAACCACACATGCCCTACTTGACTCCAGCAATTCCTGCATAGATTTACAATTTCCTAAGCAGGTTGCTATAGTGACCCTGCAGAATATTTTTTCAAAACACGGTTGTACTGTAAATGTTTACATACAGCATAATCCTGCCAAATTGTCTTAAGACAAAGGAAAACACAAAGTGTCTTTGCTTTATGTCCACCCTTCCAGCTTTTTCAGGATTGCGAATGTACTTTCAACCAACAACAGAGGCTAATCATGCCTTTCTGTGGGCTTGCACAGCCTTAGGCCTAATAATGGGTCATCTATTAGCTTTAATGAATAACAAAGCTATCGGATTTACTAGTGTTAGCTGATTTCACGCATTTCTGAGTAAATTCTGAGTTAACTGAAAGGCTGGGGCTTAGCTTAAGGGCCAGACAGCCAGTTGGTACAAATCAGTGTCAGTTGATTGAAGTAATAAAAATTTTGATAGTGGGGCAGGACTTTACAGATGAACATCAGTAATTTTTTTTATATTTTTCTCAATCTTGATAACTAAAGGAACAATTTAATCATTTTAGATAACAGATGTGAAAAGAAAAACATGATTCCTGGTTTAATTCACATTCTTCTGGATTGCGGCAAGGGAGATCAACAGTCAACGAAATATAAAGGTATTTGCTCATGGTGTTGTTTTAAACACTGTAATGTTCCTATATCAACATTAACAGTAGTGTGATTTATGATTACAGAACACATACATAGCTATCGAATGTCTCCCGCGCCTCTACTCTGTTTCTAAGATACTAAAGCAAAGTCCAGGGCATAATATAATTTACAGCACTATAAAACGTTTTACAACTGAAGCACAGTGAAAGCTTAATATCCAAGACCTTCTGTAATATGACTATGTCATCTTGTTAAACTTTATTTATGGGAGCACTAGGATTGACAAGAACTTTCTTCATGTCACTTTCCTACTGATTATCAGTATCACCTTTCGCACTTCATGTTGTTCATAGGAGGAGGTCTTCCTTTCAAAAACATAAGTTCACATAGATAACAGCCTGTTTCCTAAAAGTTTATATTTTAATTATGTCTTTAGATCACTTGCCCAAGATCATGATCTCTTCCTTCCTAGTAAGAATTTATAACACTCTATTCAAGACAATGGATAATTCAAAACATTCAAAACTTTTAAGGCAAATCCTAAAGCATCATTACCTGAAAGTGCTACTTTTTTATTAAAAAAAAACAAAAACAAAGAACAAAAAAAACCAAAAAACTGCACTTCTTGGATCTGAATTCTTCTCTAGTTTTGCTTTTAGTATTTGAAAATAGATCATACACCAGAGAGGTCTTACTTTGTCACAGTCTTTCAGATGTCAGTGGAGACTCGTGGCAATTGCTGCTTTTTCTTTTAAGATTTCAGACCAAAATAGAGTTTGCCTCACACTGAATAGTTAATTCTTATCTTTTCTGCCATTTGAGAGAGTGAAAATCTCGGGAATCACTCATCTTGTGAGATTTCCATCATCTGAACCAAAATCTATGTGAACTTGTGCCTGTGAGATCTTGGCATCCTCGTATGTGAATGCAAAGCCCTGATTAACTGTGATCTGGCTTCAGAATCAAACCATAATCTCTAGTTTTAACTTAATCTAGCACTGCATTGGAAAACAGTCTCATTGAGCTTTCATTACGTTGCAGAACAAGACAAAAAAAGATTTAAAAAACCCATAGCCATAAAAATATTTTTCCTTTGCTTTCTGAGTAATACGGTGACCTCCTAAAGCCTACAGAGGACCAAAATACTATTGCAGTTTGGGAAAGTATCACAGTTCTCTCTCCCCCCTCGCCCCCCACTACCCACCAATTATACAAAATATGGAATGTCTTCTTCTGTTCAGCCCTGGTTTTGCTAGACCAGGAAGCCAACTCAACTGGGAATGTCTCACCAGCGAGGAGAGGTTGGTAACACGGACACCACCAATCCTCTTTCAGCACCACTATCACCCTCTCCTGCAGCATCACTGTACCGCAGAAGAATTTCTCATTTCTTGAATAATCTTTGGACTGGGAACATTAACAGTGAATTCTAGTTTGACTTTGTAAGTGAAATATTAGTTGAGGGGGGAATGTGTGTGGAATAAAAGTGATATGAATGAGTAGGTAGGGCTACTTTCACCCTTATGGTATGACTTTGTCATATTTTTCTGGCAAGGAAAAGGAGCCTTAAAATAGAAATAAATTACAACGCCTTTTCTGTTTGGGTAAAGCGGCCTTAGAGCAAACGAGAAACAGGCCTGCACATCTTAAAGATATGGCAGCTAAGTCTGAAAATATATCTCCTGTAAGCATAATTTCTACTAGCATGTCTGATTTCTCAGGCTTGCTGTAGGTTGAGATCTTTTTCATATCAATGTATTTACACTCATGATCTTCAATTTAGCACCCTCCTAGACTGGCCAAACATGTTACTCAAAGTTTCTACGTATTTTCAACATCTTTGCTGATGCTGACAAGTACATAATTGCCCAAGCAGCGTCCTCAAAGTGAAAAGGTCTACTTGCCCAGGAAAGCATTACTAACCTTGAACAAGGGTAGCAGATTCTATGTTATATTATCCAGAACTCTATGGAATTAAACTAACATAAAAATGTGTATTTATTATAGTAGCCAAATGTACAGGGAGCTCTGCTCCATATTACTAGAAACTTGTACTGTTACATTTACTGCTGCTGTCCTAAACTTTTCTCCCTTCATCCTGATATGGCAGTTAAATCTGGAATCAACCAGCATCACAGAAAAACTTCAGCCCTCCTGGCACTTCTTCAACAAAGGACGTGTTTGTACTATTGATTGTACTGCTGAAAATAATTCTGCTGTGTTGACAGGCATCACTCAGCACAGATTGTGATGAAAAGCTGAAAATTAGAAAGTTAAATGAACACCTGCAACAATTTTCCTGCCAATTTTACAACAAAATAAATATTGAATTATTTCTGATAAGTGGGTCAAATTCATCCCCGGCGTCACGGCCCTTTGAGGTGAACAGTGCTACGACAGGAATGAATTTGGCTCCTTTGTCTTTCACCGAGAAAATGCTTCACTGAACTTTGCAAATGCTCTGTGCCAACATTCATCTTCATTTAGAACCCATCTCTCCTTCTGTACTGTGCTTTTGCAGCAAAACTGTAATTTTCCTATCAACTTGCAGTCAATTATGTCAACAGTCTGACATGAATATTGTACATACACAAAAAATAATTTGTGCAACAGCTTTTTCAATTGTTCAGCTTCACAGACATTTCCATTCCATATAATCACATTTGAAATGTATGACTCCACAAGGTATCCTTCTGGGTGGAATATGCATCCCTTTATACCAGAGTTGCTTGAATAGCATTTTACATACCTGCGGTGCCAGAGATATTTTATGAAAAAGAAAAGATGCGATTGTGCAGCTTCATTTTCAACCTGTGCCTTTTTGCTATCCTATTGTTAGCAGAAGCTGGGAGATACCGTATCCTTACGGCAAAGCAAGAAATTTTATTCTTCCGATCTACAGAGGCTCAAGTTTGCAAGAAATTCTTCTACGTCTCAGGAAATCCACAGAGGATTAGGGCATCTTTATGGGGTTCCTATTTTAACCTTCCCATCAGCTCATGTTTGGGGTGGATTCTCACACTCCCACAGTAGGGAAGCACTTGGACCTGCTGAACTTTTCAGCGCAAGTTTATGAAACAGATTTTCCACAGGTCTGCTGCAGAGAGCAACGCTCCATGCCCTGCCCTCTTCCCCAGCACACCCTGCTCGCACCTACAGAAGCCCGACTACCTTATTTAGTGTGAGCGGCTTCAGAAAGTGCCCAGGAAGCAAGAAGCATACCTGAAATCATTTCTTACTTGAAATCATTTCATACTTGCACTCGTGCATGATTTCAAGAGCCTCTGAGTCCCCAGTTTTCTGGATAATATCCCTTTCAAACCTCAAACAAAAGACAAAGCAGAGCCTCTGATGTTAAACTTTGAAAAAGAATACTTTACCGGTTTTGGGTATCCGAGTAGTGTTCTGTAAGTACTCTCCACTCTTATACAAATTCAAAACTCTTTCTAGCTGAGCAGCTGTTTCATCTATTCCCCAGTGAAGTTCTCCTTTAAAAGCACAGGAAAAGAATGATTTAGATGAGGAATAAAGTTCACAGACGTAAAGAGAGGTTGCCTTCAGATAAAGTCCTAAGCATCAGAACTTGGTGGTGCCCTACTTTACGATGGTCTCACGGTGTGGATATAAAGTTCATTAGGTACTACAAAGTAACCACCAAATTGGTTTTCACACCTGACACGAGCCCTGCTGTAACTAGGCTTGCCAAGGGGTGACTAGTCCAGCTGGACACCCTGGGCCTGCAGGCAGAAATCACTGCATTGGGCTCCCCACAAGAGACAAACTTTAGACAATACAGGGAATGCCAAAGGATTTGTTTGTTCATTATTTGTGGCCCGGCCTCGTTAAATTTCCCCATGAAATGGGCATAGTACAAGATACAAAACCCCCAGAGCAAGACACCAAAAGCCTCAAAATGCATACACAACTCAAACCACTCTTGTCCCAAAGGCACTGTCTTTGTAATTAACAAAGATCTAGGGTAATTCCTCTGGCTTCTGAAATATAAAAGCATAGTTAGCACCACTGGAGATAGGGAAATATCTTGTCTTTATAACTCAAATTTCCCCTGGCAAAGACAGGGACTTTCCAGATCATACAGTTAAGTCCACACTGACCCAACCCTTCACGTGGGACTAAAAGGCCACAGAGTGTTGTGCACTGGCCCCTTGAACGGGAATGAATTTTATTTGGACTGGTCCTTGTGAGATTCTGCACTAAAGGGGGATCACACTTTTGAGCCACACACGCACTTATCCCAACTGTTACTGAAGTGCATATAAAGACGCAATCCACCCTTGTGCTGAGGTATCAGGAAGGAGTATGCGTGTCTGAAAACCTAGTTAAAACCTCAAAATATGATTTCACTGATATTCAGGGCCATTCTTGCTTTCTCTGCTCGGGGAGAATTTTATCCTGTATAAAAGAACAATCTGGTTCTATTGCAATACACATAAAAGCAGCATCCCTCACATCCCAAACATGACAGTCGCACCAAAAAAGGATATTTGGCATTACCAAGTTTAATGGAATTACCTGTTGCATTGACTATCTTATCCAATAATGGTCTCAGTGAGGACGGAGCACTGTGTGGCAGAAGATACGTAAAAAAAAACCTGCAATGGAAAAGTAACCCATATTGAAAAATAAAAAAAAAAAGTTTACACATGTCTGGTAACTACTGAACAATATAAGGAATAGAATTCCAGCTGCTTATAAGCCACTGACCTATTCAGGAAATACAATCATATTCTATAGTCAAATAAATATATAGCTGAGACTACTCACACAGCTGTCTGGCATACCTAGACCAAGCTGTTACATACAAGGCCGCCTTGTAACTGCGCGTAAATGTTCCATTAATACAGAAATTTGCTATGAAGCCCCACGGATTGTGACTATTTGCAAAGCTGTTTGTACTTCAACAAACTAAAAGGACATCATAAACCTCAGAAGTCTTGGGGGGGCTTTCAAATCTCCAAATCGCAAAAGCCAAATTTCTCTTCATTTCATTTATCTATCATTTTCTTTTCTACAGTTTTTTTAGACTTTAAAATGAACGGCCACGAGAAAACCTTCTCCTATTGCTGGAATGCCCCTGCAATTCAGAATGTCTTCTCTGTTCTCATCGTTTATCGAAATTCAAGGTGTGTTCATGTGGATAGTCATGTTTGGATGTAGATTCTCTACTGAAAACTATAATGTTTCAAGTGATTTTGATCTATTTTGCATACATATAGAAGTACTATAGCAATTCTAGAACATCCATATCGAAAAGGGTCTGCAAGTTTTAGGCATACTTCTCACAATCTTAAACTAACTGATTATTTTTATGACTGTTCCTAAACTATCTAGGCTCACTCACTGTTGCTAAAACAGTGGGAACACCTAACAGGAGAGAGAATTTAAATTTTGATATTCTTACAAAACACCTCTCCTACGATTTAGAAAAGGGGGGCTGTAAAATGAAAATATCTTTAATTACGTAAGAAAAATTCATATGCCTTTTTTTTAACATTAACTGAGGCATTCTTAATTTCACATTATTCCTTTAAATTTCTATTACTCTGCCAATATTACTAACCACTGCAAACTCAGTGTCATGGCAACATAAGATAGAGGTGGACAGTTCAGGATCTGACAATATAAACAGAAGTATCAGATATAAATATTAGCTAATGAGCAGAACAGTAACATAATTGGGAAATTGCCCTGCTTTATTATCTAACGTGCAAAGCAAAGTAAATGTTTTTTCGCATACAAAGACCACATTGTCAAACAGAAACCTACAGTGACTCATGCTCATGAGAGAGAATAACAGATGTCTTACATAAGCATAAATTAAAAAATTGAGTTACTGATAGTAAAGTCCACAGGCACAGGAATTATTGAGCTGACATATTCCACCTACACAATGAATATTTCCTTGAGATTTTAACTTACATTATGGAAGACTCAAATTCATCCGTCGCAAAAAGAAAATATTTACGATTTTCACAAGCAAGATTTTCCACAGGTAGGTTTTCTCACAAATGAGTATGAAACAGCCAATATAAATACATGTAGAAGTCTAAAGACTTCTACAGCAGCATAACGTTTGCAATGAATAATTTATCTGGTAATTTTTACCTCATTTTTCTGCTTAGAGAATATCCATAAGCAGAGACCAATGGATTGTGAACAGCTCTTTGCAAACATTCAGTAGCTGTCATTTACTTTTCTAAACAGCGGATAGATGCAAGTCATGGAGCTTATTGTTTTTCCTTGGCTATATAAATACACAACTTGGTCTAAAGCAAACACCCACATGTGCAACTCGGAACTGTACAGACCCTGGCGCCTGTAAAATTCAATTACAGGAACATTTGTTATTCATAGATTCTAAGGCCAGTGGCATCGTTTGTGATCTGCACAACATGGACTGTCAGATTCTCTTAAATTTGCTCCTACGGGGTTTTTCTCGTTTCTTTTTTATCCGCAGAGAACTAGCTGATCTTAATTTAAGAATTGTCAGTGATGGGAAATTCATCTCAGCCATTGGTTAACAATTCAAAATATTAATTATCCTTACTTTCAAAACTGTTAAGTGCTTTTAAGAACGTTCCTCCAAACAGTTGGAGGAAAACTCACACAGATGTGTTTGTGATAGAAGGTAACTATTTGAAAATTAAAGTGCACCACCAGCTCTTGCATAGCAGAGGGTTTTTTTTTAAAATGTTTTCCCTCCTTTAATTATTTACCTCATAAAGAAACGAGCCAGATAGCATAATTATCTTTTCAAGGCCAGGGCCTGCTATATTTTAAAATTACAAGGGATTTATGCAGTTGTTTGATATAGTGCTCCTTTTGACTTCTAGCTAACAGCACTAGTAACCCTTTGCTGAGCATGGGGACAGCAGTACTGTTAATTTCTAACCATATGGCGACAGAGCGCATGAAAATGTGAAATTCAGGAGTCTACATCTAATGAACTGAACTAAAACCTTCCTAGACAAGCGCACGGAGATTGCTGCTAATGCTTCATCATGGATGGTTGCAGCCTGCTGTAGTATGACTCTGCTACCAAACAAAGGCCCACCGCCACCATCACATTAAGCAAAAACGGGGGCTGAAAACACTGGGATACCGCATGTGTTACACCCTGGCGGGCGGTTCAAAGGAAGTGTTAAGAACTAGAATAGAAACAGACTGCTTCCTTCAGCGAGAGCGGCAACCTGCCCACCACACTGCAGACAAATCCCTAGATTGGACGGAGATATATGGATGCCAATTAAAGGTTTCTTAGCCAGACCAGTAAAATGGTTATAACGAAAAGCTAGCTAGCTAAGCAGGATCTTTAATCCAAGCAAATGGAAATGGAAAATTTCACAGGACACACTAATAACTGCGCTGCGCAAATGCATATGGTTGTCATGTGGCGCAACCCACTTCAGTGTGGTCAGCTAATGCAACACACATGCTGGCGAGCGCCCTGGGACCGAAGCAGAAGACTCTCTCTGGAGAAGATTCTCCTCGCTGTGGTCTGGCAGGGAGTGAATGGCATGATACTTGAAAGGGAAGTCTAAGGAATGAGCGCACCATTATGGTATTGCTTTGAGATCCTCCACCATCGTATCTGGATCAGACACCATGGCCGTCTGTCTCGGCAGCGCCCTTCAGCACGAAGCCGCGGCAGTGCTCGGAGCCCGGCATTAAGAATCAATTACTGATAAAGCTCCCCCAGGCTCCAGTTGCAGCCCTAAGGGGAGCACGATCAAAGTTAGGGAAGAGCCCAGACCACAAACACAAAGTCATCGCTCCAAAAAAACTCAGCTGCAAATCTGGGGAAGCCCTTAAAATAAAATTCAGAAGACGGACGTTTCAGCTGAACGCTTTCTTCAAAGTTTCTGACCGAACGGGCGATCGTCACCCACGTACCCCCACTTCTGGAGCACAGCACCGCCATAAAGCTGGAGTGGGAGCAGCACGGGAAGTGAGTAATCAACCGCGTCCCCACGCAGACACCGGGGCTGCAGGAGGAGGGAAGGAATGCAAACGGAGCCCCCTCTTGCTTCAGAAAGCTTGGCATCACGCCCCAGATCATCCGCAACTGGCGTCTGAGCGCTGCAACAGGGTCAGCGCTCTCGGCTGTGCCGCGGCTGAGCCAGGGAGCGTTTTTCGTCGGAGCGAAGGCAGGCGCAGGAGAGGCAGGAGCATCGTGCCGGAGCACGCAAGAAAAGCTGAACGCTAACTCTGCCTCTGAGGCCAGCTCGCCTCTTGGCTGGTGAGAAAAGAAGGGTGAAAACCCTTATGAATTTACACCACAGAAGAGTTGTTAAGAACTGTCTCGCTGCAGAGCTAATGGGCCTCCATTTTCACAAGGCCTCAGTTTTACTCTTATGAAACATTTTACTTGTACGACTGATGCATGTAAAACTAGACTAACTCAGTGAATCACACTCAAAGTATGCAAAATATTTCCAAAATTAAAAATGCTACATTAAAGTATTTTCACATATGAAACAATTATTCATGGCTTAACTTATTCTTGGATAACAGATCCGAGCTAATATGTGCTCACTGGTCTAAATAACTGTAAATGATAATGCAGAATTTTTGCCCATTTTAAATTCTCTTTTACGTTATACTGATCAGGTACCTGTAGGCATTGTAGAGATTCCTCTTCTCATTCATGTTTTGACAACGTCCCTCAACGGAACAAGGAAGAGTGAAATTTCGTGCTGGGAATTCCATAAAACAGTCACTATTACTGGTACAAGAACTTTCTTCGATACTGGCATCATCTAGATCTGTCACTTTCAATTCCCCATCTACAATCACAAATTGTCGAGGGCGAAAATCCAGTAATGTCACAGAGCCAAGAGGAGAGTGAGCCAAATAATGCAAAAGCCGAACTAAGCTGAGACATATCTGAAATATAAAAACATGGGTTCCTTGTGTTATTTTCTTAGTACAGAGCGCATGAATTAACCCACTTTAATTGTAGATATACTCATAACTGTATGACTAAATATAAGCATTGTAACTTATCTCCAAAACGGAATGTTGCATCCAAGGTATTTTTCAGAGGATTAACATAGTTGATTGTAATAACCCTTAGAGACTTGAAACCAAAATAAGCTTCTTTACCAGTGTTTTCCCACACTATTCTTGAAGCATGGCCCATTGTTGCTATTCTTACTTTTAATAGAAATAAAAGCATTTACTTTTAATAACACATTACATACAGGCCTTGATCATGCAGTCTAAGATTCTGTTCTTT
The DNA here is from genome assembly GCF_040807025.1 of Struthio camelus. Classification (NCBI taxonomy): domain Eukaryota; kingdom Metazoa; phylum Chordata; class Aves; order Struthioniformes; family Struthionidae; genus Struthio; species Struthio camelus. The sequence continues at coordinate 112,511,701 of NC_090944.1, forward strand.
TACAAGCTCAAGGTCTGGGATTTTTGGCTTCAACACCCTGCTCCTATAACTGGAGTGTGAATAATAGAAGCTGTCTGTATTGTCTCTTTATTGATCACACCTTTTGATTGCTTCTATAATTGTTTTCCACTGGTTCCTCTTATGTCTGCCTTTTTCCAGGGGAGAAGAAAGCATATATACTGAAAGCGTGGTTCGGTAGGTCCTCTGACCCGCCTGTAACTCTTCACTGCGCATCAGCGAAAGCGTGTATGTCTGTCTACCTAGGTGGACCCTTATATGCCCAGGGGATGCCCACTTCCAGGCTGGGGTAGGAACTCTGCGCTGACCCTGCACTTTTCAATTGCAAGCTGGAAACTTGAGAAATTATAAGACATCAAACTCGTTAAACGTTGAACTCAGTCCCCTTACCCAAGTACTGTTTCCAATTCATGCATTCCTCTAAAATCAAGTATGTAATGCACTAATACAAAACTAACAGTAATAAGAACACAGTTAATTACTGGAATTTTTACTCTATAAATTCAATTAACAGCACTCTTTATTCAGTCTAGCAAGCTTTTTATTTTGTATATATAATCTTTGGTTTTTGGTAAAATATGCTGTTAAGGCCACATGTATTACAGAAGTCAAATCAAAATTCAATCTCAGGACAGAAACGGTATACTCAGGGGGGCGCCTAAACGCACACTTCAGAAGACAGCAGAGGCTGAGCTCGTCTGAAGTTCTACCTCACGGACGGTGTGTCTGTAGGACATCAGGACTATCGGACACCTCTATCATCATCTCCCTGCCTGACCAGGCTAGAACATTTTTACTCTACTTAAATGATACCAAAAGTCTCTGTGGAGATACCAGTAGGTACAAAGGCACACAAGCACAGTTATGGGATGGCAGATATGATGGCGCTCTCCTCCCTCTGGAAGCACACAGAATTCTTGCCTGTGCTGTCCCACAATACAGCGCGCTGCATATAAAAGGCGTATCATGCTGCTGGGGAAATGCAAGCAGATTAAAATGAAGCATTTCAAAGCAGATTAAAATGAAGCATTTCAAAAATATATTTTTTCTATGGGTCACAAGTGCATCGCTGAACTGTACCAGGACAGGGTAGTGCACTGACAAAGCTTTACTGCTTTGAACTGCTTTTTTAGCCAAAACTAACTCGCAAGCTACATAGGCCAACAAAACCCAGAATTTTGTTTGAATAAAAATACAAGCTGTCCTCTGAAATTATTGCCTTTTCCCAAACGCCAACAAGATCCTGCTCCTGCACTGGCAACCTCTGTGACCAAGCGGAGCCCCCGTGGCCTGGAGCCATGGATGGCGGGAATGAAAATATCCCCGTAGGACAAGCTGTGAGCACACCGACGAAGGCTTTGCTCTGTATCGCGCACCTCCACTGAGCGGCCAGGTGCTGGCCTGGGGAGAACGCTTACTTCAGAGCCCTTCGACACAAGGAAACCGTCTGCAGGAATAAAGCTAGGCATATGTTTTCAGACTGGGCCACGAACAAGTCTCTTGTGTCAAGAAGACGGGATTTTATTTTCTCTCTTTCATTAAAAGTTTCATTACAGTAGTCTCAGGAATGTGTCATTCGTCATTACAGCTCTGCGAATCAGCTCAGTGTCAGCAGGGTAATTCCCCTTCATCTCCCTTCGCACCTGCTCTCTCAGAAACATGCTGAGGGGAAACTTCCCAATTTACCACCCATAATCTAATATACCTGTTTGGACGTACTTTGTCCATAGTTGCCGTCACAATCCAGTACCGCGCTGCACGGGTGAGAAGTGACAAAGGCAGGAAGTATATTTAGGGAGCTGTGGCAGGTACCTCGACCACTTATTAAGAGCATAGCTCGTTTGGGAAAAGGGAGCTGAAGTTTAGCTCAGGGAACATGCTCGCTCCATCTGCGTTAGTAAAACAAACTGGGCCAGGGAACATTCCTGGGCACAGAAACGTTATCTCAGGCAGCGTGGTTAGCGCAGTGCCTGGCCTGGGTTTGACCCGGACCAAGCAGAGCTCTCCCAAACAACTGCCAGACGTGACTCAGGAGGCAGCGGGGCCAAGGGACTGTCTCCAAGAGGCATTTTGCATTTAGTCACTCTGCTTTTGGAGAGTACGAGAATTTAATCGTACAGACGTGGGCTGTGCCATGCCTGTTCGTCTCCAAGAACGGTCAGGGGCACGTTTAATTTACTAGTACAGATGTAGCCGTACAGTCCAAAGTGTTTTCGATGAAGACTGCTGCTGCCTCGATATGTCTTAGGGGGTTAACCTCAGTTCACTGCACGTCTCAATATACACAGCACTGTCTTGATCAAAGCATTGCTGCAGTCTGGCTTCGTTCTGGACAAATTAAGTGTAACCTTCGTGCTCGGGCAAATTGCCATTTGTGGTGGACAAACCAGGTTTGAGAGTTGTGTACGTTTATTTTACTCTTCCCTAGTAAAAGACAAACAGAAGAGGAAGCAGTAGAAAACAATTATAAAACTAACCTATGATAATGATCAGGATAGAAATGTAACATCCTTCTATTGTTTCAATTCCAGTTGTACAGCATAATGCTCAACAATTTTGGGCCTTGACTTTTTAACAAGTATGAAACGTTTGAAGATATAATGTAAAAAGCATATAACCAGCTACACTTAGATAACTTCAACAGACAAAATAGCACATCTTAAACACTGCGTGTTAAAATTTGTTTCTAAACCAAGATGTAATCATAAGCCAGGCAAACGTTTCAGAAATGCGAATTATACAGCATAGTACATAACCTCTGCTTCATGCTTGAAGTTATTCTGTATTCACAGCTGTCTTAAAAGTCCTTTTAAAAAATGTTGTTACTTACTCGAAATCTGTCTTCCCAGGACGTCTGTAAAAGCTGAATCATCTCTAAAGGCGAGCCTAGTTCAGTGATGGTCGTCAGTGTGTCTGGGATATCGTTGCTATCCTGGTAACAATAGCCATAGAGCTGAAAAAAAATCACAGTGAGGCAATTATCAGTGTAACATATCTTGGCATGCTTTTACTTTTCTCCGTGGATGAGGTGCAAAGTAAGCATTTCTTACAAGGCTCCGAACTCTATACATTTTACAGCCTCAAAGTCTCCCCCCAATAGCTTTTGTATCCTCACATCTGAGGAGTGCTCCCTTGAAAGCCCTGAAGGAAGCTCTTAAATCAGTTAGCACAGTCTCTGTGGGCATCATACAGCACAAGGCTAGTTAAGTGGTTTCTGCATACCCCCCTGCGCAGGATATTATACTAATGGCTGTGTAAGAAAACCAGATAATATCTAAAAATATCCATGAATGCAGAAACAGAATTCTGTCAGAGGAAAATTAGCTTAGCCTATGCATTATCTGGCTAAATAAGAATCATTTTCTGCCTAAAAGACATTGCAAAAAACCTTTTAATGACATTTCCTACCAGACGACTACTTGTGCACTGGCTGGCAATATGTGGTTAAATGACATAGTAGCTTAAAAAGCAATTGGAATGCCAAAAGTTATCTTCTCCCATCCAGAAATTGTCTCTTGCTGTACCTGATGGACTTTCATTTGCAGTATCATTACAGAAGGGCAAATACTGAAAAATATTATCTGCAAACAGTTTATGCAACTTAAAAGAATTGAAATGGCAATTTGAGCCATGCTCCAGCTCCTTCTTGCATTTGCTTTCCAAGGACAGTTGAATGATCAATTTTCCCTTGCACTAATACTTGCACAAGAAGATTATTTCAAGACTGTGGAGAAGATGGCTTACTTTATATGGAATGGGACAACATTTGACACAGCTAGGGGGACAGGCTTTTGCAAACTCCTTGCCAAGCCCTGGCAGAAAGGCAGTTAAATGAGCCTGATAAGGATCTGACTGCAACTTTCCAGCTAGAACAGCATGCACAAGAAATAACGTTAAATGTAATCTCTGCCCCGAGTCCAATAAGCCTTACAGTAAAAGGCTCCATGTGAAAAAGCAATTTTTACACATGTTCTGATTCTGTTCATCTACCGCCTTCTCTGAGTAATTTGTTTGTTTGCCTCTTTGTTTCTTCTTCAAACTTCTTTCCGTTCTAAAAGGCTCTGGAAAGCTGACAAGGGCCCCCGCTAAGCTTGAGGGGACTTGGATACGGCCCTGCAGAAGTCAGGCTCATCCATACCAGAGCGAGGAGCACGGATTCACCAGGAATGCCAGGATCCCGGGTAGTGAATGCAATCAACTGACAGAGCTGGGTGAGACTGCAAACAACCACTGCAAATATATCTGCATATCAAGCGCATTCATATGACTCATGACCCTGACAGACAAAAAAAAGCAAAAAGAGCGGCTAAAGTCAGCAAATATGTGATTTGTTATGAACCACTCTGCTAGCTCTAAGTACAGTTGTCTACAGTTAAATGACAAAAAAGTGCTCCAGAAATGTAAGTGAAGTAAACAATTATTCTTTTTGGTGTAAGAACAGAGCTCTATTTCAAAAGAGCTGCTAAAACACAGATATTAAACTAAACAAAAAGAGCTAGAAGATTTTATTTTAAAACATGCCATAAAGATTTCAGCATCGATGCACAATAGAGAATTTGTGAGAGATGCAGATATGAACATCTGAAATAAGAAAACAGGCCTTTTTTTTGTTTACTGCCACAACCATGACAACAATTGCAACAGCAATAATTTATTAATCTAAAGTAATTCAGATTGGTTGTAGGGTTTGTTCCTTATCATCTGTGATACCATTTTTGTCCAGCTCATTTAACAACAGTCAAAACTGTGTGCTGCAAGCTATCTTAGAAGATCACACCAGAACAATCATTATGTTTAAACCTTGAGCAATAACAAAGAATGAAAGTAAAAGAAAATTTTAATTACAGTATACGTCTTGGGATCATGAGCTTGGTTTTGCAATTCTTACTAGACACTTGAGTTATCTTTTGTGTGGATGCAGACTAAGAAGGCAGGATCAAACTCAGCAACTCTGAAAATTCTCAGTTTTAAGTGTCTGAATCTAACATCTGTTTCTGCATTATTTGCAGAATTTGGTTCTTGTCTATAGTATGCTAACGTTATCTATTGGTAAAAAAGCCATAATGGCAATTAACAAAGAATACAGGCTGGAAAAATCATAGTATCACAATAAATGTTAATTCACAGTAACAATGAACACAAAAAGGGTATCAGTCTTCATTAGGCATTCTCAACATTTGTGAAAACTACTCTAGGAACAGAAATAAGGAAGACAAATGGCAGTCATACATTTATTTGACTGTAAAAGCATGATACATAGGTATCCATACACACAAAATATCGAGAAAGTAGTCTCATTATCTATTTATGCGGATATTAACACATCAGTAGAAATGAATTACAGTATATTTGTATGTATTCTATCTCAATGATTGAATTCTAATAGTTTTAACAATGACTTAGATTTGTTCTCAGGGAGATGGCACTTTGCTTGTAAGTAATTCATTTCAGCATTCAACTGTACCTTCGCAAAAGCCTTCACTGCCGGAGTATCCATGTCTTTGGTGCATGTTTTACTATATAAGAGCCCACTTAGTCACTTCAGTCATTGCAGAAGCTTAAAGGACCTGATCCAGTTTTGGTTTCATATTAAATTGCTCTTTATTCCCATAAGAAAAAAATTTTTGCACAAGTATGGCTGAATTTAATCAATCTTACAAACTAAAAACGTAGTGCTGCGGAAGTTAGTACATGTCTAACTCAAAAAATATATAATCTGAGTTCTTTATTGCTTTTACTTAAGTGAAACCTCTCCAGATGTAGTGTCATTACATAATTATATAGAGTTATAGAAGCACAAGTTTGAAATGTAAGGATTTATTGGGCTGCATTTATACTTTTGTAAATGAAGTCCTGAGACTAAATGCAAAAATGCACATGTAATTACATGGCCATATGTGTATGTACAATTACCATGATTACAAACTGGGCATGTCCCACAGCCAATTAAGCATCTAAAAAGGTTACATCCATCCCCTCCTGATGAACCACCACCCAGAATACAGATGTTACAAAATATGGAATATATATAGTTGCACCAATTACCAGAATGGTAATTCTTAGGCCTTTTGTTTGAGAAGCTGATTTATTAGATAGATACAACAAGTAGCAAAGTGTTACCCAAAATACTTTTTCCCTTTTTGTTTTTTTCCAATACGTTTTTAAGGTCTGAAATGAGAAAAATGGTCTGTATTCCCAGACAGTGAAGTAAGAAACAGATATCTGGACGCACGTGGGGAAAATGAATGGGATCAAAAGATGGTCCCAAATATCTCCACTCTCTGAAATTGTTAGGATGGACATCTTTTCAGTATCACAAAGCTACATTTTAGATATATTCGAGAGTGATGGTTTTCATACGCTTTTTCAGCATGGTTTCAATTAAATGAATGGAAAGAAATACAATCCCACGTCTTTTTTGATATCTCACGGCACTGCATTTAAATACAAATACATTGCCACCAATATATTTTTGCGTAAGATCTAATAGCAAACAGTCACAATATTGGGATGCCTTTCCTTCTGTTTAGAAAAACGTAAGCCAGATATGAAATGTTTAACTGTTCGCACATTGTGTGCCGTAATCCATTTAAAGTAGTCCTGTTTACTGAATTCTTCAGCAACTGTTTGGATTTTCTCAGTCGCAAAGGCTCTCTCCTGCATTATTCTTTATGCACCAAAAACTCCCACTGACTTCAATGGTTTTAGGCACCCTGGGCATTCAGGATCAGCCCCTGAGAAAGTTATATTCCTTTTTAGGAATCGGTGTCGGTACAACCCGTCAGTTCACGTCCCTTTACAATTCCCTTCTACTACAAATTATAGAGACAGAGGTGCCCCTTTCAGACAAGCTGGGGGGGGAAGGGGGAAAGCAGAGGTCAGGCTCCACACAAAAGCTGACAAGCGTACTGAATAAAAACACAAAATAAAGGAGCTTATTAAGCTGTCATCAGCAGGGTAAGTATATGCAAACAACAGACCCTCCTGCATTAAGCGTGGGCACCCTCGCTGGATTTTCAGAAAAATAAACGTCAAGGCAGAGCCTCAGCCAAAGCGTTACATTTCATTTAGAGAAGCTGCTCAGTCGGGATGGACACGCTCGACAACCCTCCCCAGCAAGGACCCCAGGCTCGTCCTGCTTTCGCCCCGGTGCGGGTCTGCAGCAGCGGCACTGCCCCAGGGGCTGGGCTTCCCCAGCCACCATGCAGAAAACTGGCAGGATTCGCCTGAAACAATCATGTGATTTCTCTAAAAACTGTAATAGGTTTTCAATCTTTTTCTTTGCCTTGCTACTTTTTAGCTCTTAGCATTGGCATTTTGTTTTTAGGTTTTCTCCACAATCACAAAAGCTACGTAAATTTCTGCTTTTTTTTTTTTTTTTTTTCCTTCAATGAACATGAGATTCTCCTGATTCCGGGCACTGGAACTTCAAGAACACTGTTCCCAGCAGTAACATAAGTGACAATTCAACTGTACTACACCACAAGGAAACTCAAGAGACCTAATTCTCTTCTCCTGCAATTTGGACTTGCCCAGACTTACCGTAGTAAGGCACTAACTTTGGCCCACAATAGAAAAGTGCAATTAAAAAAAAAAGTCTCACTTTTAGGACTCGCAACAGTAGTCAACACTCACCACAATCTTTATTTTCAAAAAAACATGGGCACAAGGTTACCTAATCAAACTGGTTATGGCAAGATTATACTCCCTAGTGGCCTGGGGCCCAGGGGAAATCAAAAGCTCCCACTAACACTGGTAGCCATTTAACGAACCATTTGCATGAGCTGCTGCATGTTAAAACCAGAAAAGCCCGTTTTAGAAGGTCCTGCTATTTGATTGATATCCAATTGATCATAAACCTTTCTGTGCAACCAATCCATGGATTCACCTCTCTTTCCTGGAGCACTGGGCCAGTCTCTGCAAGAGCAAGACACATGAACACGCAGCACGGCCTGATACAGCTATGATTTACCAATAAAGGATGCGAGACATTTATGTCACCCTAAAATCTTTTCATGTCTCAGGTTTTAAACACTTCCTTCCGTTGCTGAGCGTGTGTATGCGTGTGTGCATGTGTGTGTATATATATAGGTATATATATGTGTATGTATGTCTCTATCTATCTATATCTTTGCCACTCCTGCTCAGCCCATGCCTTTCCCTGGAAAAAGATTTAAGCTCCCTGAAAGGCCTGAACTTTATTATAAAGATCAGTCTGAAGCCAGCCTTCCTGCTACAGGATATATACAGCTGGTGCCTGAGAAGTGAACTAATCTTCCTCGCTGACATCAAGTGATCAAGTCCTGCCAAGCGCTGAGCTTCTTTGGAAAAGCCCAGCACGCAGAGAGTGTCCAGCACAACTCAGGACTTTTTAAGGCTAGGACCACAGCTGTATGCTGAATGCAGCGAGGCAGAATTTCTTCTGCTGCTGAATACTGAAACTAGGTAGGTAATTTAAATATTAAACTCTAAATTCACATCTCTGCCTAGGCTTTTATTTATAAATATATTAACAGCACTGCATTTTAGAAGGGTTAAAATGTACCAGAATGTCATACCTGGTACTGTTACTAACCATGGGATTCAAGTACATTAATATAAAAATTGGAATGTGTTATTTAGAAAGACACACGTATGTATATCTAACCATATCTACAGGTATATTCACAGACGTCCATAGATATCTCCATATATTTTATATGTGTGTATATACATCCATATATACCTGCTGGTCTGATATACATTATGCTGGCTATAATCTTATGATTTAGTAACGTTATCTGCCTTTCACTCTCCCTGCTTTCCTTATACTCTGAAGTGGAAAATTCTTGTACTAAAAACATTTACAGCACTTTGAATTTGCATTGCACTGCATAAGCTCAAGGCCCAACCCTGCAAATATTTAGTCACACAAGTAGTCTCCTCTTGTAAAGTGTTCAGCGAAGACAAATAGATCACTCATACACCCATGATTTCAATGGCATTGCACTGGTCTCACTGGAGGCACAGTTCATTATCTTGTAAATAACCAGATCAAAATCCACCCTGACCTCCATCCACAGCGACTGCACTCAGCTCCATCTCATGAGAAGTTTAACCCTTAATTATGACATTATTTTGCTTGACAAACTCTCAAATAATCTCTATGTGTGTTATGTTCTGAAAAGGTAAACTTGCTGGAATGTTCATTAAACACGTCTGTATATAATTTCCTTTGTTAGGTATCTGAGTCATAGTCGCTGCGTAGTTTATCATTAAAATGAACTTGGGGTCTATCTGCAGCTATACGGTTCAAGAAAAAGCAGCTGTTTCCACGATATATTTTCCCAAATTTGGCCTGAAATAATACAGAACATTCATGTTTGGTGCCCACTACCTAAATTGAGTGGTTCAGCTGAGCCTGACGAAAAACAACTCCTTTAAAATTAGTCTAGAATCAATATTAGTATTAGCGTACTGCCTGTGAGAACTAGTTCTTGGCAAGTCTTTCACGGCCAACACAGAAAAGAGAAATTGCAAGGGGAGTTAGATGCCACAGGGCACCCATCCGAATAGCCAGGTGACTATATTACTGTAAAAACCCACATAAAAGACCTTTAAAAAAATCTAGCTTGCATATCTGACACAGGTGCCTTACCAACAAGAGCTGCGACGCCTCCAGACATGGGGCCAGCTCATGCCTAAGTCTATCCACGCTCTCAGCCGCCGCGTGGGCAAACAGCAAGAGGAGCAGAGGCAGCGGCTGAGCCAGGCCAGCGCCCCTGGCCGGGAGCTCACCTCTCTGCATCTGCTCTTGCCATCCAGCACAGCCTCGACGGCTTTCCTGAACAGCGAGTGTAGCCAGAAGCTAGAGCAAGTCTAAAAGGACCCTGATGATTTGTCAAAGCTGGGTCAGCATGCGGCTGAACTGATCCATTGCAACGGTAGGGCACGTGCTAAGAGGGGCGCTCGCAGTCCAGGTCCCTTGACATGGGGCAGCTACACCAACTGCAGGTGAGAGCTGTCGGGAAACGCTGGGACTGGGCTGGAAGAGCTGCCAGGGCCGGCAGAACAGGCCCTTCAGTCAGGCGCATGAATAAGCCGCATTTTCGCCAGCCCAGTGGAGGGAAACCCACCAAATCGGGGCACAATAGGTCTCCTGAGAACACACAGGGACAAGCATAGACCCCAAAACCAAGAAAACCTGAGCCGTACCTTAGCTCTGACAGACTCCATGTGCAGCCTTGAGCAAGTTATTATACCTCCTACATCTTACACTCTCTATCTATACTTAAAAAGGAACTTGAACACTTACAACTTACTTTGCTACTCCGTTTGGGGGTAATAAACTCTAAATAGCACGTGCTCTCTCTTGCAATTCCCAAGCTGTTACCTGGGTCAAAACTAGCTTCCTGGCCACGTACTCGCCAAACGGAGAGGCTCTGCTCACTCATTGTCGCTCCTCCGAGGGAGGCAAGCAGCACAGGAGAACTGGATCACATTAACAGCATCCGGCGGTGACCGGTGGCCTCCCTGAACTGCTGTGCAGAAGGAAGAAGGCTGGGCTGCCACGAAAGGGAGCCAGGTGAGGTTGCAAGTCATCAGCTCCCATAAAGGAGGCAGAAATTCAAACCAGAGTCTTTTGAAGTGATTTACATGGCACATAAAACAAAGAAGCAATGGCAGAAATCATTCAGCAAGCGATGGGGATTAGTTTGATGAACAAGATTTTTGAACGTGAGTAAGGAGGATGTCCCTTTTAACTAATTTGATGGCATGTTCTTGCTTTATGGAAATCTCTTCTTGCCAGCTGCTCCGCAAGTTGAATACCCTCTGCTATCCCATGCAATTCAATGGGGAAAAATGCTATTTGGTGACTTCAGAGTCAAGACGTGCAGCTTGTCTTACAGTGACATGTACAGTTAGAGTTGGTTTGCAATTGTATGAGCTCTGTGCTTCCAACAGCTCTGGAGCTCTTGTTAACAGATCCTTTCTTCACTCTCAAAAGTGCAGGATAACATCTGGGCCTTTTGGGAAGCACTCTTGCAATAAAGAAGCACTTTGTGTAATTCTTCTTTCCTCGCCAAACCGCATCTGTCTGCTCTCCCTGCCCTTCTCCACTCCACCCCTCGCTCCTTGGGGCTGTGGGGACATATGCTAGCAAAGCTAGCTGTCTCCACTGAGTCATCAGTAGGTGGCACTGCCTGCTTTTCTCTCTTCCACCCACACTGACGTCCAGGGCTGCCAACCTAAATTCAACCAACACCAACAAATTCAAAAATCACCTAAGTGACTTAGAAGCCTTGTCTCCTTGAAGGTAGCGTCAATTAGTGTACTGGGGCAGCTGAGACAGAGGCACAGCTCCGTTTGCGCTCTCTGGGCAGCGGACATGACCATTTCACCAGATGAACGAGGTGGAGAGTGAGAGGTGGGAGCTCCTCCAGCCACCCCACCAGCTTTTGGCAGACTCATCCGCCTGGGGCCCGAAGCTCGTCTGATCCTAACGCCAGTTAAACAGATGGTGTCAGCCTGGTCTTGCACTGTGTGAGGTGGCCGCAATCATCTCGGTTCAACCAAGGGCAGTTAAACTGAGCTATTTAAAATATCTGTTAGAAAATATTCCCTGTCTAAAAAGACCTTCACACTTAAAACAATCCACTACTGACGACCGCACACGGAGAACACAGTAAGACCCCAGCCCGCCTCTTGGAAAGTGGATTCTAAGTACTTAATTTTGAAAGGTACGCCCTAAAATAACCACAGACATGTGCCGCCCCATCCAAAATTCGGAATGACAATTTCCCCATGTCGTCACCCACGACCTTGCATCTGTAGTCAGGCCATTCTTCTCAGGCCAGCATTTTCCAAAATTTTAAATGGTTAAATCGAGGGCCTGGTTTGTTGGTCAGCACCCGGTGCCATTGCCACCACAAAGGGGGTGCAATCCCTCAGCCTCTGCCCCAGAGGCATCCCCACCCACTGCAGCGGAGAAGAGACCCCCGAGTAACTGTTTCCACCACCACCTGATCTCGCTTTCTCCTGCTTTCTGTGAAAACTGCAATGAATTACTGCAAGAAGGACAGTGACAGACCAGACCTCCAAGCATCCATAGATTTTCTGTGCTGATGCCTTTGCACTGGAAATTAACTGCAAATTGTTTTTTTTTAATACTTGGAAAGACTGTCTATTTCCACATGGAATAAGTAAACTGTATCCAAAGCTTTACTGTTTTAATTCTCACATTAAAAATAAAATTGTGCCCTTTCCAGCTGGCTATGCCTATGCATAGGGAAATCATTCATGGTAAAATGTTCCTCAACTATTTTCATTATCAAATGTAAAAAGAAAATCATATTTAAAAACATGTTAGCTGGTTGTAATAACCAATAGCATAATCAACCAGCACATCTTAAGTACTACTGAACTTGTCAACAGCAAGTGGCATATTATTTTAATCGTACTTTAGTCAATGAATTTTCTAAGTGATATTCTCACTGTAATCATGACCATTTAAAATAAATCAGTAAAAAACCCACTAGTGCTAACTGGATCAATTCATATAAAAACTGCTTTGACGTCATAACTTAGATGGTGACTTTTTCAGTGTTGATGCTATTTCAGCAGTTTGCTTTAACCTTAAACTAAAACTAAATAAGCCAAATGAAATGGCCTTGTCTACACAGTCAGCAAACCACTGGTTATGTTACCAGCTGTTGTCTTCCACTGCCTTCAGGAAAAGCCAACACTTTTAGCTGAGCTTTTGTGTTTGTTTCGAAGGAAGTGGTATCTCCTTCTTAAACGAATCATTGTGAACTCATGCTAGAAGTGCTGATAAATATCTGCCACAGAAATAAGCTTGCACTTCTCCAAACGTATGCCAGTCTCAAACTTCCCTCCCCTTCCCGCCAGCTTCGGCAATGTCAAGGAAGAGAACTGCTTACGTCCAGGAATGGCAGCACCCTTAAGGCTGACACGCCAGGGCTGTCATTACTTTATAACAGTAAATCAAACGTCGCCGATGTGTCTTTACAATTGTGCTCATTGTTTGAAATTAACTGCAAGTGGTTTGATTTTCTTTTCTTCCTCAAATAGGGCAGGGAGGAATTAAAGCACACTTAAATCATCTTCCTCACTCAATGCATGGAAAGGCAGGATTCAGACAAGAGTAGTTGAACTTTGCAAGGAAAGAAAGCATCGCACGGAGGGAAAGGAAGAGATCAACTACCGCATTTGAGACAGAGTGCCTGCAAAGCAATTAGCGGGCTGCTAAATCCTCAGTCACAATAAATCAGTGACCCAGGTCCCCCTCTTCCGCAATGCCCTTCATTATAAAATCGACTTTAATGAACTACTCCTCTCTTCCCCACTCCAAAGCAAATACTTTTCCCCTGCAGTCTGCACCTGCCCTTCCCAGCGGCAGCCGCACCAGGGAGCCTCAGGCAGCCTCGCGAGCTGCAGCGGGGCTGGGGGCTGCCGGAGGCAGGGGGCAATGCCCCAGCTCACACACTCTGGCAGGCATGCAAGCGTTCCTAGTGAAGGGCAGGACACGTAAATAAAAATACGAAAGCAAGCTGCCTTTGCATCAATGTTGGCTAATGCAAAAACACTCTCTCTCTTGCCAGTTTTCCACGTTTCTTTTGATAGACTTGATTCAGCACATCTGCTGGAGCTGACACATCTGGCTCCTTCCAGAGGTGGAGGGCACAGTGGATATGTCAGCATGTTGTCTGAAGGCCGGGGTACATTCTGGAAAGAGCTCTTTTCCCCTCTATCATATATTGTACAATAATCAAGTATTTTAAAAGGATGCCTAAGAAAAAAAAAAAAAGCTGATTTTGACAAGAGACAGGCCAGAATGGGAACTGCTGAGACAGTAAAGAACAAGTCTGTTATCTTACAAACTACACTTCAGGCTGTCAGCTGCCAGAGATTTACAGGAAAATCCCCTTTCCTTGGACAGAACCTACACGAAAGGATAACTTTATTTCCACCAAAAGAAACCCATAAATATATTCACCCTGAATAGCCCTTGGCCCAGGCCGGGGGAGGCGTGCGCCGGGGAGGCAGCGTGCTGCGGCTGCCCCCGGGGGGGGGGGGTGGCCCCTGCGGCCGCAGCCAACACGCTCCCGCTTCCCGGAGGCCCGTGGAGCGGAGGCGAAGGCACCCGGCAGGCAGGGTCACGCCTGCCCATCCCGCCTGCTACGATGCTGTCACCGCCTCGCTAAATCCTGGGGGAAAGGCAGCGGCTGCAGCGGCCGCACCGGGGCAGGGGACGGGGGGGGGGGACGGGCGGGGAGGGGGCGACACGTCCTCTGCAGACTGCTCCTGGCAGCAGGTCCCGTGTCGGTGTGTTGGACCCGGCCAGGCAGTCCCACCGGCACTGAAGCTGCCGTTTCTGTGCCAGAGTTAGGAAAAAGACGAGGAGCGGACGCAGAAAACCTCCTGGCGTTTTATTGCCCGATAGATGGTGTGCAGTGAACGTGGCATGTGCGAGCAGCGTGGGTCCCATCACTCCGATTAAAACTGAAGCTTCTGTCAAATGCCAGCAGAGAGGGGAGGAGATGTTTGTTTTTGAACCCATTTCCTCTCCCTTGACTGCAAGCCCTGGACAGTGATTGCTAAGCCCAGAGAGGCCCCTGGCCTGGCTTCCACTGAGAACAAGGAGAACATCACTCTTGAGGTGCAAGATCCTGTCCCCTCTGAGATTTTAACAGAGACATCATCAGGAAATTTTAAGTTGCTTGTTGGTCCCCGTTTTATGTATCCATTTTACGACTCCAGTATGACATTAAAGACCTATTCCTGGCCCATAAGGCTCCTCCGACTCTGACTAGATAAAGCCTGTCAGGTTGATTTTTATAGTCTCCTTTCAAGGTAATGTCTTATCAAACATTTAGTCCTCACTCACACCGCCGTAACCTTGCCCCATGCCTCCCTGGAATGAAATATATTAAACAGAAAGGGCAGTGATTTACGGGGACTCACAGCTCTTTTTCTGGTGCATTTCCTTTCTGATCTCAGCAAGGAAACTCTGCTAGTGTCTGATGGAGACAGAGGAGAGACAAAAGAAAAGGCAATGACAAAATCGGAACAAAATTGAAAACATGTTTCTGATTTAAGTGTAATCTATTTTTAAATTGGGTGGCATGTAAATATGAAGCCCTAATTAACACGAGGGATTTTTACACATTAGAACATTTTCCCAGCACAGAGGCTGGGCGTGTTTCTGCTCACTGGCGCTTATGGAAGCGTCTGCTCATGTTCGAGCTGTTTGCTGCCGTCCAGGCCCTCCACGCTGCGACTACTCACAAAGGGACACTTGACGTCCTGACTTGGTTTGCCCATTCTCGAGCCCACCTCACATCCAGAAACAGAGCAATGAATTAATCTGCAGCTCCTCTAGACTGATACAGAAAAAGCATTGCTCCTAGGTGGCTTTAGAAATACAGTGTCTCCTCGTGCCAGCCCAATCTGGAGGGTCCTTGGCACATAAATGCCCTACAGAGATAGCTGCTGTAGCCCTTTCCACAGATCATGCAGCCCAGGAGCTTGGCTTCCATTTTGTTGGAAGGACAAACTAGTTACAAATTAATCTTTCCCTAGGAAAAAAAAAAAAAAAAACTAAACCCAAGCAATACCTGGGAGAAACACAGCATGACCACTAGTGCCTACTAAAATGACCTACGACTTTAGAAACACAGACATCAAGCTCATTTTTGCCAACTTGCTTCGCTTGCCACTGAACAAGAACAATAATCCTGGAAAAAATCCCCCCAGTATTTACAACTGTAGGCTGCTTTTCCTGCTGTCACCTCAATCAGTAATCATGGCTGCACTACAGTCACAGCAACCTAACTTGGTTTTCCAAAAAGAATCCATTCTAGCAACAGCAGAGCAAGTAAAATCCTTAACAGAAGCACCTCTTCTGGTAGTTTGCTAAATGTTGTTCTTCGTATGTATTACAGTTAGACCTGGCACCACAGAGAGAATACTAGGGAAACAGGAAGGAAGGAAGGAACTTTAATATCTACTTTATTGGCGTAGATAAGCCATGACTACTCTGTCTTTGCACAGCATATGACGCTCGAGAGCTCCGATCGTTTGGGCCCAAAGTTTTAGTGGGGGAGCTGGTACTCTTTCTGCTGCTGAGGAAGAAACACAGAACTTCTCGACTCGGTTCAATAAGCACCTACTGTGAGCCCGTCTGGTCTAGAGTTCATTTTTTATTCTACTGCAACGTTCGTGCTATGCAAAACGCAACAGGAATTTCCATGCCAGCATTTACATCCAAATGGACCCGTTGAGATTCATGCTGATGTGTAACAGTCCTACTATGCAGCCCTTCTGGCAAGTGGAGCGGCGTCGGTGTACGCAAGACCAACGCTCAGCCTGCTCCCGTCGGTTACGCCTGGTGCTCACCCATCTGGCAGGACGGCGCGTACCCGGGCACGGCGCGGTCTAAGGCGGACTGCGCCCACAGGCAGCCCCCGCAGCGCCGGGTGCCACCTCGGCCTCCTCCTCCCCTGGGGGCAGTGGCACTTAACACAGCCTGATACTTGATTCTCCACATTGGCGAAACGCTTTTTAATCTCCGAGTCCTTCCTAAGCGCCGTCTGCCACCTCCTTCCTCATCTCAATATTGCTTTTATTTACGAGGAAGAGCCATCAGGAGAAAGCTGCAAGGCGGGCGCAGCCGGAGGACACCGGCCAGGGCACTTCTGCACCCATTAGCAGAGCGCAAATGCGCCATATCCTGAACCTTTTTCCCCAGCCCTCGGTCTCCAGGCGGGGCGCGTCCCGTCGGGGTGAATCGGGCCGCGGAGGGGGACAGGCAGCACCGCGGAAGCTGCGCACCCGCAAGGCGCCCGCCCGCGCGGTCCCCTGCCTCCCCGGTGCGCACGGGGCGAGGGCGGCGGGGGGGGGGGGGATGGAGCGCCGTCCCGCCGCGCACACACGCCGACACCGCGCCGCTGCCCACGCGCGCTCGGCCCACGGCAGCGCGGGGCGCGCAGGCGGTGCCGCGGCAGGGGGTCCCGCCGCAGCCCGGGCGCGCCCGGCACCCGCACGGCGCGGCCGGCCGCGCGCTAGGGGCGCGCCCCGTCGGGGCGGGCGGGCGCGTACCTGGAGGATGTTGGCGTGCCGCAGGCGCTGCAGGAGGATCATCTCCTTGACGATCTTGTAGGCGGCCAGGCGGTAGCAGTCCCCCAGCGCGGCGAACTGCTTCACGCAGTTGGCGATGTCGTGCCCGCCGAAGTCCACCGCCTTGAGCGCCACCGCCAGCGTGCGGTTGAGCACCGCCTTGTAGACGGCTTTGGTGTAGCCCGAGCCCAAGTAGCGCACGCCGGTGACATTGCGGATGTCGCGGCAGCCCAGCAGCGGCGGCTCCAGCGAGAGGTCGGCGGTGGCGCGGGTCCGCGGCGCCGGCCGCGGCTGCTCCGCCGAGGTGCGCGGCGGCGCCAGGTCCATGAGGCGCCGCTCCCGCGGCCGCAGCGCCCGCCGTCCCGCCGCCGCGGCGCGGTGCTGCCGGTAGCGCAGCACCTCCTCGTAGCGCTCGCGGAGCTGCCGCGCCAGGGCCTCCCCCGGCGGCAGCGGCGGCGGCGGGGCGGCGGCGGCGGCGCGGGGCGGCGGCGGCGGGTGCTCGGGGCCGGGCATGAAGAGCACGTTCAGCGACGTGCCCAGGAGGAAGGCGAGGCAGCAGCCGGCTGCCGCCGCCACCTTTCTGCGCCTCATCGCCGCTTCGCTCGCCGGCTGCCCCAGCCTTTCGGTTTCCTCCTCGCTGCCCTTCCCCGGGAGTCAGGTTTGAGCCTTTTTTCCCTTCCCCCCCCCCCCCACCCCGGCGGCGGCGGCGGCGGGGCGGGCGCGCAGCCGGCTCGCACGGCGCGGCGGGGCCGGACTCACCGCCGCGGGCGGGCCCGCATGACACTTGCCTCCCCGCTTTTAAGCCCCCGCCGCACTCATCATTAGCGGCCGCGGAGGCGGGCGGGGGGGTCCCCGCGCTCGCTGCCCGCCCTGACGTCCCCTGATTGACAGCCCGGCCCTGCCAGCGGCCCGCGGAGCAGCAGGGGGGCCTGGGAAACGTAGTCCCCGGCAGGAGCCCCGCCGGCCGCCGGCGAGCCTGGCAGCCAGGACTACATCTCCCAGGCGCGGCCGAGCCCCCCGACGCCGGGCGCGGGGCGGGGAGAGCGGGCGGCCCCGGCGGGGCGGCCGCGCAGCGCGTCCGCCGCCGCGGAGAGGGGGGCTGCGCTGCTGCGCCCCGTCGCCGGCGCGCCCGCGGCGGGCAGCGGCCGGTCCCCGGGTAGCTCTGCCCGCGCACCGCCGGCGCTGGCAGCGCGCTGCCGGGAGCGACACCCGCAGCCGCACATACACATGCACGCAGCCGTGCGGGGAGGCACGCAAAGGAGAGCGTTCCCGGTGCGCTTCCCCCACCTCTTCCCTCGCCTCTACAATAAAACGCACGGGGCCGGCGGCAGCGCAGCCCCGCGCCGCCACCGGCTCCGGCGGTGCCTCTGCGGCGAAAGGCGGCGGCGGCCCCGCCGGCGCGCCCCGAGGGCGGCGGGCGCGGGGGAAGGCTGGCCGTGGGACCAGATAGCCGGGCTTGGTGTGTCACACGCACTAGACTAAAGCCACAAATCATGGGCTCGACATGGGGTAGCCCCTGCCCGGCTGGAAATGTGAATTGCAGGGGTGAGTGCTAATGACACGGTTATCCATCAAGCCCACATTACGATGCTGTTAGCAACTAATTAACAAACACAATCAGCCAGAGAAACTTCCACAAAGGAAGCCCATCAGCAAGAGAATAAGCCGTAAAGAGTCAGGCGAGGCAAAGTTCACCACAATGGAAGCGGGAAATCATTTCCAATAAGGGAAAGGGATCTTTAAAGAACGAGCCATTTAGGTAATACACATCGGACGCAAAAAAAATTCAGCGATCGTTCCCAGGAGCCTGTGTGTTATGACTGCAAGCATTTCTTTTCCGCGCTGGCAGAAAGCAAAGCGATATGCTGTGTTGCTTGGAAAAATTCAAACTCCCGTCTCCAGCTCGCCCGGTTTTGGTGTGCAGCGTGTTACACCCCTGCTAGGTCACGGGGAAGAGGTTTGCCTTGTTTTTCGAGACAGAGGCTAGACTGAGAACAGGCCAGCGGACGGAGCATGCCGGGGGGAGCTGAGCGCATTCACAGCCTCCCGGCAGTCTCGCCTTTTTATCCCTGCCTCGTTTAAGCCCACATGCCGGGAGAGCTGCGATGCAGCTCGCTGCCGGGCCGGGGGACGCGGGCGGCACATCCCGCCGCTCCTCGGGAGCCTGCCTCAGCAGTGAAACGCTGCGAGCAGGCGCCGGAGGCAGACACAAAGCCCGGAGCAGACGGGAGCGCCAGTTTCTAGCGCGATGAGAGCGGCGGCGTGCGGACACCAAATCACCAGCTACAATAAAAATAAGCGGCGCGGGAGGGGGGGGAAGGAGGAGAAGGCGGGGGGGTGACTGTGCCCGGGGCGGCGGGCGGCTGCCAGGCGCGCTGCTGCCCGCTGCGCCGTGCGCGCTGCCCCGCGCTTAGCTGCGCGCCGCCCCGCGGGGCCGGCCGGGGCGCACGCTCCGCCCGCCGGGGCGGTGCCGCTGCCCTCCGCGCCTCCACGGGACACAGCTACTGGGGGGACGGGGTTGGGGGAAACGCGCTATGTGCGTTGAGCAGCCAGGCTTTAATGCTTGCTACATTTTTTTTTCCTTCCCCCCCCCCCAATACTTTATGTTCTTATATAGCCAGGGCAGAGTTTTATCTTTCAGCCAGGCCAGGGCGCCTTCACTGTAGCTTTCCCGAACCGGACCCTGTTCCTATTGCGGTTAATGGGATTTCACGGGTGTAGGGGAGGACGGGTTGCAGGCCGGGATATTTTCTGCAAAGAGGGCTCCTAACGATATGAAATGCGTTTCCAGAGATGCTGGGACACCTGCAGCCCTCCGTGTTTTCGCTGGGCTCTCCCCACCCCCACCGCCGCAGGCTGCAGTAGGCTCGGATTGCCTTGCTGCACTGGCTATTGGAGATCCTGAACGTACCGGACCTCCCCCAATGCGGAGCCCTTCCTCCCTCCTCCGGCAGGGCAGAGGGGTCCCCAGGAGACACCGTGTAATATTATCCGGCCGGTCATCTAAATCACATATTGCAGGTCAAGTAACCACGGAGCGGAACACCGGTACCCTGATTTCCAAGCCAAACGCACAGGCTGTGCAGCAGAAATAGCGGCTCCGTGGTCTGCCAGCCGGGGATTCTCCGGGAAAATCACTGTGATTTGCCCGTGAGCGCTTTAAACCTGCACATTATCGTGGATTTACTGCTCGCTTGATGTTAAACAACACCTATTGCAGAGATAGAGCCAAACGAGTAAAGTCGGATCAATTGCGCAGGCAGAGAAAGGAGGTGGCCCTGGAAACGTTACGTGCAAACGGTGCGACCTCGCCGGAGTATTTCTCACAGGCCAAATCCGGGGGGGGGGGGAGTATGAGGGGGCTACCCAAGGCCAACAACCTCTTGAAAGAGGAAGGAGAGGGCTTCTCGCAGCCAAGAAACACCGGCAAAGCCGGGCCCCTTTCTTCCGACGTGCCCTTGCGCACGGCCGGCTGGTTGCACCTGCCCTCGCGGGTGCTTTTCGAGGCCGGGGTGTCCCTGTGCCCGAGCCGGAGGGAGAGCAACGGGGCTGCCGCCAAACGCAGCGGCTTCGCTCCGCTTTCCGCTGCAGCGGTTTAAGGCGCGCGGCCCGAGGGAGGGCGGCACCGACCCTCGCCCCGCCGCCGCCCGCCCCGCGCACCGCCCGGCGCCGCGCAGCCTGCGCGCCCGCGCAGCCCCGCCGTGTTTGCGCGGTTTACAGGAACAAAACCCGACTGCAAAACAGATGCTTCGCAACCCGTTAAAGCGGGCCACCTGTTTTTCACATCACGCCTCATCTCAAAGCCGGTTTTCTTCATTATGTCACTCCCGACAGATACCATGAAATACATCACTCATTTAGATATGGGAGCAGACCTCTGGAGGACGACTTGTGCCGAGCACTTTGATGTTGAGAGACAGATTTCAAAAGACAGAAAGCCCCCTCGATGTTTCTAATTACCCCGCGCCCGGGATCTGCCACTGATTACGGCCCCGGTACCGCGGCGGGCGGGCGGCGCGGCGCGGCGCGGCGCGGCCCGGAGGGGCGAGGAGCTGCCCACCTCATTAAACGGCGCTGCGAGAAAAATCAACACGGGTTTATAAACA
Organism: Struthio camelus; assembly: GCF_040807025.1. Taxonomy (NCBI): domain Eukaryota; kingdom Metazoa; phylum Chordata; class Aves; order Struthioniformes; family Struthionidae; genus Struthio; species Struthio camelus. Next base: position 112,532,943 of record NC_090944.1, read on the forward strand.
GAGCTACTGGCTAAAGTCAACAGCGAGCCGCGGCGAACAGCAAACAGTACGTGCCAGCCCCGCGGGGCTCGGGCTGGGGCGAGGGGACGCAGCGGAGGTGAAGCGCAGCTATTTGAATGAAAATGGAGCAGGCAAAAACATTTTGCTGCCTCCCTCCTTCCTTCTCTCTCCTCCTCCCCCCCCCCCCCAGCCTCCCCACCGCTGAAGGAAATTTAGGAATAGATTATATCTGCTCCTGCAGCCAAGGCTGTTGCAAGACGGTGCGCTGAAAGCATTACCGACCTTGCTAACACTTCTGCTCACATGCGAGCCTTTTATCTCGGCAGCGCAGTTGGAAAAGCTGAATCACCGCGGAGAGAGCGAGGACTGAAGTGCATTTTTTCCTACGCAACAAGCTGCTCTTTATTTGATCCTCACAGTCCTTACTTCTATCAGTATTGCTAAAGCTGAGGGATCAAACACGGAAAAATTAAAACCATGCTACCACACTAAATAAGATTAAGATCGTGGCAATATATTGACTGCTCCTTGGGGAAATTACTGTGTTGCTGCAGGAACCATGGCCATCCTGGAGGCAAAACTTGTGTTTCGGGAATGGACAATGGGAATGAGAAGCTTGGGCATCTGCATCCAACCCGAGCCACGCACAGCCTGCTGCGCCTGTGCCCACCTCCCTGCACGTTCCCAGCCCGGCCACGCGTGCGATTTCATTACTCCCAATGAGTAAGCCAATGAGCCTTGCCAAGCTAAGCGTAACCAGCCCTAGCTTTTATACTCAAAAGCAGGCATTTTCAAAGGAGCCCCGCTATTGGTCTCAGAGCGCTTTGATTCAAGGCCCAAACACCAAGTGCCAGATTTTCAAGCAAGGGAGCATCAAGATCTCAGTTAAAAACCACAACTGGAAACACATTTGGGGGAGCTGGGATCCTGCAGAGCTAGTGCTAGGGAAGTCTATTCTTCCCAAAGTGCTCTGCGCTCACATTGCTCCCCCTTTGACACTTAGGAGTTAATTTTTTTGCGAGGACTTCATAACCTTTTGAATTCCTGGCCACCTGTTCTGGCTGTTTACATGGAAGCAGAGCTTTTTTTGGAAAGCCTAGCCTCAGTCGTGCGGGCAGAACTCCCTTGAAAACACAAGTCCATATTCTGCATGCCTTTTCTGTGACAGCTCCTCCGCTTCCAAACTCTCTGTCATCCCTTGCTTTGCCAGGGTCTTGTCATCCCTTCAAGGAGATTGAAAAGCCTCTCATTCTCAGGGATGTGAGAGAGGAGGCAGGCCCTTGCACATGTATATTCTGTAGTCTTTTGTGAGCATTCACACATGGAGAAATCTTTATGGTGCTTGTTACTTTAAACGAGATTTCTTTTTTGATGTTATTTCTTCCCTTTCTCTCAGTCAACCTGCTCCCTTGTATATTTGAAGCAAGCTGAGATGCAGCCAATTGTATTAGTTCTGGCTACAGCAAAAATGCATAATGAAACACTGGGTGTGTGGTGTGAGTCCAAAATAAATGGTCACTAGCAGAGCCAGCAAAATCCTGCAAGCACAGACAGCGTGCAAAAAGGAAAAGCTTGGGCTCTACCTGCAGTGCTCTACACATTTCCAAAAGGAAAACTAAACTTTGGGTTTAGAGAGCTTGCGAAAAGAGGGGCTAGGGTGCTGTGCCTTTTTGATTACACTTACGCATTGTGATGATTCTTGCATTTTTTGTGAGTCCAGCATCTGTAAGTGGGGGAAGGTGTTTTATCTCTTAGCCTGTGTTCTCAAAGCACAGCAGTTTGGTTTTTTATATGCCAGATGTCAGTGCGCCCTTATTCTTCATCACTCAGTCGGGATTAATGCGTCCCTGTATCAGAGAGCTGTTGTAAGGATAACTCCATTAAAGCGCCTGGAACCCTGGTACTGCAGCGATAAAGACCCTGTAAATATTTACACAGACAGAGCAAGCTCATGGAAATTTTACATTATTAGCTTTGCTTCATTATAAGGAAGTAGCTGAGAAAGTTGCTAATATATCACATTCACTTTTATCATTAATTCAACAAATATATTTGGTGCTGCTTCACACAACATTCAAAGAGTTGCTGCTCTAAACATTTTACAGTCTGCAGGGAAATATCAAGTCCCCAGGAAAGGCAAAAAGTAGTTTTTGCTGCTATAAGAATAAATCTTGCTAGTTAGACCTTTTACACTTTTAGGAGTTAATAAAACAGTGGGTGAAGGACAACCAAAGGATATAATTTATTTAGACATTCAAAGGCCTTTTGATAAACACCCATACCAGAAACTGTTAAGGAAACTTGGTAACCACAAGGTGAGAGGTAAAGTCCTGTCATGGATTAAAATCTGGTTATAAATGGGTATGGAATAAATGGCCAATTCTAGTAGGGAAAGAGATTAATAATGAGGTGCCCTAGAGATCAGGACTCAGACCAATATTGTTTAATGCTTTAATAATAACCTGGGGGTGAATAGTGAAGTGGCAAAAGTTGATGTCAATAGAGAAGTACTCAGTGTAGGTCAGGAGCAACTTCAGAAGAATTTAATAAAGTGGCAGGACCATGTGCAGAAGTATGAAGGCACCTTGGAAACTGCCTTCAAAACCTGCCACAGCCCTCCTGGGTCCTCGTGGCCCGCTAGCACTGGCAGAGGGGCAGGCCTGTCCCACATTCGCACTATGGTAAGGGTAGGTAAGCTGAGGACAGGCAGACATTTCCACGTGTCTCAACTGCATTTCCACTCCTCCCCGTTGCTGCCTTAGTTTCTCAGGCCAAGGGGAAGGACCCCTGCAATACTGCAGGCCCCTCTACTAGTCTGTGAAAAATGCCCCCATGAGATCCTCCAGCAATTGTTTTAAAAAGCTGGTGTGAGTTCCCATGGCTGATTCTCCCCCGAAGTCATACCAGAGGCTCTGGGCCACCCCTCGCAGGCTTTTTAGAAATTACGAGTTTGGGCTAATGAGAGCGACGTGGAAAGAAGCCTCAAGTGCACTTAATCTAAGAACATAAGTGCCAGGGTTCATGCTCTGTGCTGCCTGGCACCTAGAAAAATACAGCTTACCAGCACAGCTGGGATAGAAACGTCCAAATGCATCCTCTAGTCGCATCCTCTGGTACCAAGCGGGGTAAATGCTCAGACAGCTATCTGAAGCTCCTGAACTTACTACCACTGAGTTCTGGGGTTAGTTCTTTACTATGTAGCTATTTCTTCCCACCAATTCCGTTTTTACAGTGTAGCTATATTTTACCAGTCTTTCTTGATGTGAACTATAGAATCATGACCTGCCGTAGGCCTGAATTCACACTGCAAGCTGTTTATTTGAGTCTGGTACACAGACAAATATACTTTCCAGCAGTCTGGATAGCATTTGATGGTATATTTGTGTAATCTTATTACTGCCTTCTCCAACTGTTCTCTTCTCCACATTGCCACCCAAACACAACACAGGCTCTGATGGCTTTTGAGGTGATGACATTCACGGAAAATCAGACTGCTGTTTTCCACAGGGATTTATTATTATTTTGGTTTTAACCAATGGGTCATTTCCAAGGATACTGTTCTAGAAAACAAAGCAGCTCATAAAGAAAGATTTTTTAAAATCCTCTTGATATAGCTAGTAAAGTATTCTGAAGTAGCAGCCACAAAAGAAATAGTTTTTAATTCCCTCTTTCATCTGGTGATTTATATTGCATTAGAAATAACCCCCACCCCAACATCAGGATCCCAGTGTAGCAAGTGGGGTATAAAGGTGGCTTATGGCTGGGTCTGTCCCCAAAGAGACCTAGGACAAGTCCCACCACATGAGGGAGGAGGAAAAGGCACATGTGAGTGGGAAGCACTTTGTGTCAGACCCTGTAGCACCCAGGAGGGAATCCAGGGCTCCCTCTTCTGAGGCTGGGTCCAAGCCACTGAATCACAACGCTTAGCCTTGTCCTCACATTTGTATTTTGATCCAAGCTATATATGACTTTTGGGATTCTTACTCCCACTTTCTGTTTGCATAATCTGAAATGAAAAACCATACACACATGCACAAAATATCCATTCAGCCTTGTAAACAATAGCCTAATACTTTAATGTAAGGAGAATGGCTCCAGCAGGTGTAAACAGGTTTCATTTCTGGAGTTTTATAAATTGGCATCAACTGAGGACCTGTTATGAAGCAGTATCTTCCACAGTGTGAGAAACTGCTGTGCTACCACGAATGTGTCTGTCTTGCAACAAGCATGTGTTACCTATGCCAAATACCAGGCAGGAAAGCAGTCCTTTGGCAGGCCAGTGAGTGGGTACTGGTTTTGTTCCTGATGCTGAAGCCTGATTCTCTCTGAGCATGGTTCCCCAGAGCTGAGTTATGGGAAACAAAATGTTCAGGCAATGTTATGCTAACATTTGCAACTAGCATGATACTACATGAGCATAGTGCTCAATAACACAAACGCGAAGGTCACTGAATGGCTTGGGCCTGAGGGCATGAAATTGGTGTATGTCACCATTACATTCTTTTCTCCATAAGCACTATCACAAGAAAAAACTTCTGGAGCCTGTTCTGAGGATTCAGAGTAAGCGAGAGTTTTGGGCGACCAGGGGCTCTGGGTGCACTGCAGCGTTCAAGTAAGAAAGACTAAACCACAAGGTTTGACATCAAAATGCAGAGGCATTTCCCTGGAGGTGGCTGCCCTCTGCCTGCCTCACCACCCCGGTGCAGTAGGAGATACTGCTTTGTTTTTATTGTCCATCTCTCCGGGCCCCTTGCTAGTGCAGCTGATGCCATGAAGGCTTGTCGCTGGCAACACCTTCTCCTCATACAGGCTTTGAAACTTCTCCCCTAGCTCCTCCTTTGCGGTCTAACTCATTCCGATTTCTGTCTTTCTCCCTTGGGTTTCTGCTCCATGTCCTCTCTCTGTGGGATCTCCTTTCTCCTCTGGTCCCAGCATCTTCTCATCTCCATGCAGCTGGTTGCAGGCACTTGCCTGCCTGCATGCCCTGCTTGGCATCTTCCTCTCTTCCCCAACTGCCCTGCTGAGCCTGCTTCTCCCACGACATCCCATTCTCCTTCCAGGGAGTTTTCCTGTACTGTCATCTCACTACCACTGGCACCACCTTTGCACCGCAGCTCCTCCAATCCCTTCGGTGGGACAAGGAGGTTTGTGGAGCTCTCTGTAATGCTTCTCTTTTAGTTCATGGTGAGTGAGCCAGCAGAGACACCGCTTCCGCACCTCTCTCCTGCCAGCAGAGGAGAATGGCAGTTTCTTAACCTTGACCTCTTCCATCTTTTAGGACTACAGTGACCTGCTGCGTGAGCTGCTTCCAGGAGGACGATGCCAATTCATTTTCTCCTGAGGGTCCTAGAACAATTACCAAAGCCTGGCATTTTGTTAATCCGGGTATAATTAATCACTACCAATGTTTTTATTTTAATTTCTCTGTTTTCATAGTCTGTGAGAGCTTTAAGACCTCTGAGCTTTTATGTATGTCTTTAAAAGATACTAATGCTGATATTTTGCCAGGCCATAAAATCCTCTGTAGCAATAATACTTTTTTGGAGGGCCTAGCCTAACAATTTTGGATTAAAATCAGGACAGAAATAAAAGGGCCAGACTGGAGAGGTGCAGGAGGAGGTTGTCTGAATCTTGATTGCTTTAGTGGCACAGAGCAATAGAAAGGCTTATGAGCAGAATATTTTGTACTCAGAGGACAATTTCTTGCTACCTACCAGTTAGAAGAGACATGGAAAAGCAGAAGACCTGGATCTATAATTTCTTCCTGTGTCTTTGGTATCTACCTCCAAGGGTGCTGTCAGGATAATTGAATTAACAGTTGTTAGAGACGAGAATGTCATTATGCACTACTTTCTATGAGAAAAGTACCCAATACCGCATCCATGAGAGATATCAGGTCATTTTACAGCCCCTCATTTGAATAGACAAGATATTTGAATTGTTTCCCAGAGTCACTTAAAAAAAAAAAAAAGGCATGTGAAAATGTCAGAGAATTTCCTCTTTTCCTTTCCCACCCAAATGCAAAATCAAATAAAAGCAAACACATGGGACACAAATATAGGAGCAGCCCCCTCTGCACGTACTCTCTATGTTATGCAAGCTGTTTCCAGATGTATGGATTAGATCTCATCCAACTATTGCTTAACCATCAGCCTTAATACATTGACTGAATGGCTCACCAAGTCAAAAACTTCAGGAGCCAGTGGAGTTACTCAGAGAAAACTAATGCATTCAGCAGTTATGCTCCCACCTTCTGCAGAGCTGTGGGTTGCAGCATCCAATGTGTGGCCTTATTTCCATCTCTTCATTCCAATCAGACCATTTTTGAACCTTTTGAAGTATAGATTTAAAGTCCCTGGAATGTCATTAAAAATGAAAAATAAAACATGTGAATATTTTGTTTTTCTTTGCGGGAATATTTTAAAATCAACTGTTGCTATAATGCAGGAAATCTATAGCCCTGATAGCATGAGCAGGAAAGTACACGCATGCTGAAATAATGCAGAATCAACACTATAACGTGTATAAAAAACCCCAACTGCCTGCTAAAGACAGATTGTTTAAAAGCACCTCAGGATCTGCACTCAGAAACAGTTAAGGATTTTTGCACTTCCTGTGGTTGCAGGTTTCTCAAAACTACTTTTGCTAATTAGACATCTGTGTATGCAGTCAGACACTGAATGAGAATTTTCAGACATAAATACCCATGCAGAAATAAGAAGTACCCATGCAAGACAGTGTCACTACACTTGTCTCCTGCCCTAAGCTGTAGTTGTTATTACCACCTAAGATGGTGCTTAATATTTTTGGTTCTAATTCCAATATTAATATGCTTCAGCACTGATCTCTTAATTTTGAATGATCTTGGCATGAACAAGAGTAGACAGTGGTTCTTACAGCTCGATGTGCAAGAGGCACTTTGGCATTGCAACAGCTAACTTTACGGTGCCTGGTCCCTCACCAAATCTGTAATTTCTGTGATGCACCAAGAGTGCCTGGGCGCCCTAGCAGAGAGACCTGCTGCGGATGGGGCTCACAACAGCCATCGGGCTGAGGGAAGAGCTGCCTAAGCTAGTCAACAAGAAAAGAGAGCAATACGGAGTTAGGTGCCTAACTTAAGACTGAAAGGAGACGTCTCTCTGCACTTGGGATTCAGACGCTGAACCAGATGCCTGGGCAGCTGGTTCCTGTGAAAAAGCAGAGCCTGAGGTTCAGCCCTGAAACCCCGTCCTCTAACCTGCACCAATTAGGTGCAGGATTGCACCAATTATCCAGGAGACCTAGGTTCAGATCCCTCCACTACCTCCCTAGTCCCTCACCTCTTAGATCTGAGTACTCTAGCTGTAGAGTAATACGGCCTTCCCTCCATCATGCCTGTTCAAATTGGGCTGTGTATTAAATGTTTTAAAAACGCTCCAGAAGTTATTCTATGCTGTAGTATTTTTTTATCAGCTGGTGTGAGAACTGAGAGTCAGTCCCTGATCCAATTAAACTGCTTAATTACAATTAATTATACACAGACAAACAGAAGAAAGAGAGACTCCTAACACAGAGATGTCCAATAGTTGGGGCATGTTTAAATCTAAGAATTAAAAAAAATTGATTTGAATGCAAGTTTCTCGGCTTGCATGTAGGCTATAGGAAAGTAAACACACTGATTGAGGGGCACAGGGGAGATGCAGCTCTTTCTGTGAGGACAGCTGAACTCAGAGTATGCTTAATGAATCACAACCTCCCAATGACATAGGAAGTCAAGGTTAGATGTGAATCTAATCTAAAGGATTTTTAAGAATCTAAAGATTTTTAAGCATCTCCATTTTGGACATAGCTGCTTATAGAGGCAGTTAGTAACTAAATCTCTCTGTGAACGGAGCCATTTTTCTCACAGCATTTTGCGGATGCCCTGTGGATGTATCCTCAGACACTGTGGCTACATGTTACACAGGGCTTTTTATTAAAACCTTTCTCTAAATCATAACAGATATCAGCCAGTAAAGTCAACAACATTGTTTTGCAAGTAGAAAAGCTGACGGTCTACTTGTTAAATAAAGGACTTCATTATTTATAAAATATGCTTTAGTAATTTGACTCTATTTATCCTGAAAAAATAAAGCTGTTATTCAGGAAAAACAGCTTAAAAACTTTTCAGTCCTCAGTTCTAGGTCAAAGGCTGGAGTCACATTTGAATCTAGCAAAATCCTGTTGATCTCAATTGCTTTTCCAGAAACACTGAGAATGTTCTATGCTTTGAGCACCCTGATGGGCTGAAAATATTCCTGAGAGATTAGTAGGCTCTCAGCTACTGCTCAAATTCGTAGAAATTAAACCTTCCATCATCTGGTTTTTATATTTGGAAAATGTCAGCTATACTTCCTATCACGTACACTGTTGCTTCAATGCACTGAGCCTTCTGTGAATTTCAAAACACATAACTCAGCTCTCAAGCATTTCTTTTGTAAATATTGATAATGGTTTCAAGTTCTTTATTAAATAACTTTTTAATGAGTTTGAGGACAAAGAACTATTTTTTCACGGTCTCATGAAGATAAGAATCATAACATATCTTTCTATACCATGGAACACATGGTTCTCAATACCTCATTGTGCAGCATAGATTTTCCTCACTTTTGAAAGGTTTACTTTAACAAAAAAAACCCCACAATTATAAGAAGTAAAATCTGTCCAGGTCATACTAAAACGTCTGAAATTGCGTGCAAATTCCATGTGAGAGCTTTGCAGGCCAGTGTGTGCCGGGATTTGGAGAGCATGAGAAGGCTCCCTTCACCATTTTTATCAAACAGCAAGAAGAACTCCAGAATGCCACAACCTCTCTTTAATAAGGCTCAATGTATAGACCTCTCCTCGCTCAGCATTATTTATTGTCAGTGCTTTTACCAGAAAGGATCCCTGTGTATAAACTTGGGATCGAAGACAATAAAATATTATGGAGAGGTTCACCCGGGGAAGTTTCCAGGGAGAGGTTTTTTATCAGCGTGCAGGCTTGGTCAAAGAACTGAATGGGAGTTCTTCAGCTGAGCAGCCTATAAACAATTTACATTGGGTAGGTAATAGGAAGTCTTTAGAGTGCCTTGAAAAATATTAACTTATAGAAGTTCTGACCTCTGTCTTCTAGATCTGGCCCAAAGGACTGATGTTTACTAGTAAGTATTTGGCTCTCTAGGAAACTGCATACAGTCAGTGGAAGTAGGGTTATTTTTTAATATATTTCAATTAAAAGCTGGACTGTGTAGCAGTATGCTAAATCAAATATGTTGTACAACTAATTTTCGCTATAAAAAAGCAAATGTTTACCTTTGAACTTAAAAATGTTGCCTTCAGGCATGTAATATTCCAGCCAGCTGTAGTCTAAACGCATGGTGCAGGTTCTATAGCTTGCTTCTTCATTCAACGCTCAAAATCATTCATACTGGCGTAGCTGAATTAAAAGCCAACTAGGAACAGGTTACTGGTCCCCTGATAGTAGCCACTCTTCTCCTGCATTCCCTTGAAGACTTTCAGATCTAATAATGACATTTTCCTCGGCTGGTGCTATCAACAGCTTGAAACCTTAATGATCATTGATTTAAAATGTACATATTTGGTCTTATTTGCACATGCATTCAAGGGAATGTGTATCATTTACCTAAGACTACAAACAGAGGCCAAGGGACAAACAAGAATGCTTTGGTGACTTTAGCTGGTGTCTGAGCATGGGCATGAGCTAGGGGTGATGCCAGAGCTGCGCTTTCCCAGAAATACAGGTAGACGCCTCTCTGAACCCCGTTCTCCCCTCCTCCTTTCTTCCTCATCCCTGTCGGGCGGGGAGACCTTCCTTCCTCTTTCCCACCCTAATGTCAGGGAGAGGTTTGAAACAAGCCAGCTAGACTCCTCCTTTGTGCCCTAAGCCAAGTCCAGGTGGGTCCAACGGGCATGGAAGGAAAGGACACGGAGCCCATTCTCACCCTCACAGTGTTATTAGTCCTGTCTGGACCCTGGGAGCTAAGAGGGGTTGGCTCCAGGGGCCAAAGTCTCCAGACATAAAGTTGCTTCAAACGTGGCTTCCACCACATTTTGGGGAATTTTACTTATTAAAATGAAATACAAATGGCAGGCGTTGGTGTTGCTTTTTTTCCTGCAGTCAGGGTGGCAGCTAAGCCACAGGACATCTCTGTTAATCACGTAAAGGAAAGATAAGGGTTGGAAAGGAGCTGTTGTTGATTACTGGCTAGCAGGTTCTTATTTGCATCTATTATTTTAATGATGCCGAGACTTGACTGCAGCATTTAGGGTGTGTTAGGGTACCTAGAGCATTCCAAAGGTATCTTTTCAGCCGTTTCCATTTAAGAAGTACACGTTACTTAGTTGTGAATTAGAAGAAACATTCAATCTTCCATCTTTGTCACTGAGCCAACACACAGGGAATGACCTCGTTCTAAAAGCTGAGCACCTGCAACTCTCGTTAAGGTCCTTCTAATGTCACCCACTGCTTTTCAGACTCCAAAAAGGGCCTCTTACAATCTACCTGCTTCAAATTCCCTGAGGATTTATTGGCTCAGAACACAGATTACTTGTCTTGGTATCAGGGATTTCCTTTCTTTTGAACAGAAACATAAAAACACAAAGAAAGTCTAAACTCAAGTAATGTGAAAATATTGTGTTTGATTCCAACCCATGCATTCAAAGTTATAGCTAAATGTCTGACCTTAACTTGAAATGTGATGCCTTGACTCTGCATATGATCATATGGCATATAAAATGTTTGGAAGCCTTTGAAAAAACGGAAATATTCTTGGCTTTGGTTGCACTCTTTTATTATGCTTTTTTAAATGCATTTATAGTTGGCTCAATAGATCTTTACGTTTTTCAAGCTCGGGTAGCAAGTTTCAGGATCTGTGAAAACTGTATTGTTACTAATTGTAATGATAATGCGCTGTTAGAAGTGTGTTGTGCACTTCACAGATGATATACTTTTAGATGAGAGGATACCGCACAACAAATGTATAGCTTCATCCAAATCTTTCCCTTTTATTTAAGTGACATGCAGCACCATACTATGAAGCTTGAAACCCTGGACTCTTCTTTCTTAAGAGGTGAGCAGTAAAGTGCATGCACCTGTGACTTTGCACTAGCCTGAACTTATCTTACTTTGGTCCTTTTACATTCAGGCAAAGCAATAAAATTTAATGTATGCATGCACTTACCACATTAAAATTAATGGTTTCATTTCCAGACTGATTACTAACCATGAGCTGAAATGAATTTAGTCCTCCTAGAAGAGGTCCAAGTACCCTTATAACTGAATACTATTTTTTAGACATAGTAAAAATGCAACATAGAAAGCAATGAAAAATTTCACGCTCAACACGCTTCAGTGCCCTAGTGATCTAAGATTTTTTGATAGATCCTGACAAGAAGTAATCTCTGTGCTCCATTCAACAGCTGATTCAAGTCTGAGCTAAAAAGAAAAATATCAGTCATCTTGAAAAGTTTAAATGTAATCACTTCTAACCAAGAATATTTTTTTCTATTGCTCTATGTTCAATTTTAATCCCGTCAGAAGTCTTCTGTATACTTTATACAGAACTCTATACACTGCTTATTGTAAAGAAGAAGAGCTCTTACCTTCATCAGATGTGTTCAGCAGCGTTCTCCCAGCGGTGACTTTTGTCTTGATGAGAGTAAAAATATAAACCACATGATTAATTAGCAATTAGAGCTGGTAGGATGTGAATGAAAATGAAGAGTTTGCAGTCAGACCTAATTAATATAGTCACATAATTAACAGAGGCTGAAAGTTCATGGCTCTTTTCAGGCAGATGCTGCATGACTCCTGGAAAGAGATAGCCCCTACCCCGCAAGTCTGTTAATTAAAAAAAACCCTTGTCATTGTGTGAAGCTATCTTCAAGGATTTTAAATGATCTGAAGGCTGATATTGTTCCCTTTACAAGTATTGGTCAGTGGTTCATTTTGTAATTAGTCTTATTGAAAAGCCTGGGATCTCTTCAAGGCTAGAGTACTCTTCTATGAATAACGTGGAATGAATGTGTTCCTAGGTAAGACTTTAATCAATAGGAAAATGTATCTGAATTAAGGGAATATCTTAAAGACATACTGAGTCAAATATCCTTGTACTGTAATTTGCCTGGGACCAAACGAGCTCCGAAATCAAAACTAGTTCCACTGAATGCCATCTAAGCCTGCAGTTCTGTTCAAAAGTTGGCAAGGTATTATTTTCACAGCTGATTATAATGAACAGCTAAAGTATAATCACATTGTGTTTGCATGTGAATTGTGTTTCTTCCACTTTCAGCAATTTTTATGTAGTATTTAACTTCCCTCAGTTTTGCACTTGTTATATAAACACTTACAATGGATGAGGGAAGTTGCAAAACATGAGTCGCATATCAGACACCCCAGAAACATCACAAAAATATGGGTTCTTCTTATGCATCTTCTGGCTAACATGTCAATAGGCAAATATGCAGGCAACATACTCAGCAATCAACATTAAGCACGCTTAGCAATTTTAGCAATCAACATCTGGAAAGTTGGCAGAACCAAGCTCAGGATTTAGAGTACAGCTTTTTTTTTTCACAAGGTGTGCAATTGTCCTGGGCAAATAAAGCCTTTAAGCGTCATAAGGAGCTTTAGAGTATGCAATTACTTTAAAGAACAACTATTTAAAGGGCATTGAAAGCCTCACAAAATTTTACAGACTATGTGGCAAGAATTTCTGGCTCTAGCTACCATACTCAAACCAATGATAACAGTTTGTCTCACAGGGAGAAAAATACCCCAGTGAATGTTCCCAACCCCATACAGAGTCTCAGCAGCAGGGAGTCTCTGGATGGAAGAGTAGAGGTATTTTTCTTTAGTTCCCCCTGTTAGGTTCTTGTTAGGAAAAAGAGTTGCAGAGTTAGCCCAGTTTTCTCCTAATTTTCTCCTTAAACATGAGCTCCACAGTAGTGCTGGAGAACAGGAAAGTCTTTATATTATATTCCAACAATGGGCTGAAGGACATATTCCTCAACCGAATCACCATGTGTGAGGAAGGCAGTATTGTGGCTAGGGCCCAGGGGGAAGAAGCCTATGAAGTTATTGTGCAGGCTGTTTTCATATGAAAAGGGTTCAAAAAGATGCTGCTGAGCAGCTAATGCCTTATTTACTTTCCTGTTTTTGTTTTAGCCCAGACTCTCTTACGTAAAAGGAGACTCCAACACACTCATGCAGTGTTTCTTGCCTGAGGCTGTCAACCTAGCAATTTCATCTATCAGTTATACCAAACCACAGCACACTTTTCTAAGCTTAGCTTGTTATTGTCTTTCAGGCTGCAGAATAACCCAGGGCAATGGAACAGTTACTGGCACTATAAATGTTTTCAGACATTGAAGCTAGTAATATGCAACCTTATTTGAATTAAATTACCTCTTTAAGAGAGTCTGAAACCGGATGACTTCATATAATTCATTATGTTTAAGAAGGCAGTTCAGTGTGGCATGTTAAAACCCATTAAATTGCTCTGTAGTTTTCTTGGCTGTGGTTGTTTTTTTTTTAAGAGAAAGTAATTAAACATAAATATTTACTAATATCCCAGGCTGTGAAACTCTATAGCCAATAACAAGAACAAGGAGAACCGACCCAGCGTTGGCTTCTTATATTAATATTCTACGCTGGCTGAAACCTTCTTGCTGACTTTCAGCAAATAGGGCCAGCTGATGTGGAGCTCTGATGGGGAATTCAGAAGCTGTGCAGTTGAATTTATTTAAACCAGAGGAGGAAACCACTTCTCAGATGTGATTTTGTGTTTTTATATGCAGGATTAATGTGATGGGCCATAAGACACTACAAGTAAATTGGCTTTTTCCCTACTGATCCTGCCTAAAGATCTGCTCCAAAAATCTGTTGATATCAATGGAAAGAGTCCCACTGAGTTGAGTGCGCTTTGCATGAGAACCATAGCTTCAAAAGCACTTTAAATTAGCAAAAGCGAGCCCAGCCACAGGAGAAGTCCTACCTTTTCCTGCTCTGAACCACCTCTTCTCAGTTCCACTGAACTGTCTCCCTGCGGCCAGCACGAGCCGTTATGTGGCCACACAGGGAACCAGGTCGGGGAACTGAGGCAGGCTAATACTGCCAAGTTAGCTGACATTTTTGGTCGCTGTAAAGCAAAAGCTCCACTTTGCCAAGCTCTGCTAAGCTGATGGGATGGCAGACCTCGGTAGAGGCAAGAAGCTGTGAGTGTTAGTCTAAATAATGCAAACTCCCCAAAATGCATGTTCTTAAAAGGCCTGTCAGGAGACGGCCGAGTAGGTCCAGACTGGCCCAACGCGCCCAGTGAGTGAGTACCTCTGTGTTAGTTTCAGGGGCAGGTATACTGGATTTGGCCTTGCAAGAGTACTCTGCACTCTCTCTTCATATTCCATTTGAAACAAAGTGGCCTCTCTGTTGTGCTCTTAAAACTTTAGGACTCAAAGTTAATAGAGAGATAAACAGAATAAAAATATTTATATGCTGTGGTACTTCACTAAACTGATCTATGGACAGATTTTGCCATTTCTATCTGTAGTGGGTCTAGTTCATGCTTATAGTAAGACCTCTCTTCCCCAGCATCTGTTGAAAGGATGCTAATAAAAGACCAAGTCCTTCTGTATGATCAGAAAAATAAGAATCTACTTAACTTGAAGTCAAGATACGAATATTTGGCCTCGGGGCACTACTCCCAAAATGAGGTATCACACACTATGAAAATCTGAACACAGATGGCACAAAGTGCTTGGGGATGGACATCTGCCTGTCCTCAGCGTTGGCTGTCCCTGTTGATTTCTGTTGTGTGCCACGGGATTTGAGGGCACTCAGGCCTTGCCTCACCACAGTTGGGCTAGGCATTTTGTGCAGACATACTGTGCAGGAGGATTTCTAAGCCCTAAGGCTGGGTGCTGAGCTCCACGCCTCACACATGGGACTAGCATCGCTGTAGCTGCAGCCAGGTGCCCCAGGGCTACGGCGGCATCCTCAAAGCGAGAACCCAGTCGCAGGTCAGCCAGCGCTGTTAAAAATAATGCCAAGCTCTAAACCCATCCCAGTGAGCAGACAGGCTTGCACAAACAGCAGGCAGGTGGAAGGCTTGAATTACAGGGACGAGGGACGTTTATTAGCAAACTCTACTGCTGAAGTTTTATCCAGAGATCTTGTTGCTGCATGTTTAATATCGCTGATGTCGCTGTGCTTTTTTAAAGAGAATGGGGAACAGTGATTTATGGCATTCGTATTTGCCAGTGTTTTTTCCACCCAGAACTGAAGGTTTGCCACAGACAAAGCACTCAGGGAGCAGGCCGGGAAGAAGGTTAGAACAAGAATAATTCATTTTCAGAGTGATTTTTTCGTCCTGTGAAATATCAGCTCCCTTACTCAAAGTCCCCTGTCCAGAGAGGTGATGCAGCATGAGCAATGATGCTGCAGTCTTTCCTCACTGACCCCTCAGAAAAACACAAGCAGGGTTCAAGTCCATTCTGGACCAATACAGTTCCTCTGCATTTACTGCCAGCCAGTGTGCCAGTTTATGCAAAGTATGCTGTTGGCATATATGACGTGTATTTCAGTAACTGTTAATTCCGAAACCTTTTGCCAAGAATGACCCTGTTAGAAGCTGCTTTAGTCAGAAAGATGAAATACTAAGCTGCCTGCTTTTACAATAGCCCATATGAGAGGCCTGCATTACTGAAATTCAGATTTTTCCTTTGGAATAAGCTGGCTGGATCATTTCAGTCTTTTGGGGGTATAAAGTGCAAAGAAACTGCCAAAATGATTAAAAATCGAGTTACATATGTGGCTGAGAAGCAATCTGTGTGTTCTGCTAGAATAAATTAACCCATGCGTGCTTCCAGCTCTGCCTTGACAGCCAGCCAACTGCCTTTTCAGCCATGCACCCGGGCCTTCCTTCACTTCAGGCTTTTCATAATGCTTTCACTGAAATACTATATTGGTTCTTGATGGGCAAAGCGTAATTTAATTCAGGACTCACAATCTCCTTGGCAGCTGTAGTGAGGGCTAATTCTTCTGCCAATAAGTATTGACAATAAAAGAAGAAATTTGACATTTGCTAACTCTGTTGGGTTATAGGAAAAAAATGCTGTTAAAACTGCTTTTATTAAATGAACAAGCCCTTATCTAATTTATGCCTTGGTCAGCCAGAGTGGCCCTCAGCCATATTACCTTAGGCTGCAATTTTTGTCAGATTTTTGTCACTGATTCTGTAGATTTTGATCAAATTAATATCTGGAAGGAAAACTGCCAACAAAAATCCAGTGCCGAACAAGATAATTCAGTAGATGGCATATTTTATGACTAAGCTAATACCCAGAGTTAGGTTTAGTATTTTTCTTTAGAGTCTGGAACGCAGCTTTCCACAGTCTGAGAATGCGGTCAGCTCCTTTGGACGTTAGTCACGCAGAGGACTCCTGGAGTCGGAGATGCTTCATTTAGGAGTATACTCAAATCTTAACTCTTCCCTTTCATGCGGGAGTAACTCTTGGCCAGTTGTCAGGCACAGGGGAGTGGGCCTGCAGTTGCGCTAGAGCTGTCAGCTAGAGCCAGGCCAGGGCAATCCCCACAGCTACAAGCTGAGCTGGGCTCCTTGCCGGGGTTTCTAGCTCCAGCCTTCACTGAACAGAGCAGGGCGTCTCTCAATCACCAGAGCGCCCTAGGGGAAAAAAAAAATTATCAAGCTAGAAACATACTTGCTTTATTTTGCTTTATCAAAGTTGTCTCTATTAGGAAAATTACGTTTTCCCCCTCTAAGATCGTCTTCTGTATTTGCAGATTTCCAAAGTTAGCTGCCGAGGTACCCAAACTCCAGCCCCGCCAACGTTGTACTCCCAAGCAAGTCCTAGCCTGCTACACGCCAGCTTTCAGATGAAATTGAAATCGGGCGTCCAGACACATAGCATAGAAAGTGCTGTGGCATTTCTTGGCAGAACAAAGATATAAACGCTGCTAATCCAAAAAAGATTTTCATGCATTTATATCACAGGCAAATTTGGTTCTCGGCCCTATCCAAGAGAGCACAGCCCCGTTTTTTTGTTTTGTTTTGTACGTTTTGTTGCCAAAAGGTTCTAACCATCTCTCGTTAGATGTTGCAGCAAATCTGATCCCAGCACATCTGGTACCTTCAAGGGTGCCTTGTACGGATTTATCCTTTTCTCATATTTTAATTGCTATAGATATTTTTGGTTCACAGTGTTGGTCGGTTGTTGTTTGGTTCACAATTGCTACGGGTACGCTACATTGCTATATGCTAGGGGTATTTCAGTTCAGCCAAGCAAATCAATAAGAAGGACCAAAAGGATATAAATTTATTTCCATTGCATTTAGTTGGGACTTCCCCACAACCCGTGGGGCAGTAATAGGCTTAGAGTCTTATTTGTACAGTAATGCTTGATTTACTTGTTTCTCCCCTTCTTCCTTTCTCTTAACGTGGTAGCACATTATTGTTTTGAACCGCTGATCTTTGCTGTGGTCTCTTGTTTCCCACAACTTGCATTGCTGGGATGTTTACTTCCTGGATTTAATTCTAATTTAGCTACTACACTAATCCTTAAATAAATCTTTTTCAGCTCAACTCTTTCCCTTAACCCTATACACCAATGTTTACACGAATTTAAATAGGCAGGATATTAGATTAAAGTTAATTGATGGAGTCAACATACTAATCCAGTTTCTACAGGTTTACACCCCTGAAGAAAATATTAAGAGCAGCCATACAAATTATCCTTTCTCATGGTCACAGTGAGGGAGAATGAGTTTGGAGAGTGGCCCACTCTCAGGTTTTGAAAACCCCAGTCATTTGTAGCACATGTTTCTCAAATCATCAAATCTAGGATAACATAAGACAACACGTGCAGCTAAGCTGAATTCTCTCTTTCCTACTTCAAGGCTGACAGTTCAGGAAAGCTGTCTGAACAGTCTGAGAAGCTACGGGTTTCCACAAGACCAAATGACAATATATTGTCAAAGTGTAACAACTCATATAGTATTTCCAAACAATACAACTAAAATTAAAAAAAAAAGTTACATATTTTGAATGTTGCATTTTTAAAAGAAGCAAGACTGAATTTTTAGAATACAGTTAATCTAGAAGTCCATTTGGTTCATGATTTATTTACATGAATGATTGTTGCTGCAAATTTACACGTGTAATTATGTGTAAGTATAATCTAAAGCATTCCGGCCTCTAAAAGCCAATGCAGTAAGTCACGTAAATAATCGAGACTTCATCAGAAGAAGCACCCTTTAAAAACACCCTTGAAAAATTCTGGTCCCCCACAGTGGACTAGAACAGACACAATTTGTCTTTGATTAGGTTTATCCACCTTCTGGGTACACTGCAAGTTCTAGTTACTTTCTTGCATTGTGAGGGATGGTTGGCTATGACTGTAACATATTTTTACTGGTGGTCATCTTCTGCGATTAATTATTAGCACTGAGATAGAAAGCACCTTGGAGTGATAATTTCATTGTGTGGTGTATTGCACAGACATAAAGGAATACGGCTTACTGCAGTTGTACCTTTTGTTGCCGTCTTTAAAAGACTTACCAAAAATGTTTAGAAATGGAGAGGCTGCACAATTACACATGAAATAAATATAGTTAATTCTACCTTGAAAATCAATACCCATGAAAGTCCTCCTTTTGAAAAATTAAAATTAAAATTTACTTTTAGCTACTAGTCTGGAGTAGTTCTTGGCTCCTAGACCTGAAAGCTGCACAGAGTTACACTGCTCTCCTTTTAAACCACAAACTTACACCTTTTTTTCATGTCCTTTTGTAAAAAGTTGCGTGCTGACTTACACGAACTAATAGTGTGACCCAGAGTGAAAAAAATCAGCCAAAAATAGCAGTAAATCAATTCTGAACTCCTAGTATCAATCACGTGTCTGTAGCTCACCCACATATTTATGTAATAAATTCAACCACTGTACTACGCTGAATTGTGTTGTTAAATCCTGAATGCTCTGGGGCAGAAGTTGTAGCTTTTCCCTGCCAGGTAGGTGTTTACGAGCCTGGTAGCACCAGAAGCGTTTCTGGAGCCCACAAACATAATTTAGCTGCAGTAATGTGAAATTACTGATTCTGTCTCGTGCCGACATGTGTTACACGCAATTGTAAAAAGAGAAAAAAAAAGTTTAACAGCTTAGCCACAAAGGAATGTTTATATCTGATTACACTAACTGCTAATTTAATGGTAGTTAATCAGTGGCATGTAATACAAGCCAAGCAGCCCAGCAGATTTATTGATGAACGGCATTTATAGTTGTTGTTGTTAAAAAAACAGTATGTTTGTTACATTAAACAAGCACGTAAGGAGCCCTATGAAACAGTAGCATATTTGCTAAGGGCAAATTTTTCTGCTTCAGTTACAGTGGTTCAAATTCCGAGTTATTCCAAACTTCCTTTGAACTAACAGGCCAGCGTACGAGCCACAGGCCCCAGTCCTGCAGCGCACAGAGGAAACCCTCCGAGGTCGACATCAGCAAGCGCCACAATGTCCGGACCTGCTCCGAATTTTCAGAAACAAACGGGCATCATCTTGGAGCCCGTATTCTGCCTGTCCTACACAAAAGTGATTTTCTTCTTTAAAAAAAAAAAAAAAAGAATGAGCTCTACTGACCTGAACTCAACCATTAGAACAAAAAAATACCATGAAGAGTAAGCCACCAGGGTTGCGGTCCGAGGTTTAAATACTGGAGTGGGATTTTTCGCCTCCCTATTTCAGGGGCATCTATGCTGCTCCTCCCCAGCTACAGGTATACCAGCTGCAAGGGGCACGTTTGCCTTTGGAGTCAGTGGGGGCACAGAACTGGGTGCAGCCCCAGTGCCTTGCAGCACTAACAGCTGCACAGCAGCATAACATCACCACGTGTGAGACTGGGTATACTTAGGCCAAGAGGGGCTAATTTAGGGGAAGGGGGGAAAAAAAGGTATAAGCTTTCTTATCCCCTCTGGCAAGCATTGATTTGCCTGGATGCACACTCTCCACCTCCCAAAATCTGACCCATACAGCTGCCATGTACCATGCAGCTTGTTTTTCTTAGGATGAAATATGAGCAAAGGGAGCCTGTGAAGCAGCGATGGAAACAAGATTCCCACCGAGTGCATCCCTGCCCAAGATTAAAAAGCTGAACCGAGCCTTTGTGCTCACAGTGGCTTCCCTGAACAGCCACAGCTCCCTGCTCGCCCCTGGAGCGCTGCAGCACCCTGCTTTCCAGCCTCAGCCTCCTCACCCCAGTCCCACTGCAATCATCACGAGTTTTACTCCTGGGAAGAAGCCAGCTGCCAAGCAAGAAGCATCTGTAAAAGACTAAAAAGTTTTAAATTATGTCAGCTATTTATTAATGTGAGACAGTTTACTGAATGCTGCCAAAATTTAAGAGCTTCTGTTTCTGTGAGAGCTTCAGTTCCGGCTTGTGTAACTGTCAGGAATGTGTCGTACGCTGGCTATTTCATGAATAATTTATCATTTAACTGGAAGACACCGAAGACCCAAGATGGTGGGTTTTCAGGCTGTTAGCAATGGCCATAAGAAGAACAGGCAAAAGAAAAAATACTGCACTAGGACAGACCTACCAAACGAGATGCCTTGGGACCTAGTATTATAGTTTAGGGTGTTCTAGAAAGACTAAAAGAAACATAAAACTCAGTCAAAACTTTGATACTATATTACATTCACCCCAATAATATTATTACATGGAGAACAGAATAACTAACACGGCAGTAATTTCTTGTTCAGAAGTTAGTATAAATGAACTCCCTTAGAGGGAGCAGTTCATCAAATCACCTCTCAGCTTGCGGGCAAGCATAGAAAGCCCCTAGCAGAAACTAGGCTTCTGGTTCCCGAAGAAAATAGTTAGCCATAGTAAACAAGTTGTTTTCTGAAAAACAAATCTGTCATTAACACTATAACACTTGTTTGATCCATGACACAGGTATGGAAATGCACATTTGAAAGTACCAAATGAGCCAGAAAGCACAAGGGAATTGAATGTCAGACACAGATATAATTTCCAAATTACCCTGCCTCGGCAGCAGGATTGGACAAACAAAGTAGCTGATGGGGTTAATGAACAGGAAGGATCCTCACGAAACCCCATTGGCCCTGAGCCTATTTTTGCAGCCCCCGCAGCAAGGCTGGGGCACACAGACACACGGGATCTCAGAAAGGACTGGGAGAGGTGGGACGGGATTCCCCTGACTTCGCTTTAGTCATGGCAAAGTCAGATGTCTCATGTAAGCTACTCGTCCAGGCTTCCTCTGTAACTAACAGTCATAGTGAGGCAGGATGAGTCACTGCCAGGGGCAGCATCTGCCTCAGATACTTTTCACCCATGCCTATGTTGGGTTGGAAGAGTCACCTCAGGGGACGCCTCCTCTCTCCGTTAACTGTAAAGGGTGCGTAGCTCTCTAGCTGCAGCTAGGTGCCTTTGTTTCGCTGACTAGCAGTAAGTGAAATAATCCCATTGTCGGTGGGTATTGCTCAACCTTACTCACTTTCTCCGCGCGCTCCTCCCTGAGGGCCGCAGCTGGGAAAGCGCACAGGCAGCTGCGGGCTCAGAGGCCTCACAATTGAGAGGAAGTTCAGGCGTATTTCGAGTGAAAAATCAAATGCAAACAAAAGTGCTGGGGTGTGAGAAAAGTATATGGATCTGAAGCCTTAAACATCAAGATTGCATTTTACAGAAACATAGAGAGGCTTCTGACCTCCAGGATTCACACGCACTCAGCAGAGGGTTAAATCCCCTCACAGCATTAGGTGGGTTGGCACCACTCACGGGAAGGTCACTGGGGCCAGCAAAATAAGCAAGTTAAGGATGGGCTTTCTCCCCCCGCTTCCCTCCAGCTGGCAGTGCCCTTCCTGGGAAAGGGCAGGAGCAGGGCAGAAATGCCGTGGTGATTAGCAAGGGGCTAGGAGCAGGGGCACGGGAGAGGAAGGGGTGCCCCAGCTGTAGCCTCAGTTTTGGGGTGAATCCCCCAGGGAGAGACCCTGGCTTCTCACATCAGCTGGGGAGCAGTGGGAAAGAAACCCACCTTCACCCACAGCCTTACAGGAGCTCATTGATCCATGGCTAAGCAGGCTTAATAGTCTCATACTTTCTAGTAGAATTGCAATATTTATCAATGATGTCGTGAAGGATTTGGAAAGCCTTGCTCATCCAGGCTGGATGACCTGAGCTCCTGTGCCCTGTACGTAGCTCTGCCACACTAACACACCAAGTCATTATGAGAAGAAACGCTTGAATAAGATTAAACTTAGGAGTCTTTGCTTCTGGCTGCAGAGCTGGAACCAGCTACATCCCAATTTAAATTGGGATGTGAATTTTAAATTCACTGCAAACCTGTACTTCCAACTGAAATAAAGAATGGTAAGTGCTTACGAACAGGCCCCCTTGTGTCCCCTGTAGATGGAGACAAACATCAACTTGGACTATGCACTTTCTTCTCAGTTCTTCACAGGCATTTGCCATTCATGTTGTGCCAGGCTAATTCCTCATGCTGTGTATTTTTGAACATACCGTTAAAGAGTTACGGTGCTGGTCATTTCTCAGGCAAGAGGGAATACTCCATACATAGAAGGGTTTGTTGCTTGTTTATTTCCAGAGCTGAATTTTTATTTCTTTCAAACTCTGCACGTATAAAAGAGCAGCAGTGGTAGACACAGAGCGTGCCGTGGAATTTGTTGCCGGTCTGGTATAAACAGCCAGCCCTGTGTATTGGCCTAATGTAAACAGCCAGTAGCCTATATAAACAACCAGCAGTTGAGCCCGGGCTAAACGAAGCCCTAAAGTATGTTCGAGCAGCAAGAAACCAAACTTCAGTCCATATATTTCCATCTTGTAAACTGTTGTTTCGCTGCTTGCCAGAAAGAAATCTTTTTTAAAGATTTCTTGGAAATTTGAGCATTGCACAGTTTGCAGCTTCCCAAGGGAGCGAGGCGCTGGGGGGCACTACTCGGGTCCATGCCACCAACTCACAGCCCTCGCTCAGTGCTCGGTCGAGCATCTCCCGAAACAAGGGCACAGCTCACGCGGTGGACAGAGCAGGTCCAGCCCCCAGGGAGCACAGCAGCCGCTGGGGCTGTTGGACAGGCACGAGTCTGGCCCCAACGTCCCCGGAGGGAGGGGGGTCCTGAGAATTTCTAAACTTTCCATTGAAAAAAGTGAAGCCACACTGATTTTTCAGAACACATTTACCTATGTGATTATCCATACAGTCATCTTCTTTGAGAAGCTGAAGTATCCTGAAAGGTTGTCTCATTTCTTAGAGAACTGTTCTTTATTCAGGGAAGAAATCTATAAGAAAATGGCATCCTTTTAAAAGTATACTTCTGTGTTTTTTTCTCCTTTTAACTTTGAGAGGAACCTCTCAATTTCACAATCTCAGCCATTCTTGAAGTTTATGAAATACCCTTTAAAAATTCAGCTCACAGATCAAGATTAGTCTTAAACGTAGATTATCTACACAGCTATTCCTCTGCCTTACTTGGAGGCAAGTACTGAACTGAGACTGAATTAGATGAAAATGGTGAAAGAGAACTGGGGGGGGGACAAAGAAAAAGTGATAAGAGGACAAAGAAGGGGACCCTCATACACATAGCAACACCGGGGGGGGGGGGAATAGATATTTTTAGTTATTTTGGGTAGCTGAGAGAAACTACAGAAAGCAAACAAACCTTTGATCTAGAAATAACCCATCTGACTTCAGCCCACCTTGGCAGGTAGCTCTTTGCTCTCATGAGAAACAAGCCAGATGGTTCTCAGATTTCTAATGGCCACGTTTCTACATGATGAACACAGTCACTGAGGTTAGCGGTAATCGCTGGAAGCTTCGCTGGCGTGCGTGGAGGCCAACGATTAAAAGAACATGAGCATTTGGTTGGCTTCCCCTACTCCCCCACCCAGACTGGGAGGGGAAACACCCTCTAAACAGGGGCAGCACCTCAAACAGCTGTAGCTATCCCTCAGTAGGGTGAACAGAGGCCTCCAGCTCGGTGTTAATTCAGCAGTTTTCACAAACAGTAAATTAATTGCAGTTCCAAAGACGAACTGCCCGACACAGCTCTGCCCCTTGCAAGGCTGAGTGCTCTCTTGCAGCTGGACAGGGAGTAAGAATAAGGCAGGACTCAGCCCAAGGTGATCCCTGCTGGGGCATAATGCATGAGGCTTCTGTACTGCTGAAGCATGTAATGAATCCCAGTGTTGGTGCTAATGCAAAACTAGGGGTGATGTGCTAAATGGTTTAACTGCTCATAAAACAGTGGCAAACCACCTGTCCAGTTATTATCGGGCAGAGGAAGTTTAGCAGGGGTAATAAAAACATACTGTATTAAGTTTCAACTTTACTTCAAAATGGATAGTTATACTAAATAAAAGGAGAAAATAAGAAGTTATGCCTTAAAAATAGCAGCCAGAGGGGAACGCAAACTGAAGGTTTCCCTTTAGCGTCCAGATAGAAACAGAAGTGTTGCAAGTTCGCATCCAGAAGTGTTTCACAATAAAATGACACTTTGCCCTATTTTAAAGCTGTGCTGTTTAGCTATTTGTAGGAGCCGATTTAATAAATGGCACAAATGTTAAGAATCCGCTGATCCTGAGGCCCGTCAGGATAGCTGCATAGCTCATCCCTGCTGGAGGTTGTAACTGCATTTTCATTACGAAAAAGAAATTATTGCCTCAAGTTGCTGTGCTGAAAGGAATGCTCTTTCAAGAACAGAAGTCAGTCTCCAACCTATTTTCATAATATTTTCACAAAATGAAAAACAAACACACTGTTAAATAAGCTCACTTGAATATTAAATAATAATACTAGGGGGAAAAAAAAAGGCCATAGCAAGTATGATTTGGGCAATAGGATGGTCACAGCCAGGACAAAGATGGAAATGATAACTTAAATTCTAATCTTTAGGACCAACCGAAAGTAAGAATTGAAACATTACTACTCTGAAGTGCAGGCTATCCAGCACTTCATGCATCAGCACCCAGTAAATACATTACTCAAGATACTCAAAAAAAAGGAAGTGTTATGTATTTATGAGAGCCAGGGGTTGCATGGACCACTCTGTATTTACCAAGTCACCCTTACGTTGTAAAAAAGGTTGTATACTGAACTGCAAGATCACTTATGAAAAGAACATTGAGTGGCTTCATTACCTACTCATTTACACCAGTATTAAACCACAGCTCAATAAAGACAAAAGTACACAAAGGTTCAGAAACATCTTACAGCCTTTTAAAGCTCTGATCTTCTGAAAGGACTAGTTATAATTAAAACCATTCATTGTCATAAAATTTAAAAAGCAAAAACTAAAATCTATGCACTCTTACTGGCAACAGCTCAGTTCCTCAAGGCCAGAGATGTAAAAAGTCAGCTGCAGTTGTTGCTGCAAACACTTACAGTAACCAGGGCAGCAGTCATCTATCTTTCACTGCTAGTAAACCCCAGCTCTTCAAAGGCAGCGCAGTGAGCGTATAAATTCAGAGCAGTTAGTTACAGCTGCTTCCTACTTCCTTTAGAGCAACCAAAGATAGTGAGCTCCCGGTTACTAGCAGTGACAAGGGTCACCTGAGAAGAGGCGTGCTCCAAACAGGTTACACTTGCCAAAATAATTTAGAAAAACTCAACAACGAAACAAATCTACCACCACCAACAAATCTATGAAGAAAAATATGAATCTGAAAGCCTGCATGCTTTTTCTAACTGATCTAATAACAGGTGTATATATTTGGCATAAAAAAACTTATTATCTCTCTCCATGCCATTTGCCCCAAACTAAACTAATGGCTTTTGGTGATTTGCTTGCCCAAGTTTAGAAATCTCAAGCAAGGCCTCTCAGACTTGGGAAGGGAGCAATCAAGCGGTAATTCGCATTCCCCTTTATACAGAGCCCGGGGGCCGGTGTCACCTCCCTGCGCTGTCCCCACCTCACAGGGACATACACCGCTCTCAGCAGGGCTGGACCACTCCAGGATACCAGCACTAGCGTCCCTGGGAGGTCGGCCTGTCTCTCACCAAACTGACTCTGCAAATAATTGCATGCAAGGGCAGCAGAGCTCTTTAAAGCTGCTTTTATCGTATCCTTGACATTATGGCAAGTTATTTTTTAACCTAGAACTTCCAGAAGTCTTCAGCAGCATCTTAAATGCAAAACAAACAGACATCAAAGTGACACAGCTAATTAAAAGATGATGTTGGTGATCTAATTATCATTTGTTTAAAGGTAATATTAGGCACTTTTCTGTCTGCAGGAATAAAGACTTCAGCATCGAGCAACAGTCTTCATACCTTTAAAGGTATCAGATGAGCAGGGCCACAGACAAACAAATACACATCATATCAATATTAACTGTGCAACACTGAAAGATTTTAAGTAAGCAGCCTAGAATTATCTACTCTTACTACTTGCATATCATAAAAAGCCAGCATGAGTCTGCTTCCAGTTTTGGGGAACTATCCCAGGCTGTTGTGAAGCTTTCCATCACATTCAGGGGTCTTAATGCACGGGAATAAAGCACAGCGGCAGTAACGGCAGGGCAGCTTTGCCGTGTGCTTGCAGGGCAGACCGCTGCAGGCATGTCCGCGCCGCGTGGTCCAAGAGGGCCCGGCAGCGAGCGCTCGGCCCTGGCTCCTTCATCCACCGCCCAGCCTAACTGTGGGATTTCCCCAGCTCTGCTTGCGGCCAGCCCGCCCTGGCTTGCCCCAGGCCGCGGGGACGCGAGCCAGTGTGCGCCACTGCCCCTTGGGCACGGGCTCAACCCCCGGCCCTTGGACGGCACGGACAGAGCCAGCGGAGACCCACGAGCAGGGGGACGCGTCGGCGCAAACACGGACTTCCTTCAGGCTCTGCCCACGCATACGCTGCCGTACTAACACGCATCAGCACCCGTCGTTTTAATAAAATCACAAATCAAAAATATTGCAATGATTGTGGAAGGCATCCCGTTAGCAACACGGGAACTGTGAAGATCTTCTTCTCAGTTTTTATGGATCCGCTTTGCATTCTGCTCTGTTTTCACAATTGCAGCAGCTTTAGAACGATGGACTTAGAACGGAATTTTGCTTAAAAGGAAAGGCTAAGTGCTGTGAAATCAGGAATAACTGAAATTAAAGTTCCAGTTTCCCTAGAAAAGCAAGGCTTTTATAATGAAGCTCCTTTCAGTATGATGGATGTTTCTGATTTGCATAGGCAGCTCTCTGAGCATACATCTGGGTAATACCAAACTACTGTCCAGAAAACATGTCAGATGCTTTAGATTAGGGATTATATTTTTAGTCTTTCCTTAGTTCCCTTGTTACACATATCATTTCAAGACAGTTGATTTGCCAGTTGCCATAAATATTCTCCGCGTCTAACCATATCACCGAAGGAAAGCTGGGTACTGAAAACCACACTGGCCCAGTATGACCTTTTTCCTCTGGAGAGCTAGTAGATGCTGCTCTTGTAGTAGCAGCACCTGGCTCTGTAGTGGACTTTACAAAGCCGTTGTATTTCTAACAATTCAGACGATTCAGATCTGGTCATGTATGTATTGTTTCAGAGGTTTCAGTGACAGATCCAAATCTTGCAACTCTATACTGAACATGATGATTATCATATGGCAAAGTAGAAGAGACTGTTGTTTATTATTAATAGCAGCCCATATAAACACAAGCCAAGTACAGCCAGAGATGCTGCTCCCCACCTAGCATTTCTGTGGATTACATTTGCCGGCTGCTTTTTACATTACCATTATTCATGGTCCTTTGTTTTGCTCAGTTATGCATGACGGACAGAAGTGGACAATGCAGGAGGGTTTGGAGTGTGGATTTTAAAACACATGGGAAGAATAGAAATGATGTATCTACAGATGCTCCCTCCGAGGGCCTCAGGTCTAATACTACATAACAGGGAAGCCGAGCAGGGAGCCGCTCCAGCGAGAAGGCTGAGGGAGACAGGAATTACAGCACCTGGTTTACACGCATGGAGACTCAGCAGACTTTCGCTTGGGGGACTAACGCTAGCCTGACTAGCTGTGTCTTCCACTTCCAGTGCAAGGAAGTAAGGATGTATTTCGATCTACAGATACACATGCACATGTGTTTAGACATGCCTACGTAAGAGTAAGCCAGGAGCCTACAAAACCCAAAGACTGTCCAGCGGAGCAGGATCACCTCCTGATTAACCCATGGCTTTGCTTATAGATAAAAATACTGGTTTTCTATACTAAGCCTGACCCATTTTGCTAGGCACTCTACTTCATCCTCTGAGGAGAGTGCAGTCTCCTCTGAAATATTTTTCTTCAAAGAACATCATCTGAATTTATATATTTTTTTACATATATATATATTTTTTTCCCCCCTAAATAGTCTTAAGTACTTTTTGTCGCTCTTTGGCTGATGTGCACCAGCATAGGCGGTGGAAAGGAATTTATAGTAGCTCATAAGGATCCAACCTTTAAATATGTAGCTGCAAACTCAATCCATCTGACTGAATATTAGGCCACCTATCAGCTAATGATGATATATCTGAATAGATATAACACTTTGAGATAATAAGGCTTGAGCTACTGCAGTAAGGAATGCAGTATAAATTTAAATGGGCAGAAAAAATAGAAATAGGATAACTGATGTTGTACAGCTCATGAAAGACAAGAAAATATACAGCAGTAACTTCTGAAAAAGTTGTACAAAGTTCCAAACTAAAAAACTGATACTCTTGCTCCGTTGCCTGTCTCCTTTCAGCCTTTGTGTTTATAAATATTATTGCTATACGTGTCTTCATGAGTCCCTTTTGAGAATAATCTTTAAAGGTCAGTGTGTTCATATAATATTAATACAGTGTGTTTAAAAACATTTGATATGCTGGAAGAATAGGTTTTTCTAGTGGGTAAACATTTCAAACAAAACACTTAAAATAGATTTTGCTGAGCTGGCAAGATGCATCCAAAAATAGTATGTTTTGGGAGACAGACTCAGTGAAGATTTTGTACCTTAAAATTCCTTTTATTTATAACCTGTGATTTGATTACACTGTTGGATACCAATTATTCCAGAAGTTAATGAGCTGTGTAATTTCCCATAAAACAACAATCTCATGCAGAATATGTCAGTAAGGGAAAGTCTATAATTGAGGAAAAAAGGTTTTTTTCCCTATAAAATAAACAAAAGGAAAAGATTTCAAAGCACTCTTTTGAAATGATGTACAGTTCATAATTAACTATGCAAAACCTCTCAGCATGAGCTAGATTCTCTGAGGAATGGTGGAGTGAGGAGGAAAAATCCTCAGAGCTGAACAGAGCATGAATTACATCCAGCAAATGTTGTGGTCCAGACTCTGAGGACTCACCCAGGAAGAATGGGATGCTGTGTAAAAATGCTTTCCATCTGCTCCCAAGACCTTTTATGCAGCAGGTCTCCAACAATTGCAATTTCTTCCATTTCTCTGAAAAGGAGCTACCATCTTCACTACATGACAGATTCACACTGGAGCCCTTCCGGTTGCTGCAAAATATGCTTTTGCTTGCCTAAGGTGAAATAAAGTGCATGTGGAAGTATACTTCTCCAAACTTTCTTCTGCCACGGGCAGCTGTGCACCTGCTGCCTGGCACTATGGCATATATACCATAAACGGTGCCCAGTACCTTACTGTGCATCTGGATATTCCTAAGGTAAATTATACCCCTTATTACTCCAGAGAAGAATCACCAGCTTTCTTCTCTCGATAACTTAACGGGAAGGGTTTTGAGCTGAAGATGCTCCAATGAACAGAATGTACAGAATGCCCAGAGTACAGAAAAGATAATTTTTCCCATTCAACTGGCACAGGCCAAAATATTCTTTCCAACAGCTCATTATTCCTATTAAGGTAACATTTTGATTTGAAACATCTGCAGGTTCTTGAGACCTGATTGAACCTGACATTCTCAACCTTTGGCAACTGTATTACGCATGGCATGCATTTGTGTGTACGTGCATGTAGGGAGAAAGGGAAGTATTTGGTTGGAAGTATTTTGGTGAAGGGGGACCTCTCTCCAAAGTACTGAGTTTAGGTACCAGAAACATCTCGGTCCTTGTGTGTACAGGCAGGTCTGAGGCGAATATACTCACACGTGACAGGACTTCCTCCACAGTAAGTCTGAAGAATCTATGTTATACCTCCAAAAGGATTTCCACAGAGATCTTTTTCACTATTTCACCCAAAAGGGGCTGCTGCCTTCCCTCAACACCACTAGATGACATATCTGGTCACTGCAAAACCAAATTTCCCTGCCAGATAAGCAGGTATCTTACATTATCTACCAACATCATCTTTCTTTTGCAAGGTCATGAAGATTTTGACTGCAGTGGAAAAAAGAAGAAAAATAAAAACAGCAAAAAATAAGGAAAAATTTCTTTTTACACAACTGTAATTTAAAGCCCTACAAAACAAAGACATTTCTGAATAACTGACTATACTCGTCCCTGGTCAGTATAAAGGTATGCCTACTGCTAGGTCTTTGTATAGAAAACCTTGAGGAGGAAAAGATATATTCTCAGCAAAATAAAATGTTGTCAGCTCTTTAAGCCTCAGTGGGAACTGAAAATGTCAAGCTTATACCTGTTAGGCATCATTTAAATTGAAATATGGACCTTCTCCAGTCTTCAAAGTAATGCACTTCAGGTGATAATGATGGATTAACGTTGAGAGAAAATGACCTAGCAGCCTGTTAGTTGCTTTTTTCAATTGAGTGGGAGCGCACCAAATTTTTCATCGATCTGCCAATTGGAGACAGCTGAGAAATGACGACTGTGCTTAGTGCAGAGTTCATATATAAATATGCACTGATGAGCACATTAAAATATGGCAAAGCAGAGGAACAGTTTGTTCAATTCCTTCTGCATTTAGACTCATGTTCAAACAGCTATACGTTTCTAAACAATGAGGGTTTACAAGTTCAAAGAGCTGCCCAATTCGCAGTCAAGTTTCCTATGAGTTTCTTACAACATCACACAAATGCATTTTACAAGGCAACTCTGTTACTCACAAGATTAATTCAGTGCCCTTTAAACTGTGGGAGTTGTATTCAAATGTGGTTTAGATTACAGTGATTTAGCATTATTCCAACATCCAACAACATGAATGTATGTTTTCAATGGATGAATCCGAAATCAGCTGTTCTGCATTGTTAAGCCTCTTACAACAAGCTGTTTGGATTTCTGGCTGTTCAGCACCCCAAAGGGACAGATTAATCTCTGAACCCTGTGGCTGACTTCTATTTAGATTTCTTGAGCGTCTGCTGTTCATCTGGGCAGCGCTCAGACAAATAAGACAATTTACAGGAATCAATAACAGGCAATTCCAGACAGCAGTGAACTGGAGATAACTCGCGCCCTAGGCGGAGGCAGAGACCGTAGCTGCACCCTTTGCTTCGTAAAACCCTTCCCTCAGGTTGTCAGGCCTGACTGCTACTTTTCTAACCAAACTTATCCTCCTCCAGTGCGAAGGGGTGCTGAGGATGAGGAGACCCTTCAAAGAAACGAGAGTTTTGCCTGAAACACAGCGTGTGCCATGGAGCCCAAAGCGATGCCATGAAAAGCACGTTTGCTTGGAAGCATACCAAAAAGGAGCACGGTCCCTGAGTGCACACTGACGTACCCCTGCAGCAACAAGAACAGAAACACAACAGCACCGTTCTTCATAATGTCGTTAGTCATAAGTAAAGAAGTAGGAACAAAAGGGTTTTTCTTTCTAAAGGGAACAGTTAGCTTTTC
Organism: Struthio camelus; assembly: GCF_040807025.1. Lineage (NCBI taxonomy): Eukaryota > Metazoa > Chordata > Aves > Struthioniformes > Struthionidae > Struthio > Struthio camelus. Next base: position 112,564,720 of record NC_090944.1, read on the forward strand.
CACTTCAGAGACCAGAGAGAGACGACCGTTGTTACCGTGAGCAATGAAACGGACAGGAAATGGGACCCCGTGGATCACTCATGCATTAAGCCTGTGAATCTGAGATCTTTTGCAGACGGAGTAAGAAAAAGAGAAAAAGCACAAGAAAATAAATGTAATTCACTAACTGTTTAGGAGAGAAAATATTTTCTTCTCCTCATCAGCGAAACAACAGTAATAATAGGTGCCTGAAAAGCAAATCCACTACACACGCAAATGTAAAGCAGATAGACTTTACTGATACATTTGGAGCAAAATGTAAGAGGGAGCTGTTTAGATTATTAGTAAACAGATTCCCCAGTCTGTTGATGAATAGTTTGAATTCAAGCTCATTGTTGTTTGGAGGAGTCCTGTTACCCTCTATCACTGGGTACTGAGATGACTTTCCTATTTATCCGTGAAACTGCACCGATGCTTACTGCAGGTCTCACAGAGCAGCGCGCACATCCATTTGAGCCTGGAGCATTTTACTAGCATCATTTCCTAGTGCTCTGCACATCATCTCTTAATCCTTGAGTGGTTCTGTCAACATGCAAGGTCCTCTGGGCACTTCAACCCGGCTTTCTGAGGGCTCTGAAAAATGAAGGCAGAAGATAGATCATGAGACAAAATATAGATGGTGACATCTCCAGTGGCTACATTATCTCTAAGAACCACTGTAAGTTGCAGGGAAAATAAAAAAATCTTTCTTTTTTGAGTACCTATTAGTACTAAAAATGTTGTGAGTGACTGGGTGTGAGAGTAAGGGGTTTCTGATGGACAGATCAGAGATTACTGTGCTCTCGTTCTGAACCTGGTCTTTCACCCGTCCGCTTGTTGTTTAACAGAGATTTGCACAGGGCAGATGCTGGCAACTGGCAAAAGGCTGAAGCAGCCAGATAAGGGTGCTGCTGCTCTGCTGGAGCGTGCAGTGAAATTCAGAGCAGAGATACATGATCCACTGAAGCAGGTGGGGGTATGCTACATGACCCACTTCAAGGATTCTTTGCATAGATGTAGTTTGGCCTTTTCATGCTTTAGTTAATAATTAACGGCCAACAAGTTTCTAGTGAATAACATAAAATGAATAGCAAATAAAGGCAAGCTGTAATGAAGCAATAAATAGGACTTATCAAACACATGGGGAAACCGGGCACTCTGTCTTTTGCTGCCATTTTCCCCAAAGGTTAATTTTTCTGTGTAACTAAAATCTAAGATCAGGCTACGGGAAAAATACTCAAATTAGAGATAGGGTTTCCAGGATTTTTGATTTCTTGCACGTATTCGGGTGTTCTTTGACACAGTTGTTTCAAATTCAAATAACCACTGTTCGCAGGACAGTCAGGATGAGGAACTGACGAGATTTTTTACAGATTATGGAATTTCTCTGAGTTGATGAAAATCTTATCTCACAGTCCTGGACATCTGTACAGGACATCCTAATCATCTAGCACTTTAAGTTCTCTTGCTGAGATTTCTGCTGCATCCAGTTACAGGAAGGAAACTCTTAGGTGACAAGACAAGAGGCTGACATTGCTTAACACTTGAATGAACCTGTTGCTATTTTGGTATCGGGAGTCTAACCAGGGATTCACTGCAGAAGAACAACTCTTTCTTTTCTTTCAGTGGCTGAAGCCAAGCAGCAAGTGCCAAAATCCCCAGCAGGGCCATGGTGGTCCCAGACCAAAAGACTCCCAGCGTATTGGCTGGGCATAGCCAGGGTGGAAGGGATAAGGCCTACAAGAGAGACATGTAGGTCAGCCAGGAGCGTGAACAGGCCTCATCAGAGAGATGTCACTGTGATGATGGTAAGATGAATGTCTGAGCTAGTATGACAAGAGAAGGGCTTTTTCTAGGACTTGCACCAGTTTAGAGAGCGCTTTCTGTGCCCTGCACAGCGTTGGGGGCTGCCTTTGTAGGGAAAGCCAGATGGTCCAGGGAGAGCAGTGAGGTCATTGCTGGAGCCGCAAAGCTTTGGGCTCCTTCCCTGCATGGTGTGCCTTGCTTGGAGGACTTTCATTATGCTTTACAATGCTTATCCCAGTGGGAGACTAATGAATTGCAGCTGTGGTGTTCAATGGCTCATTTTGGTAACCAGCTTCCACACCTCAGGTGTTGGTGCTGGTCTCAGCATCTGACCTCAAGAGAGGTCAACCTGAATGCAGTTGTGAAAACTGTTGCCAGAACCAAAGCCTTGGGCCAGTCTTTCTTTAGCGTTGGAGTTTGTTACCTCCATGCCTAAAGACTGTTCTAGATACTACAATTCAGCCTGATATTTCATCATTTCAAAGAACTGGTAGAGATGAGGGATGTGAAAGCAGCCAGGTGAATTATGAGTTTTTGTCAGGCAGAAGAGGAGCCCATTGTGTCCTTTAGGATGAACAGTCTGCCACACGATGGATGAGACTGGAAGCTCAGTTTCTGTTTCCCCTTCGACAGTGTATGCTTACACTTGAGGTTTGTAGAGACTGCTTGGCAGTGAGATCTGGTCCAGGCACTGGAAAAGAGGAGACTGAAGATCTGTAAATCTGAAGATGTACAAGAGGTTCCATGCTAAAATAGTGAACAGGTCAGTTCACTAGGCAGACCCTGCTGCCCCTCATCATTACGCTTCCTCATCTGTGAGGACTGTAGAGGCACAGGGCAGATGTGCAACTCTCAGCGATGCTGGTAGCAAACCCACTCTCAGACGCATGCTGCACATGCTCACCAGCAGTGACATTTATATTCAAATATTCGAGGAAGAACTAGCAGATTTCATGAATTTGCACTGCAGAGGTGTTGTGCACTGCCCTTTACTACGCGCTCTGTGATAGTTTGTCATTGCTGTCACGCTGGAGTTTTTGGCTTATCTTATCGAGGGAAGAAGGGAGAACCAGTCTCCTGCCACAAACAGCAAACAGCAACTGGCAAACTGTTCATAGCTAAGTCGCCATCAATAACTCCACGCTCCCTTGGGACTAATGACAACACTTTGATATCTCTTTCTACACATGGATCTCAGACAAATGCACAAAAGCAATTTATGCCAAATTTTGCATACCAAAGCTATTAGCAGAAAAAAGCCATACACCCTACTGTGTGTCATATTTTTCTCCAGAGGAATATTTCCAAAAAAATGCCCTCTAGCCTGTCCCGGTGTTATTAGTTCGGCTCTGCACACACAGTCCCACCTACCTTCCTCACAGAGACAGGCTGGTGGAGGGATGGGGAGAGGTGGCAAAAACAGCCACAGAGCTACACTAACAACTGTGCACTGGGAATGAAAGGCAACAACCTATCTAAACTTTTAAAACAAAAAAGGTAATGCAAAGCTGGCCCAAGGGGCTAGCCAAGCCCTGCGGAGGGGGTGAGAACTGCAAGCGGAGCCCGGAGATCTGTATCCACCATGTCCAGCTCCTCAGTCCACCAGGCTCAATATGTCAGCATACTTCTTCAGGACTTGCCTATCACTCTCTCAAGGGCCAAGCAATGAAAGAAGCTGAGCTCCAAAGCAGAGCACTGTAACTGAAACGTAAGCTTCTCTAGGAAAAGCAATGGGAATCAAGAGTAGAATTATTTTCCTCCTATCAGTAATTTTATTCAGATTTGATACAGTGACTTAACTCTGCTCTTATACTACCCCTCCCACCACAGACACCAGATGAGACTTTCTGAGGGTGATCAAATGTTGAATTTCCACAGTAGATCTCAATATAGAGTAGGACAGTAATTTCGCTACGCCAGAAAAAGTCAGTCTTAAATAGCACTAAAACAGGCCTCTTTGGCTGGGGCTGTGTTTGCATTTTTGTTCGGATTTCTTACCATGGCTTTACACTCCCCCCAGGGTCACCGTGCTGGTGGTTGCAACAGTGGGAGCATTCTTATAGACCACTGAACTGCTCACAGCTGGTGCCTTATCACATTGGTGCTTTTCCCACTGCTATCCTTAATACAGCTTGTGTAGAGAATTGGATACCTTTAAGATATTGGACTCTAGCTAGTTTTGTAGCTCCCACATTTTTAACTGTCTGGCTTTGTTTCTGAAATTGCCACTTTTGAAAACCTTTCATTCAAAAAAAATGTGAAATATGGCACAAATACTGCCATGAAACTACAAAAAACGCTTGGGCAAACATCTACAGTCTTGCTCTTCCCATCTGCCTGAATATTCCTATGGGACTCAAGCAGACCTGTGTTAGAATAGCCTTAAGGCATAATGCACCTAGGAGAGGGATGAGTTTAACAACTGGCTAAAGAACAGGTGAATTTCAAGATTACCATAGTTACTCTTTGCTTACCACCTCTGACCCTACACAAAGCACAGATCATACGGAACTAAGGGTGAAAGCCAGAAACTTTAATAGATAATTAAATTACGGCTGGCAAGGGACAAGCATCAGAAGTTTGGCAGTTAGTTCAGCTTACATAGTCTCCTCAAAATCCAGCTGCTTAGAAGAATTTTCCAAAGTAAACTACGGCTGGTATTCCTTTTTTATATTAAAAAAAATTTAATAACTGAAAATGATCCCAGTATGCAGACTTGTGCCTAATTGGATGTACCTGTTTCTTTTCACCCAAGCAAAACTCCTCAGTTTAATGAAAGGTTTGTCTCGGCTGTGGCTATGAATCATGTGAATTTTTGTCATGCATTTTAATTCATCTCATTACGCCTCCTATTAAAAAACGGACATTTGTCCTGCACTTGAGGTGTGTTGAACACTTGATGCAGTAACACAGTATACTCTGTCAGAGCACAGACAAAAGATAAACAAGAGGAAGGAAAAAGATACAAAGCAAATTAAAAATCGTAAAGGCAAGTGCAGACAAAAGCAGTAAGAAAACACTTTGATTCACGTTATTTCCACATACTGCCACAAATTGGCCAACGTTCATATGTGTCTTAGTTCTGGACTGACAGGTGGCTCGTGAACCTTGGAAGACCCAGGGGTTCTTTTGGCTTTGAATTTCAGCTGGGAAGTGAAACCCAAAACTGAGCAAGTTTCACCTGGTTTCAGGTTTCACTGGAAAAGGGGGAAACGGATGAGTAAATCCAGGTAGCTGTCAGAATGCAATTACGATGAAAGCCTTGACATTGTGGGTAACAGTGGCACCGGCAGTGCGCTCATCTTGCGAACGGAAAAACATCGGCAGGCTGGGGACATCCGTTTCCCCAAGCGTACCAGGCTGCTGCTGTGTCTCATGGGTACACGCAGCAACCAGTGCAATGAGGTGGTTTTGGCAGTCTTTACCAGCATACAGCCTGCATGTGACCTTTCTAAGTGACTGGGAAAGAAAGCGTGTCGTCCTGCAGCGTATATCAGAACACGCAGCCAGACTCCATGGATTTTCCCACAAATATTGTCTGCCCTGCAGCCCCGTTCCAGAAGACTTTGGGGATGATAAAGTATTTGCACTGCAGTAAGATAAATGCACAACAGCTGGAATGTGAGACCTGGCACCAGAGGGCTTTTGCCAGCAGGCCAAGGAAAAGTGTGCAAAAGCAAGGAGGAATGAAATTACATGCCTCGTCTGTCCGCGCTGCATAAGAGCGCGAGGCCAGCTAACCCGGAGTGATAGATCAGTAATTCGTCATTGTAAGGGAAGCAGTTTACAAAGAACACTAGAATCTTTGAAAGATGTGTAACACATTGATTGAATTCCCTGAATAATATTTGCCCGGTAAGAAAAACCCACGTGAGATTTAATTATAGACCCACAAAAAATCATTAGCATTACAGCTGCTTCATTCCACCCTTCCCAATTGCTGATTTTTATCTGCAGATTAAAATGCTTCCAGCTGAAAGGCTAATTAACTGATTTCATGTTTTCTGCCTGTCCTGATCACAAGAAAAGTCTACAGTCCAAGCAAAGCACAGTTATAAGTAACTGGAAGGATTACTGCCTACACTGTGTGATTTACAATGAAGGAAAACGTTGGCCTTCAGCTTTCTATCTAGCTCTGCTATATTCACACACTCAAAAGCTGCTATGTCTGTCTTCTAGCTGATAGTGTTCCTTTGTCACAAGCTCTCCCTCCTCTCCATTAAACACGCACGCACGTTCTCTAAATGCTCAGATTCTCCTTAGAAGAATTCACTCGTTGAACATGGAAAAGGTTGGAAAAATTATGTATATGGTAGGCTATCCCGCAGTCTTTCACAGAGCACAATTGTGCTTACTACTACAGCACAAAGGCACTGCAGACACTGAATTACATCCTAGAGTGTCTTTATGCACTCAGACATGTTCCTGCCAGTGTTTTTTTAAAGTTTTTCCCATTTATTTCATATTTTCCAAAATCGACTCTGTGGAAATCTTAATCACTGAAAATTTCATAGAAAAATTGCTGGTGAGGATGCCTTATAGAGATCCCAGTAATATAAAAAGCATATCCCTATTAAGAAAACAGTATTAATATAACTCAGAATAAAACAGACAAGGAAAGAACAGCACAACCCCTGGCTGAGACATTATGTGAAACAGAAGTGACAGTCTTGTCACGGGCTTTATTTGGGCCACAGTTTTTTCCACAGACACATGCAGTTCTGCAGGAAATAGTAAAAGCTTTGTCAGCCCGGAGATGCAGTCTCAGCTGTACCTAGGTGTGCATTGCTTTCTTGTTGGAACAATGTAACGTTTACCATACTCTTAACTTCTACCAAACAGGTTACTTTACCTACATTTAGCTACCACTGCACCACTGTGTCATTCATTTAATGCATTCTGAATGAAAAATCTTCAGACTAAACAACAGAGACGACATGGGCAGATATTATCCTACTCCCTCTAGCACCTCCAGTACACCATCTAGGTATTTATTACAAATATCTAATTGTATATCCTCCTGAAGCTATTCACAAAATTCACACATTAACAAAACACCCAAAGCCTTTATGGAAGATATAGTAAAATATATGTTTTGGACTAGCGTGTCTGTGGGTTTTTATATATACACACAGACGCACACATACATGCATACATATATGTCAGTCCAAAACATTCACAGCCTGCATAAATGTATCACCCTGTTTTTAATTCTGACCAATATTTTGTTTCATTTTCATTCTGGTTTCTTTTTTGGGAGGAGTTGTTTTTGGAGTAGTTAGATTTAGAGCACAGAACTCCTTCTTTAACAAAAAATGGGAAAGCTCCACAAAGGAACACGTATGAGCTTTTGACTTAACAAATTAAGGCCTGCTGCTGTATGCACTTTATTTCACGTTCTGTGTGCAGCAATGAGTGTGCTAAATGTGTCAAGTTAAGCATGTATTTTAGTAGTTTAAAATAAAACAGAATAGATCCTTAGCATGTATTGCATGGTGTTCAGTGAAACAAATGCAATATTGCACTAATTTGGTCCAAATCATTTATATATGACCAGTCTATAGATCCATAAAATGTATATACACGTGTATGTGTTTTATATATAATATAGATATTACATATAATACACATGCAACTATACGTGTTTTTATATAGTAGAAGGTGTAATAACATTGATGTAATTGATACAAGTAGCCATTTCTGAGGTTTACAAACAATATTGTTCGAAGCAGAACCCAGATTCAGCACGCAGATGAAAAAACACATCCTGAATGTCTATTACTTAACATGTGCTGTAATGCTGTAACGTGCTAACATTGACACATGTGCTGTACAAGTAAAGAAATAATTTGACTGTGTGAACATTTTGTGGTATAAATGCTTGTATCAGTGGAATTTTCTTTTGTGTACCAGAAAAAGCATAACTTTTTCTTTCTCTAATACGTTACAGTGAGAGAATTACAAAACAACAGTTGACAATAGATCTATTGTTATCTGACAGGGCCTGGGCTCTCTCCACTTGCTGGACTAACGCACCAGTTTCCAGGCACTGTCAGATGACTGACATTACCAGCTCTTCCCGTCCCCTCGGGCCACCAGTGCCGGGTTTTGCTGCCCGCACCCGCCACATCAGACCAAAAATCCCACTCCACTCTGGACTAGGACTTCCTCTTTAGGTGTTTGAGCTTATTCTTTTATCTGTCAAGAACGCCCTTTCCCAACGCCTCCTTTCAGTTCAGGAGCCAACTTTGAAACTAAACAGAAGAAACCCCATCACTCTCACCGGGACTGCTTTAAATGCACCAGGGAAGTATTACCCCGACATAATTTAAGCATCATTTTAACAAAAATCCTTTTAAAAAAAAAAACAACAACATTTATAAATTTCCTCGTCTATATTTCCCCCGGAAAATAAACCTTATTTGCACTCCACTACAAGATGTCATCGTGACGGCATCATAGGATGTACTGACGCATGAACTCCAAGCTGCCAGCAAGGCTGATCCAAAATAAGTAGCACACTGTCAACCCATAAATAGAAAAAGTGGGGCTTACACTTACTTTTTTTTCTGGAAACAGCCTAAAATTAGGCTGCAATTACTTTTATCAATATTGAAGCTCCACAGCCTTTGCAGTGCATGGTTCTGAAGCCCTAATCCAAACAGATCAGCGGAGACTGAGAGGAAAGAGTAGCAATTTCTTACATTTTACAGTCATTGCTTTTTGGAGCCATCTGCTAAAGGGTTTTTGGTGTTAAAATGTGATTGAAAGCCAGATACTATTTTGCCAGAGTCTTACCCACTTTTTGACTAAAAAGCATTTCCCAGAGGTGCTGGCCTTCAAATCTTTCCTCTGTCGTGAGCAGCCCCTAAAGTTTCACAGGCACCAGGCACATCTAAGCCACTTTTAGAAACAGGATGTAAGAATTTTGGAACACAAAACAACTTTTTACTTTTACATCTATCTATGGTGAACGTCTGAGACAGAAATCTTTTGCTAAAATGAGCATTTGCAAAGATCTGAGACAAAAGTCTATCTCCTTCTCTAGAACAGTTTATTCCAGCCATTTAACACTTACTCACGTTAGTCATCTTCATTCATGAAAATCATCCCACTGGCTTTAGGGGACATTTTTTGTAACTCAGTACAAGACTGAATCCTGCATTTTTCAAGTTAAAATATGTTGCCTACTCTGGTGCCCACAAACTCCATGTGGAAGAGCCTAACATATGCCTGAATAAGTGGCAGTATCTTTTAATTAAACACTAATGTGGGCTATTTTCTGGGAACTGCATTTATATTCAAGATAAATGAAGCTGTTGATAACGCAAGCTATTTTCTTTTGTACATAATAGAAGAAAGAAAGGTTACAAATTTGGTGGCTTCCAGCTGAGCAGCTCTTTTATACTTTTACAGCTTTAGGACTCTAGCCCCACAAAGACTAAGCATGTATTTAGCTTTATTTATTGGGCTGACTCCAGTGTGGTTACTTACCATATTTAAAATTTAATCAGATAAATAAGCCTCTGCCTGGTTGAGATGAATCCTCACACTTGTGCTGTCTGCGACACACAATACAGTTTATTTTATAAGAAACAATTGCTATCTTAATTTGATTTTTTTAACATATTGACAGCTGGGCTGTTTAACAAAAGTACATTGCAATTAAGAATTTATTCTTGAGTGTTGGATTTTAGCACTGCTAGCATCAGCAATGCTACTTGTGCATCCTGTACAAGACAGGGGAAAAAATCAGGCATGGTGTCATTTAATTCCCTCTTATTTAGAGCTTGGTTCAGTTTTATAGACACTAAAGAAAAGCTGCCACTGCCTGTAATCACAGAGAAATCAGGCAACTCAGGTGAAGCCTTAGTGTAGAGGCCTTCTGATCTGCATTTTTCCACTGTTTGCAACCTACTTGGTTTCTTTTATTGTTGCTTGCCTAAAAAGAATGCATGTTTTTTTTTTCACTTCCTCTGAAATTGTTTCTAAACTATTCAAAAAAATACCTTGATGACAAAGTTACACTTAAGTGTTCGTGTTTCTTTTTGATGCTCCCATTCTTCTGGCATTTACTTCCATCATCTATTTCACTGCAATATTTTACCCTCTAAAAAAGACAGTACGTAGGCAATTTTTCCCCCTCCCAGGAGCCGCCAGAAGCATGTTTTGAAAATACCACGAGCAGAAACCCTGGCAGCGCTGGGGAAGGGAAAAAAAAAAAAACAAAAGCAAAAAGATGCAAGGCGATGTCCCACTGACTTCCTCATCTGTCTGTCAGACATCACCGCTGGCACTTGTCTAACCAGGCCACCCACCTCTGCGAGGAAAGCGGTGTTAAACGGGGCCACTTCCAGCCGGGCGACTGTCACTGGCTCAGTGTGTAATTGACCTACTGTAACAAAGGGAGGAGGAGAACCAATAAATCAAATGTCAGGCGGAGATGGTGCTCAGTGGGGTTTTCGGAGGAGCTCTCAGAGGGTGCCGCTAGATAAGAAAGGGGTTGTGATAATCCTAAGTGCTATTTGGACTTTTGTGCGTGCGGGTACTCGCTTCCCGGAGAACCGCTGAGAAACGCAGGTTTCAAAGGTTAGAAAGCAAACGAGCGGAGACTTCTCAGGAATAGCAAGAAGAAACATTGTATGGCCTATGAATATTATAGATTGGGTTAGGCAGCTCCCTGCAGCTCTGGAGGGCAGCTGAGCTCTAAAAGAGCATCCCAGTATTGCAAGTGATGGTGTTATACTACTTCGAGTCGACTCCTTAGCTCCTGTCGGCCCTCCCCAGATTTTTGCATGCACGAATACAGCTCCAAACTGAAACCTTTCAGCCTCTGTCCATCTCCAAACCACATTCTCACGGAAGATCATAAATCCAAGTAATTTTAGGCCAACAGCAGCTCAGCTTGGTCCTGTTGTCTTAACGTTTCCCGACATCGATGGGGAAGGTTTTGTCTTGGCCAAGGCTGCAGGATCAAACTCTTAACATTCAGAGCGCTTAATTTTGCAAATGTAGATTCTTAAAGCACAAATACACACTGGAATTCGTTGGAATTGTATATTCCTATGAAAAGTTTTAATGTTTGCAAACAATAACACAGGCATTATGAAGCGATCTTGAAAAAAGGACACTTGAGATACTTCCTTAAGAGAGGAAGAGGTTAGGAGAGCTGACAGGCAGAAAGAAAACAGCTCCTGAAAACTTTCAGCAGAAATTAAATAAGTAAACAACGCTGTCTTTGAATTTCTGGGGTTTTGTCAAAAAGTGATTTATTTGGGTTTTGTTTGGGGCAACAGAGAAACCACAATATTTTCAGCTTTTGCTTTTTTATTTCATGGAAACCTTTTAAAAAATTATATGCAGGCATTTCTCATATAAAAGAATTAGAGAACTTTGTGCCTCTCCAGGGAGTATGCAGGAGACCTACATTTCATGTCCTTATTGCATATTAGAAAAGAAAAAGTGTTTAATGTAATAAAGTGTAATGTAATAAGTGTAATAACACTGATTTTTGCAAGCAGAAGTTTTCTTGCCAAGTTTCACACTGGAACAAACTGCAGTTCTCCCATATATTTGCTTCTTGAGAATTTTTGCCGAATTAGAAGATACAGTTTTGCTTGCAAGAACCACCTGCTGATTTTGTGGAAAACAGGAAAACTCAAGTTTGACATATGACCTCAGAAAATTTTGCTTTTTATAAACAAAATAGAAAACAATTCTCCAGCATCATCACATCTCAGGCCAATGTATTTTGCAGAAAGTTAGAGCATTTTTCTTTTAACTGAAAACTCTCTTGGGCTGTTTCCACAGCAACCACTTGCAAATGTCTGTCAACTTTCGTCTCATACTTTCAGATAGAAGTTAAGGAAAAAACAGTACCTTAAGTATTTTAATGCAATGTAGGAATTAACATCAGAAAAATAACTCCTACCTAAATCACTAATATTTTTCTTATTAAACATTACTAAAATTGTACTACAAATTGTAGTAGTTAGGTTTTTTAGAGATTTAAGAGACTGTTTAGATTTTCCTTCATTTAGATGTATTTTGTTTGAGTTTAGTTTAAATCTAGTCAGTGCCTTCATTTCTAATACTCTTAAATGGCTCCTGTAGCTTCACAGCTCACTCTGATTTTGTTGTGTATGTATGTGGACACTAGCATTTGAAAGAAGAGCTATAGCATTTCTTCTCAACATATTAATCCACACTGCTACTAGTGATTTATCTTCCTTCTGATGTCTGCATAAAATAAATAACTTGTAATGGTAACAAAAATAGCTATTGAATATATGGCACTGTCCCACTCTGTATTATTAAAGCCTCATTTTAACAATATAACTGCAGATCCTGTTGGTCTCACCTGCTCAGCTATTAGTTTCAGTTCGTCTCCTAACACTTGCCAACACGCTGGGGTGTGTAAGCAGTCCCAGAAGACCGCACTGGAAAATCTCACTACATTCCCACACCTCTGACAATATTTCACTATACCTCAGGGTAATTCTAAACAATCTTTGCATTGTCCTATGCCATCTGTTCAGCATTTTTAAGCATAACTGCTCAGTATTTGCATCTCATGCGTTGTAACCCATTTCTGTTATATCATACCATTCATTTTTGTCATACCCTTCCCCTCCAGTTCATTTCTTTTTCATCATTAGCCAGCACTGAGTATTGTACAAATGCTCTGCATGACACTGCCAGGAAACCAAAGTAGTGCTGGGAGCATCGCATTGCTCTTTATTATTGCCAGAAGCCGTATATTCACAGCTCCCTGCCCAGGGGGACTGGCGGTGCTGCATCGCCTCCACGAGCACTAGCGGGTGTTGGGTAACAAATCCCTGAATAGCAAGCTGAGATTACAGTCATTAGTAATAGGATCGAGTGCCTGCCTAGGAGGCAGGCTGCACGTGCATGAAGCAAGTACAGGTGAGACACTGCTGCCCCAAATTCAGCATTGACTCTCACAACACCTCCTGCTCAGTGTGCCAAGATGTAAAGCACCATCAGCAGTCCTGTTCCTCTTTCTGGAGTGCCCCACTGGGAGGCAATGCATCCAGCGAGGCGACTTTTCCATTCGGCAATTGCCAGGTTAAAGCCAGGCTGGAAGTTTTGGCTGGGAGCAGCCAGGAGATTGCCCCAAGACCCCCAGGCGAGACCAATCAGCAAGCATGTCCTCCCCGGCGCTGACAGCCACCCCAGGCGCTGACTGCGGGGCTGGCAAGCCCGTCGCCTCGTGGCTCCAGAGCCAGCCGGGAGCCACGCTGCTCCCCAGGTCTGGCACCACAGCAGGAGCCAGGAGACCAGCTCTCTCTTGGCTTCACTCACAGCTGGCTCCGTGTCTTCACACCCGCACTTAATCTAGATAAGTAAATTGTGTCAGGCTTCTCCATTTGTAAAATGAGGATGATGCGTGCCTTCATTTGGAAAGTGTTTTGGAGCCAGGAGGAAAGAAACTATATGAATGCTAAAAACATTACTATTGCGCTTTCACTGCTTCAATTAGCCTAATATTTCAAATGGAAGTGAGGTGTTTTATTTAAAACGTCCTAACTTTTGGATTCTTCAGTCGATAATGCCACGTCTATACTTAGCCTAATAATTCATATATGTTTGCAAGTGCTTGTTAGTGTCCTAAATGAGTGCATTTCCAGTACCTGAGGAATAATAAAAAGGTTTCATACGAAGTTAAGATCGAAAGCCCACTGGAAGGGATGGGAGTCTGTCTGTAGATGTAAATGAATTTAAGGAGGCCTTACTGTTAAAAAGCAAAAGCCTAAAATATTTCTGAATATTCCTGCACTATTTACCCAGCTCTGGAACAAATCATAAATAAACTGAAAGGCCTACTGAATTTGCCTAATCAACCTCCTAAATGGAGATTTCTGAAATTTTAACTGTGCCCCAAACAGATAACTACTTCTTAGTTTCTTTGCCTTTCCATAATGCTGTTCCTTTACCTAAAGCATGACCATTACTATTTTTCCAAATGAGCACATGTGGTGACATCCATCTCCAGTAACGGTTGACCTCAGAAAGTTAAGAAAACAAATGGTTTAAAAAACACACTGTGAAATATGGCTGCTAAGATCGCCAACACATTCTTCTCATTTTTCATCAGCCTCTTCTGTAGCTGTCACAGGACAAATCACCAGACAGGAAATGACATGGCTCTATAAGGCAAAGCCTAGTTAGACTTAAATCTACAGATAGACTTTATCCATACAACCCAACGGTAGAAATATATGATAGCATCTCCTGGGCACATCCAAATCCCTGTGGTCAGAGGTAAGAGAGTGGATTTGGAGCGAAGGCTCTGGAAGGGCAGTCAGGGAGTCGTCATCCCCACGGGTCACAGAGCTGTCTCCAGCCAGAGCCAGCCACCTACGACTGCTTGTGCCTCCAGCTCAGCCCAGCCGAGCCCAGATGCCCAGGGAATAACCTGGGCAAGGCGGTCTCCAGTTCCTTACCACCCTGCGCTTGAGCACCAGTAAGGCAAATTTGATTTGACAGTTCTTTTTCTGTGATTGTGAGGTTCCATCGCCCACCTTTGTATATTGCAATACCTGTGCAGCTCATTTTCACTGATCATTCATCCAAGATATTGGATGGAAATATCTGTTTGCTGTTTTCTCTTCCCTTTTTCTGCACATGTATTTGTATTACAGTAGCATCAGATGCCCCATCTAAGACCCTGTCTTCCTCCACTCCTCACCTCCACGTACTGGGCACTAAAATATACAAAGTCTTGCACCGGTCGTGACGCTCTGAAAATCCCATCATTTATGCAGAGCGTTCGCAGTGGGAGAGATAGGAACAGCATTTTCCCCAGTTTACCGAGGCAGAGCTGAGGTTCAGCAAGCAGCAAGGAGGAACTTGCAGGCAGGTTGTGCTGCAGCCAGGGATGTGCACCCACAACCTCAAGCCCTGACCTGGGCCCCAGGCACAAAGCTGGGCGCTGGAGCGGCAGATTTGGAGCCTAGCTAAATTATTCTGCCAGGAGATAAAGGAGAGCAGCTTTCCTGAGCTCCCTAGTACTTGGCTTGCCTGCACCAGGAGGGGCTGGTGGTCTTCCCAAGCTGCTGAGCACACTTCAAAGGCGGGCTACTCTGAGCAGGCATGGAAATGCAAAGCAATCACAATAGGTGTTAACTGTCCAGCTAAGTGGATACTTAATGGGAACTACTTAGCTTTGCTCCCAATAAGCAAAGAGAGCTCTGCCACAGTGACTCTGTAGACTTGTTAATTGGGGGCTTCATTGTGTCCTTGAGGCAGAAGCCTTGCTTTTTTTTGAAGGAATAATCCACAGGGAATCTAGTGAGGCTTGTTGTTTAATTTTTATTAATCTGAAGAAACAATGGCATTGTTATTACATGAGTCTCAGAGGAAATATCAAGATAGTAAGGAAGGATGGATCAGAGCCAGTCACTGAGTAAAGTAATATACCTCACACCTAATGAGTGGGAAGTTCATAGGCAGAAAGGTTCCTGAAGCTGTATTTTTAATACAACTTCTAGCTTCATTATAAGTGCTGAAAGCTAAGGAGGTGTTCAGAACCACCTGAGGTCACTCAATATTTCCATAGCCAGAATTGTCTTATGCTTTGCCAGAGTAAAGGAGTAATATTTACCAGTTTCCTCTGTTAATAGAGGTGAAGGTCCTAGGCCTAGAAATGCCTGGTATTATAACTGGCATGTCAACTATACCTATTCACAAACAAAAGACCTAAAGACAACATTAAAAATACTTTAAAACCTGAATTACCTCAATAACATCTGTAATCTGAAAAATGTTGCCTCTACATCAGAGTGATGTTCCCAGAAAATACTGCTGACTAGTGGTTTGAATTGGAGAATTAACTCGATCGACATTAGGCTGATCAAGACAATCAGGTGTCTCGCATTCTCATTCATATCTAGACTTATGAGATATAAAATGCATAAATGTGAACCATTCTATGCAAACTCCTTGGTAATGTAATATATATATTAGCCAACAGCATGTTTCAATAATTAGAGGACAGTAGCCAAGTTATAGCACAGTAGTATTCAGAACATATCACCACCAGTTTACCTTCTCCTTTTTCCTAACCCTATTTTCCTGATTTCTATCGCTAGCATCTTGCCTTTTAAGAGGAAAGAGAATAGTTTCAAAGCCTTGAGAACAGCTTCCCTTCGGATGTCTGAGGGCAGTTCGCCTCCTGGTTCCCAACTGTGTTTCACCCTCCCCAGGTGGGAATGAGGATTCCTATGAAATACAACAAAATTGAATGAAAGATACAACGTGACAGGACAATTTCCCTGGTTTGTGTGGTTCTTCTTGTAGAGACTTTCTCAGATCCAGGCTGTAGAAAAGCCAAAACATTCAAAAACTGAGAGTCAGGCTTAAAAAATTCAAGGCATGGGATTAAAAATCACAAGGTCTCTAAAAACCAAACCAAGCCAAAGCAATAGCCATTTGCCTTCCGGTTTCTGAACAATTCATATTCATATAACATGTTTAAGCATTTCTCTTTAAGGACTAGATGTATTTAAAAAGAAGAAGAAGAAGAAAAGATTCTTGAAGATTCTTAAAAGATTCTCATCTAATTACACGAATACAGGAACTAACACTTCAAAAATAGGAGGAAATATGGATACCCTAAAAAAATCATGAGTTGGCAGCAACAAAATCATTTGGTCACCCTTCAGTGTAGTTGTTACTCATAGGACAACTGGGTCCTTCTCCACTGTTGTCACTAAAATCCACATTTCTCTGACTTACCATTCCTGGGCCTCAAATGATATCTCATAAATAAACCCCATCATCTTCAACACATCAGTCTAATAGTGCTTTATAGTGTCTTAAAAAACAGTCTTTTAGACCAGCACCATAAACTCAAAAGTGGTCATTTTCACAGTCCGCTAATTGTGTCCTTTATAGGGTGGTAGTTATCATTCAGACTATCTCTTCTTCTTCTCTCATTGATTTTAGCCCAGGACCCGGTCATCCCTTGCGTGTTTAGCTTTCTCCTATTTTGCCTAGCTGTGCCATGCTATCTGCATGGTCGTGACAGAGCTGGCAGCCTTCACAATATGCACCGGCAGCATTGGTTTATCAGCCGACTCCTGAGGCACACAGGCCTGGTCCTCCACCACAGACGTAAAAGAGCTGGGCTTCGATGCAAAGTCCTTGGCCACCACCCCACTGAATCTTTGGAAATTTTGCTACAGATGTCGAGGGTATTGGACTGGCAATAGCAGTAATCAAGCGAAAAGAGACTGTCAGGATCATTTAATTTTCACATAGACTAGTGAACAGCATATTGGCATGCTGGCTAGGGAAAGCTGAATTCTTCTTTTCCTTCATCTGCTGCAAAGCTAGAAGCAAGTCACATCATCTCTGCATGCCTCTCTATGTCTCTCCAGTCCTTTATTTGTCTTCTTGTACTGCAGGCTCCCTTAGGGTATGGGTTATCTCATTATTTGTCTCTTCTGTTAGGACACCAGGAAATGGTGTTGGGTCAAATTTCTAGACACTGCTCCACGTTGTAATACAAGTATTCAGAATTTCAAAAAAGATAAAACACCACATTAACTGCAAATACCTCTTTTCCTCAGGTTCCTGAGTGGGAGAAGCTCAGCCATAAGGAGATTTGCACTGTGAGTTGCAGAAAGTTCAAAAACCAAAGGCACATTTACTGGAATTTTAATCTAGTTGTAATCCAGCGTGCTCTGAAAACCACTACACAGCCTACAGATAACAAACAGTTACAAAAAAACATTGATTTCTCTGTGTAACATAAGCTGCCAAAAATGCATTCAGCCTCTGTGGAAGAGACCTTCACCTCTGGATAGAGCCCATTGGTGCACACCCTGTTAACAATTGCCCGCTCTGAGAAAATGACTTTCATCTGGTTGCAGAAACTATGTATATAAAAGCAAGTCTGGCAGCCCTTCTCAGAGCATTATTCACTGCAGTTTAAAGTAGATAACCATCCGTCATTGCACAGCGCACACCAGTCCTGTATCTTGATGACACTTGGCATCTGCCATACATGAGAGATGCTTTGCGCATCCTATTCTTGTTACTATATTTTTACTAACTTTTGGGTGAATACTCAGGAATGGCATTTTTCCTCAGTCCTGCAGGTACAAATGGGAGATGGTATTCCAGTCTCTCACACTATTCCCATTGGTAAGTAAGAAGTTTTGTTTTATTATTTCTTTTTTCTTGTGGATTGGTACACAGTGAATAGCTCCTCAAAGTGTTCAGTTATTGCTCATCTAGACATAGTTTTCACTAACTAAAGGTAAACCTCAAAGGGCTAGAGTTTGGTCCTTATCAACATACAGAGGTAAATATAATGAAAGGACAGTAATAGAAAAAAGGAAGAAACCCTTATCACAGCATTTCTGTCATAAATATTTGCTTAACAATACATGTCCTTCATGCACTCAGTGTCTTTGTCCTTGGATCGTGGCCCCTTAAAAGAGGTGCCCATGGTTCTGTCCCGCTATCCTCCTCTCGTTCCAGCTTTTAGTTTTTTGCATTTGGCATGTGTTATTCCTGTGTCATCTCAGTGCTGGGTCTAACCAGACATGAAGTTTTGCTTAATCGGACAATGCAACAACTATCTCTGATGCTTTCCTCAGACTCTGCCCAGTACCGCTGGTGACAAATGAGTACTCAGGACAGAGCTGCAGAGCTGGCCCTACAGCCCTCTAGCCATTAGCTTTCTCCTGTTCACAGAGGCTGACATCTCTTAAGTAAAAGCAATAAGTGCTAGCGTACTGTTATTAACACTGAGTATATCTATTAACTTCCTAATTCATTTCGAAAAGAGTGGTAAGACCAAATCACATCAAGGAAATATTCAGAATAGCAGCAAGAATTCTCTGTGAGTTCTGAGAAACTTAGCACCAGTGTCACATGTATCACCAGGGAAGTCATTGAAACTGTTTGAGTTGCTTAAAACAGAACAAGATAAATAAATAAACAAATTCTGTTGGAATGCCTCAGGGTTCATGCTCTCCCTCACTATCCTGATGCCGAAAGGGAGCTTACTAGCACATGATGGTCACCAGAAGATTCCTGGTCCACTAAAACACCTACCTTACCAGCTCCAGACCAGCACAAGGTGGAGGATTTTGGAGGGTGCCCCGGTATCCCTTGTCTTCTTGGAGCAGTGCCTCAGGGCACTGTGCACGTTCCTGTATCCCAGCTGTAAGGAGCACTACCCTGAAAGGATGGAATGTCTTTTCTATTTATCTCAATGAAGTTTGTAGGTTACTAGTAAATATAAATAAAATAGCTTATCCACAAAAGCCAAATGCAGACATTTCTGCTTCAAAATTTGTAGAAGTTGATGAACAGAAATGAAAAAAATGCTATGTGTGACTTTAAGGAGTATTTACATTTCATAGGTTTCTCTTATGTTGTATATGCCAGTTGACAAGTTAACAGAGTTCACATTTTCATGCCCAGGGAGCTAGTTTCTGAGAACCCCTTTGTTCTTAGGAAAGTAATCTGTTTTAAACAGCCTTATGTGCATGAACTACTAGGACTTGGATGACCATCCTTTGTAATACTAGCTGTAGGCTTGGAGAGTATTCATATTCACATCTCCCTCCATGCCACCCCATCCAAAGACTTCTTCACTTGTTCTCAGTCAGAAAGGAGTTTTGACCTTCCATTCACTAATTCATTGGCTGCCACCACTTCTTCTGGAAAACTTAATGCTCATTGGCTATGACCAAGTGCAATTTTCGCCTGTCCAGACAATAAACAGAGTCAGGTAATGAGTATTTAGTTAACCCTAAATGGCATGTGAATCCACGGTGAGGAGGCCCGTGCTAGGAAATGGTCTAATCCCAGAATGAGGTTTCTCTTCATATTATAGACTTTATACTTCTTGCCATTATATACCTTCTTAATTATACTTGAATCATATAATCAGATACAACGATAACAAATCCTTCTGGAGTGATAATAGATTTACAGCTCTCTGAAAGATATCACGACAGAAAGGAACTAGGGACTAATCTTCAACATCCCATCTTGCATTAATTGGAAGAATGGCCAGCCATGGGACATGGCAGTGTGTGTGGCGTTTCACTTCCATTTTTTGCTCCCATTTAACAGTAATCACTAAAAAGAGAAAAGAGTATGCACTGAAAGTGCATGAGAATGCAGTTCAATGTGCCTTGGGACTGAAGGGTTCAGCTCCAATTTAAAATTAAGGCAGGTCTTTAAGGCACAGTCATAGCTGGAGACAGTTTGAACGGTATCAGGCCATTGTAACATTAGCGTGCAAGAAGAGCTCGGTTATTGCTTCATGACACATGGTTTATTTATTCCACAGCCTAATCCTGCACTGTGAGCCAACATGGAAAAGGTCATGGATTTGCTTCCAGGGGACCAAAAAAAAAAAAGGAGCTTTCCTGGCAATCCACTGACTATCCTAAAAATCAGCTTCCTAAATTTCTGTTTGATCATAATTTTGCTTGCTTTCTATGTTTTTGAAGGCTCTCCGATGTGACAATCCTCTATTCTGCTGTTTCCATCCAGATACAGCTTTGCGATGAAATGCTTTGTTCTCTTCTAATATTGCAACAATTGTGATTGTTAATCATCTACTCTGTTGTGATTGTTAATCATCTACTCTGTTATTCACCTCTGCATGAAGTTATCAGACCTTATTCTTTACTGACTTCCACTGATGTACATCAGGAATCTTTCCAAAGATATGACGCTATAAGATTGAAGTAAGTGAAAGAGGTCCAGACCTTGCACGCTTCCTAGAAGCTACTTCAAGATGAGGAGACTTTGTTCTTTATTTTGTTGCAGTTGTCTTTCTGCAATGAATCTAAAAAAGTTAAAGTATTTGTAGGCAATTATAGCTGGCATTCAGCCACCACTCGATAGGGAGTTGTGGAGTGGGTGGGTAAGGTATTGTTTCATTGCTGCAGATACAACAGCAAGATCATAGTCATATTTTTAATAGTTAGTTCTGAGATTCAACCAGTTTTAATGTACCAGTGCTTCAAAATGTCTTACATGCTGGCATTGCTCACAGTAATGCTCTCTAACTCGCTGGCATTGCTCACAGTAATGCTCTCTAACTCATTCCTGTTGAACCCTACAAAGCAGATGACTGGAAGTGATTAAAATCTTCATCTGCCCTCCAGCCCCAATGGTGTCAGTCAGACAAGAGGTTCTGAGCCCTTTCAAACCCACCACACATTCCCCAAATTGGAGATTTTTGAATAATACTCTTTTTTAGCAGAAAGCCACTGGCTGCCAAGAACTGCCATTGTGCAAATGACATGCTCCAATAGTGATTTTACTATTCAGATCCCAAATCCCCCGTTTCCTGTTGACTCTCATTGCTTAAGCTAATATCATTCAGCCTACTCTTTCAACTGGGTGGAAGGGCTTAGTTAAACCCCGCTGCAGTCAGTGGAACACAGTGCACATGTGTAACAGAGTAGAAATTGTTGGCTCAGAGCATATTCATTTGTTGTGTTTAACTCAGTAATAAAAAACAAATGCAGAGACTTCATTTTATATATAATAAAAATACTGCAATATTTTATGCGTCTCATTTTAGCAGCCTGTTTTTAAATAACAACCTTATTTTTTTCCAATTGCAAATCTCTGAATAGAGGAGCAAAACATTAAAGTATTTTTAGTTTATGGGCTAAACGTCCAGCCCAGAAGTTTGCTAGTAATATATGTATTCTGATAATAACCACAACTAGCAGGGGATGCAATGCAGCCTCAATTATTTCTGTTTGCTCTGCAAGAACATATTCCTCCTGTTAAGAACTCAGATGTCAGCCAGGATTTCAAACTGCATCAGTTCACACTTCCCTGAAGGGAAGTAAAATGGTAGATTGTTCTTTGAAATACCACAAAGCGTTTCTGAACACCACAGCTCAAACGCTCAGTGAACTGAGGAAACAGCACTGAAACTTTTATTTTTTCTTCTCCAGATAGTTGTTTTTAATCAATAACCAGGGTACTGTTGGACACCTATCATCTTGCCCGGAGAGAAATAGGTGCAATTCTCTGAGCACGAAGAGCATTTCCTTGGCGGCCTTTGTCCCTTTGTCCAGGGAACGCCAGTGATACTGAGGGACTTCCTGAGCTTGTAAAGATATTTAATAGAGATTAAAAATACATAGGTAGAGATCATCTTGGACATAAATACATCTTTTCTTTCCAGAACATTTGCTTTTGTCTCCTAGGAGTACAGCAGTCTCCATAGGGCTGGCTCGGGGTGGGCTGACGTCAGCAGGAGCCTCCCCACTGATTGCTTTGGGCAGAGCAAATAGGCAGTGCTCCTCGTGGCGCAAATAGGGACACCGAGCACTGCAGCTCATTTTAGGGCACTATGCATCACAGTGAATGAAATGCCAATAGAGAAGTCACCCCAGAGCGGCCAGGAAATGCGAGGAACTCAGCGATAATCACAATGTGTCATAATGGCATTTCTATACTACCAAACTGAATTTGCAAGTCCTACAGAGATTCTCCAAATCATCTTGGTAGCATTCTCATAAAATTTATAGTGAAAGAGAATAGCTTTCCTACAAGTAGATGGGCTTAACACCTTCAAAAAATGAAGTCATCAGCTCACTATATCTGTTATCGCAGAGGGGCCATATTCCAGCTCTCTCAGGTTTAGTTCTGAATCACAGAACCAGTGTTGACACTGCAGATTTTTTTTTCCCAATCACTGTATCGTTACAAAGATGTTTTTTAGGACGCCATGAGCATTGCAAAGGAATAAAAAGTCTATTCTCTAAAAGCTATACTGCTATTAGTCTCTAAAGGAGTCTGAATTTGGAGAATTGAAATATTGTGGTCTTTTTCATTTTGCCCAAACCAGACAGTTTGGAATGAACAGGGTGTATTGTTTCCCTCTGGTGTTCTGAGGTGAAGACAAATTAGCCTTTGCTTCTGACAAATTAGCTTCTTGTTTTCAGTAACAAAGTCCTCTAATTGAAAACGTAAACCCTAATTTGAAAATCCTGTGCATTTTTACACATCATTTTTATCTTACTTGTACTTACTCACTAAATCTTTTCTACAAATCATGTACTATTGTACATGATACATGTACATGTACAAATGAGACAATCACAATGTCTCCCAGTACACATAATAATAGCAATCATCATCATCATCATCATCATCATCATCATCATCATCATCATCAAAGGACATAACTTTACAGGTGGGGTCAGAAAAATGTGTTCAGCATCACAGACAAAAAACAGTTTTTGCTACAAGCCTGGCTCTTTCCCCTACCATGGGCATTCAGTAGCCAGTAAGTTGTCCTATTTATATCAAAAAGAGTATTGTGCAATAAAATACTGGTCACAGTGGGAAAATGTTGGTGAACGTCTCACTAAGAAAATACTGTATCATTGTTACTTTGCTCCGCTGTTTTGTTCACAACACCAAGGAGAGCCATGCTGCACCGAGAAATACAGCTGGAAAGCGCTGCTGGGCTCAAATGTCCTAGGGCTTTCCTTCTGGCAGTACGATGCCAGTAAATCAGCTCCTTAGATCTATGATTTTTGCTTCAAGTAAAGGATCTAAAAGGGGCTTTGTGACACTTAGTTTGTTGATAAATCTCTGTGAAGTGCTTTGGGATCCAAAACCTAGGCAACTATACGGAAAACTATACAACCGACTAATCTCCCTTCCAAAATGGAGAAATAAAAATGGGCTTGCTCTCTCCACAGTAGTTTGCGAGAGATTGGGAGTTATGGACTTCACAAGAGAATAATGTCACCTCTTCCTTTCCTGTTTCCTTCGGGCCCTGGAAAGTGCTCACATAATTAGGTGGTTACCCTGCCTCCAACAAACAACAAACCAATGAGCCAATTAGCCACAATTAATTGTTAATCTAGAAGCCAACCAACAGCAGCACTTTTCAGAGCAAATTTCCTTGCTCGTGACTTTATTTCGTTACCGTTTTTACTGCCATCTAATTGAAGCCACTGATGGCTAATTGCTTCATTTATCATCAGGTTTACAGGCCACACACTGCAAAACTAATCAGAGACCAGACATTGTGTTTCAGCCTCCCTTTGAAATATTGCTGGCATTTACATGTAATTTCAATTCATTATGTTTCAAAGAAGCTAAGAGAGTGGGAATGAAAGGATTATTTCTAAAAAACAGCCCTGAGATCAGGCAGGCCCAGATTGCACTGTAACGCACTTTTTGGAGGTTATTTGGAAACAGGGTGGAGGAGAATTAACAGTTTCCCTCAGTTCTGACACTACCGAGCGCAAACCCAAACGCACATAATGAATCTTATATAAATGCTAGCAGCGAGCGCTGCTCGGCGCATATAGTTCTCAGCCGTACCGATTTTCACAGGGAAGTGGTGAATTTTGCACTTGAGGTGAGAAATACTGCCCTAAGGATTTGAATCTGACAAGTGCCAAGGTCTTGTGAAGGTGCCTCTGTTAGGCACGGAAAGACAGGAAGGCAGACGTCGGAGTTCACTGCGCATTGATTCTCCAATAAATCACCTGAAGGCTGCAGACATTTGGCAGGCCTGCAAAGGATTGCTGTTATTTTAACTGAAATCTGATAGATTTCCTACTTTTAAGGCATTTTCAGATAAATACCTCTGATCTGGAGCCAGATTTGCTCTTGCCTTGCACAGGTTTCCCCACTCACTTCACTGGGGCTACTCTTTGGACGGATCTGGCTCCGTGTGAGAGTAAAGCTCATTCTCTTTCCTCCTTGCTGTTTGATACTCTCCTGTTGCAACTATTCCTCTTGCTTCCCCTTTTTAGGTCCCCTACATCCTGACAGGCTCATTTCTCCCTAAAAAAACTTAAAGCACAGAAGCAAAATGCATTTGTTGCCTGGGAAACACGCAATTCAGCGTAGGGGTCTGCCATCCTAGGAGAGCTGTAGACCTCCAAGGAAGTTTTTATATCAATAATTGTAACTAACCAGAAGTAGCAGGTTAGTAAAACATTCTCTGCTACTTGCTTGTTACTTTTCAAAATGTTTGACGAGTTCTTCATTATAGACCATGATTTATTTTGTTTTTCCATGGAGCGTTTTTGTCTCCATTTCACAAACGTTTCATTTTAGCAGGGAGAGAATCTGCCAGAACTTCAGAAGGGTGCAGAAATCACTGGCTGAGGATTACTGGTAAACTCTTTATCCTCTCAGCACTCTGTCTAATTAGCTCCCATTTTTCATTTCAATTCAACGACTATTCTCTGTGAGACACTGTTCCTTTGAAACAGTCCCATCTCCTCAGGCCCCCTGGGACACATACCAAGAAATGTCACTCATACACTGCAGTCGTGTACGACATCCCGATTCCGGTGCTGATAATACACTTACCCTTTCTCTCTCCCAGAAAAATATTCACGTCACTCATTTCTCCTCAGAATTACTCAAAGGGGTATCCATCCCTGGCGGGAGCACTTCATGCCCTCGGGAGACCGGCTGGGTGTGCTCCAAAAAACACTCAGTTACCCAGCACTATGGGGTTATTTTCCAGATAAATTACGATAGCTCCTAAAGGTGCCATCATTTTGCTTCCTGCCAGATAAAGGAACTATTATTAGCAGGACAATAATATTTTATTTTTCCTCAAAAGTGAATCTAGGGGCATACGTTAAGTGCAGTCAGGCATCACTCCCACTGCGACAAAAACTGAGAGTATTTTATACAACGCATCATGGAGATGAACAACGTATCAGCATATGATTATTATATTTAT
The DNA here is from genome assembly GCF_040807025.1 of Struthio camelus. NCBI lineage: Eukaryota > Metazoa > Chordata > Aves > Struthioniformes > Struthionidae > Struthio > Struthio camelus. The sequence goes on from NC_090944.1 coordinate 112,590,293, forward strand.
TAAGTAGTTTTTCCAGCTGGATCACAATGAAAGCCTGCTAATGAAAGCTCCCCAGCAAAGCCAAAAAGAAACAACATCCACCTCCAACGGCAAACCATCCCCTCTCAGACAGCAGCCGGGAAAAGTAAATGCAGGCAGGCTTGTGCTTGCAGCTTCTTTATTTTGAAACTGCAAGGAGAGAGCCTTGCAGTAACCTAAGGAAGGAGGCAGGGATGATCCTCGTGCCAGAGTAAAGGTCACAGGTGATTTAAAAGCTGATCTTGGCCTGACAGAAGACAATCACATGCAGGGACTCACCCTCGTCGAACGGTGACTTTTCCGAGCAGGGTACGGACGACCCTCGGGCGGCCTACAGCACTGCCACCAGCTTTCTCTACCCGTGAGCAGCCTTTCCTCCATCTTTTCTTCTAGAAACAGCCAACTCTAATCCAGGCTGCTGCTGGTAGTGTTGCTGCCCTAAAGCCTTCAGGAGAGCATCTATCTCAACTGATGCAAGCCATATACATACGGATTCCAGCACAGGCAAAATAATTTTAATTGCTCTGTACTTCTCCTAGATGTGCTGGCCAGAGCAGGCGACAAAAAGAGCTTTAAAAATTTCAGCATTAAGCATCCTCTTGTGATAGAAAAGCCGTTTTCCCAAACTACCTTGATTTGGGGGAAGAGCTTCCCAAACTACCTTTTCACCAAGGTCTGTTAGCAAGTTTTAAAAGAAAAAAAAACCTTGTCTGTTTTATCAACAAAGCAGAGACCTAACCTTCCCTGCTTCCTCCAGTATGCAACAGTTTACTATTTAAACATTCTTCTCTGGCATCCAAGCTCTATAATGTAATTTGATACCTCTGGCGACAATAAGAAAAGCAGTCTATGTTGCTGCATAAGAAAAATAAACCAGCAATTAACAAGTTCCTATATGTTTCCTGTTTACATAATACAGCTCTTTTGCAGGGCAAAAGCCCGGAAGAAACTGATAGGCCTGGAAAAGACTTGCAATAAAGGCTATCTGAAATACTCGCCAGTGCAACCAGACCAGTTGTTTGCTATGTGAAGAGTGCAAAAGGATGGATTTAACGTGGATTTAAATGCTGTCAGAACTAACTAGAGGTGGCAGCAGGGGGAGTTTTCAGTAGAAAACCCACACCTGTGGGAAAGCTGTTTTACACAACTAGTAGTGAGTAAGAACATTTCTTATCAGAACTATTTTAAATAAGAAAGGCCATCTGCAAAGCATATACAATTCATAAATGCATTAGAAATGACCATTTTTGAATGAGATACTAATAAAGGGAGGTGTTCATTAGTTGCTTCCTATTTTTGAAGGATCTCAAGCTAACCTACTCATCTTTTAGTCTTGTCACATCTCCAAGGTACAAAATGGTACTTGATCTTCAGTGAAAATGACTACATATGCTGCCATAGGTTTGTACACTTCTATACCTCATCAAACAAAAACTCAACTGTCCTTACTGTTGTGCAGTATATTATGTTCTAAGACCTTAAATGATGCCCATTATGGTTTATAGTTCTCAGAGTTTTTTTTTTTTTTTTCCCCTGTGATTTAGGAAGTTTTATGCAAACTGCAAGCAATTTGAAACATTCTGTTTGTATCCTGTATTTTTCCCTCGCCCCAGTCATATATTTGACATTTTTAGTTTTAGTTTGCCCTCTAAGAATTTTAAATTCAGAAAATGAGCTTTCATTTCAACAAAAGGCACGGACTGTAAGATGAGCCTAGACAGCTCCCTTCCTCTTTAGGTAGGACCAAAGGAATCGTTATATGGGAACAGACCTTAGCCCAACTGCCTCTGACAGTAACCAGCACCAGGGAGGCACTCTGGCTTGCCGGCTCGCTCGCTGAATGAAGAGTTTGTTGCAGTCCCATTTCTGCCATTAGTTTGCTGGAGAAACTTTTCATCACACTGATTTCTCATTTAACCGAGGCTTAGTATGGCCAATCTTTTTCGTAAAGCACTTCAACAGGAAAACCCCTGTAGAAGATTCAGGTCCTATCATTTCGGTACAGTCACATTAGCAGAAGGTATAAGAAAACTAATGTTGGGTAGGTAGTGGTAATATCGCTGCCTTGTCTTGGTTCGATTTCTGATAGTTAAAGTCATGAACAAAGTTTAACATTATTCCAAAAACTGGTGTGGAGCAGAATAGTTGCAATGCTGTTTTGTGTCATTTTTCCTTTTTTTAACAGTTAAGAACCAGAAAATTATATAAAACCACCCAAAGTTCAAAAGAGCTAAAAAGTTTCATTTTGATGCTCACTTTAAAATGAACTGCCCGGTGCAAAATGCCCTAGGGTAGCCAATTTATTCTTAGAATTTAAAAACCAAACTGCTGGGACAAAATTCAACAGGCACGTGTCATGTAGGAGAGTAGCGCAAGGTCTGGTCAAAGAGACTGAAGCCCGTGCTTGAAAACGTGCTTAGAAACTTCCCTGAGCCTGGCCGAAGAGAGAGAAGCTCAGTCTGACCTGCCAGAGCGCTCTCCTCTGATTTCGGTGGTGTTAGGCCATGGGTCCTGCGGACCCCAGGTGCCAGCACCCTGCTCAGCCAGGCCTAGCCGCAGGTGCATCTGCTCCAGAAAATGTTCCTCATGACTTCCAGCGTCTATATTCAATTCCGTTTTCCTCTCCATTTCATCCCTTTAATTTTTAAGCTTTAGTTTTCAGATACACATTTGTGGAGCTTACATAGCTAGACAAACAAGCTGCAAGCCTGAAGACAGTTACTAAGTTTAGCATGCAAACTTTCCTGAACAGAGAACAACTTCTTCCTGTGGTTGCACAATAGTAAGTACTATGACTTTCTGCATTGTTTTTATGTTTCCAAATGTCTTGTATTCCACTGCTTGTTTGTTATATTTAATATACATCAAAACAGCAGTTTCCTTTCCTGTAGTCTGGTTGGGACTTTTATTAACAAAGGTTTAAAATATACAAAATTATTGCTCAGATGTCCATGCCAAATTTGCAGACTGCACATTAAGAAGTTTGCAAGTAAACTGCTGGCAAGAGAAGGCTGCATAAATTAAAAATGGGGAAACTATTTACTCCCCATTTTGTAGTTCAAAAATGGTTGAATGGATTTCATTCACATTTCCCAGGACACTACTGAAGAGAATGGTTTCAAATCAAAATGATTGTTTAACCTTAACTGTAGAGTTACTACATGAAAAAGCTATAATCATCTAATTTAATGGGTAAAATTTCGCAAAAGTGCGGGTTGAACTGTCCTAGGATATATGGTCAGTCTGACAATGAGAAGTGGGATATGGAAAAGGAATAACATAATAATAACATACATTTTTAGTACCTTTCATCCGCAAGAATTTCAAAATGCTTCCCAGTTGAAGCATCAAAGTCCAAATTCTGATTTCTGCTCCCCTGGTGTAAATCCAAAGTGATTTGACTGAAGTTATTGGAGTCGACTCTTCACTTACAAAACTGAATTTGAGATCAGAGGTTTGGCCCTATTGTAGGCGTACAGTAATATGTTTCATTTGTGCACTGGTTTCATTCAAACAGCTATAATTTGAAGCAAATTCATTTTCCAGTGCAGGGAGAACTAGAATTGATAAATCTGGCACTCAAACACATATGACAAGAAAGAAGGAAAAGCAGTATTGTAGCTTTTTAACATTCATCCAGAGATGTAAAACAGGCAAGTATCGCTATGAGTATAAAATATTATTGCTTTAATTCAAATCGGTACAAGCCCTCTCCAGGAAAACAATAAAGTAAAAGAGTGGGAGGAGGCAAAGAGAAGGAATATGTTAAAGCATATGCATTTAAACTGCAAAGATGCTTTCTGTTCACTCTTTCAAGAACTCTTATTTGACAAGAAAATCACCTTTTTTGATCAGCACCCCTTACCCCCAACTGCACCCAGATTCCTTCTGAAATGGATACAGATTTAGTTTTCTTAGCTCTACTATCATTGCCTCTGTGGTTTCATTGGGCTGTGAGGATGAGGGGCAAGAGATCCATCATGGCTATCAACATTTTCAAGTTGGCTTGGGAAGATACTGCACTCAATTTGCAAGCTTTTTCTTTCTTTTTTAACCTAAGCCTTATCCTACAGTATTCCTTTCTGGACTTGATCTGATCCCTACTGAAGTTCACTAGAGTTTCTTTGGTGATTTCAGCACAGCTTAGGTTGGAGTCTTCTATGCCCATCAAGCTGTAGCAGGCTCTTTAGGCTTCTTCGTGAAAAGAACACTGATAGACCATTTTCACGTGCCCCACAAAAATGCTCCTTCAACTTTTTTTTTTTTTTTAATCCAGGGCAATGATCAAGGGTCAAAGATCTTTCATGGAGAGGAACATCTCTGCTTTGTCTGCTTAAAACTGTACCCTTTCTAATCCAACTGTGTGTCAGCAAATAACTTAAAACTTCCCAGGAGAGTATTTATCTGATCTCAGGTCGGTCAGTGTAGCTTTAGAACTTAAACTGCTGGTATGTAAAGAGCAACAAACCCTGCAGTTTATTTGAGCAGTGGGGTCAGAAAGTAAGCTCAAACCTACAGGAAAAAGTTATAAAAAGTTCACTTTGAATGATGAACATTAAGTTATCTTCTGTTTTCTTAAATAAATAGGGTTTGCACACACCATTGATCAAGACTGAAAAAGTCCTCTTGTATTTCTGAGCTTCTGCTTTCAGGCAGCCAAGGGTCACCACCAACTCAAGGTACCATCTAGTAAGTGAGTTTGCAAGCTCTTGGCCTTCTGGAATTCATCTTTTTAAAATGCAGTACTCTAGTGCTGCAAATTAATTAATGCCACCAGTCCGAAATACTTTAACTTAAGTTTTAAATTAGGTATAGCCAAAAAGGGGATAGTGATAACTGACACAAGCCCTTTCCACATCCACATCTGACACAAAAATCCTCATCTAATTAATACCCAGGAAACAATTCTCAGGCTGTATTACTATACATTTAAGCCCTGAAACAAAGACTGCGAATCTAAGGAAAATACTGCTATTTATTCACAGACTGTCATGAGGATTGCTAAGATAAAATTAGTTCTTCAGGGTGATTTTGTAATAACTAATGTTAATTAAAATATGATTTCTTTATATTGATTTAGGAAGGCCTTTTATAACCTATCACTTAAACATATAGTGGTCAGTTAAAAACCCACAGAAATAAAGAGAACTGAGATTTTTAACTGAGCCTTTCTCTGCCTGGACCTTGTGTTCTTTCCAATCTCAATCAGAGTCCAAAGGCATATTCTATTTTAAGAAATAAATATCTTTAATGGTCAGTTCAGCAGTCTCATCACTCAGCATGGCAATATTTGTTCAAGTGGGGACCACGGTCTGAGCATCTCTACCCCTCTGAGGAAAGGAGAGGAGAATGATTTGTTACAGCTGGTAGCTTCATTACCGTGCTCTCAACAGCGGTTGACCTTGACTCTTTTGCTAGCCTGTACCAACCCCCTGTATTAGGGCAGGAGGCTGAAGAAGACACATACGTTATTTCTGGGGAAGGTGAATATATTTGGGCTGGCTCTGCAGAGGCCACAGATCACAGGTGCCCTGGCCAGGGGAAACAGGGCCAGGCTGAGATCTGCTTTCCAGTGCCAGCTCCACCAACGAAGCACAGCCATTCGCCTGCTGCTGCTTCACCTCGTGGAGCCACTTCCTTCAGCGCCTACACGACAGCGTTCACCTGCAGCTCTGCTCAGAAGGGGCTGCGGGACCTCTCTGCAGAGTTCAGCCCCCAACACCTGCATGAACTGGGGCTCGAGCGAAAGGTGCCCTTGCCATCTCCAAGGGCCGTTCCCCATCCAGTCGAAAGCTGAATAGAAACTGACTGTCTTAGCTAAAGGTGTTTTCCCCAGGCTGTCCAAAAGAAGAGGTGAGTCTTACTTGCCTTCTGGCAACGTGAGTAGCAAGGCAGCCTGCCTGTGGGGAAGCTAAAAGCAAGTGCTTCCTTGAGCAGGTACCTGCAAAAACAGCCATAATTTCTGAGTGAAGAACCCACCTGCTGCTGTTTGCTGTGGGCAGAAACACAGGGCTGCCTGTATGCCCTCCATAAAAACACAGGATTGCAACAAAGGGAATATTTGAATTATACCATCCCTTTTTTCCTTTTAATGAAATAATTCTGACAAGGGCAAAGTATTTCTCAAATCAAAAAGAGATAACACTGGAGACAGGTAGGTTTTAATTTGGAAAATCAAGCATCTGGAGTTGCCACTGACTTCAATTAGAGCTGGCAGTACCTCCTCCCCCTCCAAGACAGACCTTCCCCTCAGTGTCGAGAGCTGGGAACTGCTCTGAGCGGTTAGCAGAATTTTCAGAATGTATAAAAAAAATCACTGCTCTCCTGTCCATTTCTGAAACAACAAGTATAACAAGCTAGATTTTTAGGTACAACCATTTCCAAATAAAGCAAAGGAGCTACAACTGTAGTGCAAATGGCTAGGTTACAGTCTGACTGAATGGGATCCCGATAGATCCCATCTCCTCTCCTACACCTAAAAAATGTTTGCTTTCAATGCATATAAAGGGCAATCATGCACCTCATGCATTTTTTTTCCTTCCCCGGCTCAGGTCATCATCACAAGCCACAAAAGTGAACAGCAGATTCTAGCACCTCCCTAATGGTCTCCATGTGTCTTTGCTACATGCAGTACGGAAAATAAAATATTCCCAGGTATCCACTGGGATAAAAGTGTCAAAAGATATGAATGCATAATCATTATCGAAATCCTTCTATGTAGCACCTTAACTATGTACACAAGATAAAGAAAAATTTAGTCAGTAGTATACCTACTGCCTTTAACTGGGTATGGGGCTGATCTATAGATAAAAAATGTGTTCAGTGTAAGGGCTTAGCATCTTGAGGCAGGACCTTAACGTACAGATAGAAAGTCTACTGCAGGCAAATTCCTGAGTGGTTTATAATTCCATTTTAAGGGGAATCATTTCTTTCCTCTACTCCTTAGCACTCTCCTCCCAAAAAGCATTCTGAAATTCAGAGATGTATAATAGTCCAGCTAAGACTAGCTCTTTGGAAGATTTCTTGTACCAGGTTGCATGTATGCATTCATCTCAGCAAAACTAGTTGTTTAAAGTACCATATAGCACAACTACCTCCACTAAATCCTGAACGAATACACATCAGAATTGCTTCTTGGTTTATCAGCAGATAATTAGCACCTTTGTGTAGTTTTTAAGACACTATATCAGAGGTCATCAGCTAGTCCTTCTGATAATCCCATCTTTAGCTTTCCTCTATGTTTTTCAAGGGTCTGATCCGTCTTTCAGAGCTCCTCACCCTTGGTTGCAGGGAACCTAGTCCAAGTCTCAGGGGAGGAAAGAAGCATAGAAGATGGTGGAGAGCATGTGAGGATCTATATGGCTTATAAAAGGCTGCTGAAAGCAAATAAATAAGTAAATAAGTAAATAAATAAAGCACTCAGGACCCAAACTGCTGTCTCTGAAGTGACTCCCATAACTCCCACGTACTTTAACAGTCTGGAGTTTTGTCTCCACCAGCAATCAGTTGGTGTTTATTATTATTTTCTCCTTCTACTGTCTGTGGACTCTCAGCAATATAACCCAAATTTAATTTTCAACACGGGTTTTCTGCAGATCATTGTGGAAAAAGCAACCGTGTAGTCTCCTGAGCAGAGCAGACAGTCTGGAGCACCCCTTTTTTCCATTTTTGCCCCATAGTGGGAGGTCTTCGGGGAAATCAGTCAAGCTGCCTGTGTCTGATTTACCCTTCATAACACTACCACCTGCCTGTTGCCAGTCCTACTTCGTATGTGAAAAGAGCTTTGAGAAAGCCAGATAAAGGAAGTACTAGAACTACAAAAATAACGCAGTCAATAGGGTATCAAACCAAATGCTGAGTACTCGTCAGCATAAGAACCAGGAGCAATACATTTTCCATGTGGTTTTGAAGCTAAAATCTAGAGCGCCAAATCAACAAAACGGTCTTAAAGTTGGATGTTAGTTATACCAAAGAGATGTTTTTACAACTGCCTCTGTAGATAAAGTAAGACTTACTCTATCAGTATTGGGGTTTGCATCATCCATTTGTAAGTATATTCCCTTGCTCATGCTACAGTCTCAGTTAAATGGGAGTTTCAGGTTTTTTTACAATACAGAGGTCGTGTTTGTTTCCTGATAGATTTTTTTGTATCTGAGGAGTTGATCCGCAGGAACCAAACACAATATTTGCCAGGAAAGAGTAAAGGAATATATTTATGTTGTAAATTATTACAGAACTGCAAAGGTCAATAACCATCTGGGTGCCACTTTTGCACCTCTCAGTCAGAATTCGGAGTGCTTATTCCAGCAGTCTTGCTGAACACCACAGAGCACATTCTGCACAGTAAATGTGAGGAGGAGGTGCCAAAGCCCAGTAGTAGTACAGTGAGAGAGAGCATCACCCGTCCAAAACTGTACCTGGAACACATCCAGGTGCCGGTTACTCGTTCAGAGTTGTACTACATCAAAATGGATTGCAATGATTCTTATGCAAACACAAATATTATCCGTTTTCCTACATGCTGACTGATGTGTGATTTGCAATAGCTAAGGAGGCCTCAGTGGCCAGAGCTTTGTCACAGTAGTCTTTCTCATGGCAGACCTGCTTCCTAACATTTTCTTAGTTTTGGAAATGAACTGGCGAAAAGAAACAAGAGTGCTACTCTGTACCTCAGGCTCAAAAGTAACTAAAACATTTCTTCTATCATTGACAAAGGACCTGTCAATGTTTTCTTCTTTAACATAAATTCTGAGCTGTAAAAGCCTTCTGCTCCCCCTCACCTTTTCTCTCCTCTATTTTTCTCCTGACAAAACAAGTGACATGACAGTTCTTAAATAAATCAGATCCCAGTTGTGTTTTATGATGTCATGGTGAGTGCAGGCCTGACCCTTAGTAATCAGCATCTCAACACACCAGGAAGCTTCCTGCTTTAACCACTCTAGCAGCCAAGCAAACTTGCCTACACTGCAGAAATAATGTGAATTACCTCACCTCTGTGTATCGTAATGACCCTTACCACACATTATGCCAAATGTTCAGCATTGAGCTGGAAGGAGCCAAAATGCAGACAGAACCCAATAATGTCTAAAACAGAGTTCAAGTGAAGCTGGGTCCATGCCAGGCTGCGAAGATCATTCTTCATGTCAGCCTTAGATCTGACTCTTGCGCATATAAACTAACGAAAGGGGCAGGGAATAAAACAGCGTTTGAGTTATTCTCACAGAGCAGGTACTTAATAATATCCACATTTCCAACATTTGAACGTTATACTTTTATTAAGCAAAAAAACACTCCCACCAAATATCCCTCAGTTGCAGTAAAGGCTGTGAGCATGATTTTATTTCAGCCTGTGAACAAAGCCATATGGATTTCATCTAAGGGATTTGGGGGTTTTGATTCTTATAAAAGTCATGATGTCAAACAAAACTTCAGATCAGTCCCAAAACATATGCAGTGTGACAGCCGACAATGCAAGCTGCGCAATGACATTCTTAGGCTTAGCAACATCTTCAGGCTCACCAAAGAATCGAGTACAAATGCAGATGAGTTTAAATTTTCCAAATCCAAACTAAAAGCAGCCTCTTACACTTGAATTGTACCATTCCACAGATGGGGACACATTTGACAAACACAAGAAAGTGTTTCTCATGGCCACAAAAAAATTCCCAAGCTTTTTACAAAATTCATTATTCTGAAGAAAGTATACTCCTATCCCCCTCACCACACACATTTTCCTACTTTTGAATTTACCTAGATTCATCACTTTAACCATAATCTGCAATGCACTCTATACCACTCATAGTTTTTGCGCAGCAAACATCCACTGATGTGAGCTGGGACATCCCTCAGAGGGCTTTGGCTTACAATCAGTGAGCTGCTTGCTCTTGCTTCCTTTACGTTGATCCAGAAGGGAAAGAGGCCTACTCCAAAAATGTGTGTCAAATTCTTTGACAACTAGGTCTCAAGAGTCTACGAGAAATATCTCTTAAGCTGGCTCTACATCCAGAGGGAAGGCAACTAGTAACACAAAATATAGTATCAAAAGAAAATGTACCAAAGTAACTACCTATCTTTGCATCTTGTAAGAAGTTGCTTAGAAACACAGCAACACATTCAGGATTATTATGCATTCAAAAGAAAATTCAGGATATGAAAAAAGATCTAGGTTTATCGGCTATGTGCTTTCCTATTCAGCCTAGCCAAAAAACCAAAAAAGGACTGTTTACTTTTAAAGCCAAAAAAAATTACTAAAACATTTATAACAGCTGGTCATACTACTGAACAAACCACTCAATTAATCAGCTAACTACCGTATGTTTGAAAGAGACAACGCAAGTTTCCATTCCTAATAAAGTGCAAAATATTGATTAGTTCCGGGACAACACATGAATAAATTGCTTGCATTCATAATTAGGCTTTGCAGTGTTCCGAAATTCTAGGTACTTTTCACACATCATTTATCAATATTCTTTCTTTCATTTCTCTTTGCTTTTACCTAAGGCTTTTAGAATGATGGCCAAAACAAACAGAATATTTCCTTATAGTTCTCTCTCTCACTTCCTGCTTATGAAAGAATTTTCACTCATGGCCTCTTGCACTTCTTGGAATCAAATTTCTTCCAGAAATCTGCAGCACTGTTTTCTCCAGCAGCTAGAATGCAGCATTTTAATTATGAGTATTATTACAATCTCCCTTTCACTCCCCCATCCCACATTCCTCCCTCTCTGTTCTAATGGCTAGTCCCTCCCAAACCAGCTGTTAGGAGCAAAGCTACAAATTTACTGCTTGCTTCCTTCGTATAATGCCCTCTCAACGCTGCTCAATGAGTGTTGGTCTCTCAAAAAATAAAAAAATGAAACGTCTCGGAAATTTGTGACATAGTTCTTCCATGTCGTCTCTTTTTAAGTGTGCTTATAGGATGTGCAAAGCTTAATTATCCCCGTGTGCTAGAGTGCCACAGCTCATAGCAATGGCTTCGCCCAACACAAGGGCACTGGGATCTCTGTACTTAGTCGGGCACAGTCAGGCTGCTGCATCCACGGCTGCCATCCCCAGCGAAGGTCGCCTGGATAACGCAAAACACAGGGGCCCTCTACATATGCGTTATTTCCAGTTAAGTGTGCACAGAAAACAGGTAATTCTTCAATCGATTTACAGAACTGCTCGTAGTAATTGAAAGAGATTTCACAGTCAGGTGTGAGTTTCCCAAATGTCTGAAAGTTCAAAGGATTTGGGAAAGGAGAATTCCTTGCAGGCACAAGGGAGCCCTGCTTCCAGAGGCATGGCAAGCTAAGCTGTTGAAGCCACCTGAGAACTATCTTCAGATTGAAATTCCTGCCAAGGAAGGACTCCGAGAACACTGTCTATATGAAAAAACATTCCAGGCAATATAGTATCACATTTTAAGCTAAAACCTTAGATTTTATTTTTTGGTACTGCTGACAACAGATTTATTTTAGCTAACATCCATCCAGAATGGAACCGAAGGAGACCACAGGCATAGTATTTACTCAAATTTCTGGTAATGCATAGGAACAAATCTGTTTCTTGCAATTATTTAATTGTGTGGACTTTCTTGCAGTAGTATGAGCATGCACGTAATGCATGTAAGCTGATATATAGATATGCACACACACACATTTGCATATATGTATATGTATAAAAATAAATATATGTGTGGAACAGATCTTTCCAAAACAAGTCTGAGAAGTAGAATAACACAGTACGCAGATTCAGCTGCACTCCATGAAAGGTTCATAAGAGTTGAACGCAGAATTTTTTTCATTTGGCACTTTGCAAGTAAGACACATGAACTGAATGCCTTAGGAAGACTCTACAGAGCTAGAATTGATGAGGTGAATGTATTCAGTCATACAAAGGGATTTTGAACCTCTCACATTGTTTTTGGATGTAAGTTTCTGTGCAACATGTTCTTTACAAGAATGTCATAGTCCCAATAACTTAAAAGCTTGAGATGAGATAGAGGAAGCGTGATAAAAATATTGTATACTATGTACAGGAAAGTTACTCATGAAAGCTGCAGCAAATACCAAATGATGCTGTGCTCTGAAGATGTAACAGTAGGTAACAAAGTGATTTCTGATAGTGCAGAGACTAGTAAAGCCTTAGGCTTCTCAGAATAATATCTTGACCAGACTTCTTCAGTGTTGTTTATTTCAGCAGTTAGAATGCATGACTCCCCATGCAATTTAACAAAAATATTTCAATAAACTAATAATACTAGCACTTAGTATGACTTTTATAGTATTGCAATAGTATGACAGACCACACAAATGGGTAAAATGTGCCTGAGCACCATCATTTCCTTTACAGCTGAGGGAGCTGAGGCAGAAGAAAGTAAAGTACCCCTTTTTAATACTGTTCTAACTGAGGCATTTGAATTTGCCAGTGCCTAAAAGCTGAGCGAAAAATGAAGTTAAAATGTCCCTTAGCTTCAGAGTAATTCTAATTAGATTTCATCTTGTGTATGTTCCCAAAGAAATGTCTTTTCTATTAAGATCTGCAGAACATATATCTGGAGCCAATAGCAGCAGTTGGCTTAATAAAGAAAGTGAAGTGAGTGCATAGGAAGCAGAGATACTTTACAAATACGTAAATCATCCAGCTAAACAAGCAAAACAGAGTTATGACCAATCACAAGCCTTGGATACGTGAGCCCAGAAGAGCACGTACAAACTGTGGATGTACAGCTCCCAGATCAAATATGCTTGCAAACCTCACAAACTCAAGAGTTGCAAACGTTAGAAGTGACACTATACAGAATCTGATGAAAACCAAAAAAAAAGGGTTCATCAAATAAAGAGTTTACAGTGATTATTATGATCAGCTTTAGTCCAAAGCATGCTCTAGGAAGGTGACTGTCCTAGCACGAGAGAGCAAGGTTACTAGGGCCTTTTACCAGATTGACTGATACTGTTGAATGAATGGGCACAGGTCTGGGCACAAAAAGCCTTTGTGGGGTTTGAAAAAGAAACAGTAAATGTCAAGTTAAATACAACTGGGGAATGACTGCTTCAAGCTTCACTTACATTGCTCAATTAAAGAAGGGCTTGCTGGAAGTTTATCCTTTTCCCTGTCTTCACAGAAGACGGTTTCCCTAGAAGTCCCTCGCTAACCCTGTATGCTCAGCCCATCATATATAGCTACAACAACAGGGCTGCTTCAGCTTTCAGGGCAGTGATAGTGAGAGAGAAGTTCAGCATTTTAAACATCTAGAAAGGTTTGCCATGAGCAACTGTCTGTCAGCGCTTTCGTTTGAATCACTTTGCTTTGTGATAAAACCACAGCCTAGGGAGCCAAAGCGCTAGCCAGCTTGGCTAAGTAAATCCAGTTCACCTAAGAAAACCTTGAAGTAATTTTGAACAAAGACCATACATACCTAAGTGAAAGTGAAGAGCAAGTAAGAGCTATGAAGATGAGATTAATATATTTGATGATGAAAAGTCATCGAAGTGGCAATAGCTGACTGGAACATGATCGAACCCAGCCCTCGCATCCTACCTGCAGAAAAGACTGATAACTGAGTCTCAAAGAGAAGGCAACGTGCTCTTCCTCTCACCATCTGCATAGCTGTGTAATGTCAGCAGAGGTACCACCTAGTGATTCTAACAGCAACAGGCATTGCTTTACTTTTGATTTAATGTTTCAGAGAAATCCATTTTTCAGATTTTCAAACTAATTTTCAAATGAAACAATGGAAATTCTGTACCGGCAATATCACAGCTGTGTGATGTAGATTACAAAACCCTTGATTAGATTAGATTTTGTTTTCTGCTATAGTAGTATTTCCAACACTATTTTAGCAAGGCTGATTAAAGACAGTATCCACTTCGGCACAATACAGATACAAAATAGATACATTGCTGAATTAGAGAAGATAATTCAGTTTTTGAAGATGGTGACTCTAGACATTCACATCATCTTTCAGAATTTTATGCAACCACACATTCTCATCCCTCTCCTTTTCACTTTCTTGCTCTTTCCCAATATTGCAGTCATTTATTGTAAAATCCTTTCGGTTCCTAGTGGCTGATTTTGCAAATGTTTTCTCACACAAGGAATTCCATTGACTTCAAAGGGAGTCCTCATACAAGTACATTTTTCCAGGACTGGGCCCTAAGATGTACATTTTCTGAAGCAGGAAATCCTCTTCATCTGTTTTGTAAAAACTGATAAATAATAATACTGACGGAAACAACTTACAAGAAGTAGATGGCTCAACAAAACTTGTATCTGGCATACACATAGAAATTAGTTTTCTTTAGACTCCATGTTTTCTTCCAGTTTTTGCAGGGAAGGGAGGAAGAGGGAATCTGCCGGGGGAGGGGGGGAGGAGGTTATAAATGACATTTCCTGTAAAATATTTATTAAAATAGACTGCTTTCCTCTAGATTTCTCTCCATCATCAGGAAGTAGCTGTTTGGCGGCATGCTCCTTTAACCCTATGACCGTACGGAATCTTTACCTTTTTTTACAGCAAAATATAAATAGCTTCAATGTAGACAGCCTAAGGACTAGCCCTGAAACAAAATTCTTGGCCTCCTCCTACAGCCCCAGAAGGCATGAGAGAGGTCTTCTGAGGCACCTCCCATGCCACCACTGTCACCACCCCACAGAAATGAAAATCACGAGATCCGTTTAGAACTGCCAACACATAAAACATACAAACGCATGGTTAATGATCTTAACAGAGATTTGATTCTGGGACCTTTTGTGTTAACTGTTTTCACATTTACCCTCTTCTCCTCAACTATAAGTGTTATAAACTTTACCTTTTTTATTTTTTAATGCAATCTTCATTTTGTTGAGTAACCAAGCTCTGGGACTCTCAAGAAAGACAATAAGGCTCAGATAGTTATGCGCGTCTCTAAAGTACACGGCTCCTGGACTCAGGTGGAGAGAAGGCAGGACAGCCTGGTGGCCCTTGCCCAGCCAAGGGCAACCCGCTGGTCCCCCAGTGCTGGGGTGCCTGCCACCCAAGTACAGCCCCCTTGGGAGCCACGGATTAGCCCCAGAAAAAGAGTGAAGGAATGAGGGGCAAAGCCACTAGAGCACTCACTCTCCCTGTGCTCCTGTGATGTGCGCAGCATAGCAAAACCGGGAACTGCTCTGATGCTGGGGCAATTTGTCCTGTTTTATTCAATTAAACTTATTTGCATATCTGAGGTTAATCTTTTTTTTTGCTACCCCAGCAGCAAATATACACCAAGAAACACTGATACATTGAGAAGAAAATCATATGTTTGTGTATGCCCACCACTGAAGTCAGTCACAATACAAGATATGACAAATTATGTGATTCCTTCTCAAAATTAAACCTTGTGATGTTTATGCAGAGCATAAGGATACTTAGGCCTTTAATGCAACAAGCCTGCTTTCTATTTACATAGATGAGTGAAACATTGCCCTGGCATTACACAGAGTGAAGTGTGCAAATTCTAAACCCTTCCATAGTCCCTGGATATAAGAGCGCATTCATATGTTTGTGTTTAACATGAACAAATTTATGATCTGATGTGGATTCCTCTGAGTACAGATGTATTCCAACTATTTGCTGAGTCCTAATTTTGAAGGAACAAACGCGAGCGCTTGGAGGGGGGAGTTATTTTTTATTTATTTTGAGGGTTTTCAATGCAGGTTCTTTTCAGTTTGTTTTTTTTTGGGGGGGGGGGGGCTGGAGGAGATTTTTGTCTCTGAAATTTTAAAGGACACAGGTAGTGAGAACGAGTGCTTTAACAGAAAGCCAAGATTAGGAAAGTAAGTGAAGGAATCATGCCCTATTCGTTCATTGTTATAACTGCAGATAGTTCAAGTTTTATGAACACTGCAAATAGGAACATGCACCGAAAGGTCATCTTTTGCTGTTGACACTGCCAACAGTTGCAAAAAGTAAAATCCGCATCATCAACTTCAAAATCATTCTAGACAAAACGGCACATTTTGTGATCACGGCCTCCACAGGAAGACGGAGGAGAAACAAATTGTTTCTTGCATGTAGCCATGCTTTTATTTGTGAAGAGTTTCCCCATACCTTGAGGAATCCCTCTGCATATCAATTCACCTCTTGTTCTGAATTGCATATAGATGCCTGAGGTCCAAAGAGGACATAAAACCAGCAGCGACTATGCCTCACTGCGGCCACAGTCCCTTTTTTCTGGTCATTTCCCTTGCTGCTGGGTACACAGAGACAACAGGCACCCTGGCTTCCCTGGGGCCTAGGTAGGTCAACCTGAGAGCCCACGTGTGCTGATATTGTGGCGTGGCTCACTGCAGACCCCAGAGCAAGCAGCTCGGTGTGCCGGTTGTGGTTCAGGTTCACAATAACTACACCGGAATAGGATATATCTTAGGCTCAGGATCAAAGTTTACATTTGAGGCCAAATCAAGGGAAAAGTTTGATGTTTCCGTAGTCATGAGAAAGGTTCTAATCATGCTGATATGCTCGCTGTTCCCACGGTGCTGGTAATCTCATCGATCAATCTGGTTTTGCCATCTTGAAAAGTAGGAAATGGAGAAGGGCAGCTATTTGTGAAGTTTCAAATATGCTCTGGAACAAGAACTAAAGCAGATTAAAAAAACCACTGAATCCAAACACTTCCTCAAATTAATGGGGGATTGTGTCCCTGGGTATTATTTTGTCCTACTTTTCACGCATATAAATACATATTTTTCAATAATCAGTCATCTGCATCAAACTTACATGTCCCAGTGTTGTTTCCTTTGATGTAGCTGGCCAAATTCCCATTGATTTCAGTTGGAGGAGGGTCAGAACTAATATGTGTTACCAAAAACATCCAAAATGGTATTCTGACTGGCAGCTATTTAAAAAGCTATGGAACTTTTAACAATTCCAAGGATATAACCTGCCTTTGATATGACATAATTTGCTTGCACGTCAGAAAGAAAATCTATTTCATATTGTGTGTCTTCCTGAAATATCCTTTTGATTTAAATGTTCTGTTCACTGATAAACAGTTGTATCCTTTTGCTTGGAGACCTTCCACTGTGTGCAATTCAGCACCTTACTTCTCCTCTTTGATGCAAACCCTACAAATCAACTAACTGAACCAGGCTTGACCAAATTTTTTGGCTGTCCCTGGTTATGCTCATTATTGAAACCAGAGGATATTTTAGTTTCAGGGAGCAAGATTATGAACAGTAATCATTTATTGAATAATCTAGGAAAGAAAGCTCAAATGCTGCTTTTAACAGAGTCAAGATGGTGCTTTCTCCAGATGGAGCAATAGAGGACAAAGCATTTACCTTAGCATCATCTGATGACGCACTAGGTGCTTTTACCCCCAGGCATATGAGTCATGAAAGAAGCCACTTTGCAAGAGAAGTTCAGCGTTGTTACTGAGGGACAGTACTGTACCAGTCGATGCAGCAGGCGTATGAATTAGATGCAGCTCAGCCAAATTTGCACTACGGAGAGCAACACTAAGGATGCACATTTCTCCATTTGCCCAAGGTAGAAACCCAGAAAAGGTGTAAACCACTGACCCTCTAAGCTCGTCAAGTGAGAAAAGGAACCAGCTGGATATTGCTCTTATGGTGACCAAGAAGAACAGCCTCTGCGTTGTTGGTACGGCAGTGAAAGGAGACGGACGAGACTCTGGTAACTCCCCTTTACAGACTGAAACTCACTTCCAGTTGAGAATAAGGTGAATGCAGGTTAGGAAAGTCAAAAAAGCAGCTATGTGGGGGCAACGGTAAGCTTTGCTAAGGGCTTTTAGGCAGTATGCCTAATTCCCATGGAGAATAATGAGAGATGTTAGTGAGAGTACAGGTATTCATTCATTTTTAAAAAGCAAAGAGTTTGAATCCCTGTTTAAAGGCCAAACACACATCATCTGGAAGACAGGCTCTTATTTTCTGAGATAACATACTTTATGTTTCTGGCAAGTGATCCAAGGTAAGAATTTTTCAAGCTCCTTTGTGTTTCAAGTTTTTAACTTCAATTCACTCTGCTTCTCTCAGAACACAGCATATATACGTATCACGAAAATCTCAAATTACCTACAGCTTTGACACATATGTTACCAGATAAATCACTGCAAATACACATATATTTTTTGTGTATTACTCTTCCCTAAGGAAATGAGCTTGTGCAATCACACATTTTGTCTTCGACTAACTTCCGAAATCATTCCCAAATGTCAACCACATTTGACAAAAGAGTACAGGTTGCAGAGATAACTAAGTTCCTAGAAATACTGTGAAAATCAGGCACTAGGTAGCAGCAACAGCCCAAACAGGAAGGCAGGCAGAATTCTGGAATTAAATGTTCTGTTTAGCTGTAGGAGTCTGGCCAAGCAGCATCAAATAACCGGACAGTCAGGGTACGAGTAGCTCCGAAAAGACATGACAGGTATTTTCTCTTCCCCATTAAAGGTGTCAGGAGGGTTTGCAGTGCAAGGGATTTAAACGATAAAAAGAAATTAATCTAAAGGAAACCATGCTTCACCTGATCTGCTGCTTACCGAACAACTTGCTTAGGCAATGTTAATTGCTTCTCACTGGAACTGGTGAGCGCATGGGGGCATTGGTGCTAATTGTGCATCTTCCTCCTTCACATCTACTCTCAGATGCCATAGAAAGCAGTTTGATATACACAAGGAAGAAGTATAATGTGCTGCAAAATTTGTGTTGTGTTTCATAAGGACAGGCCTTTTCTTTGAACAGTAAGCCATTTAATGACTGAATAAAACACTAAGATATCATGTTTTCTGCAAAATACCCTGCCTGTAGTTGAATTGTTTTTAAAACTCAATTCAGCAAATAATTAAAATAGATTATCACCTTTCCTGATCCTTCAGATTTATGTTGAAGGTCAACAGTGGTAACCTGTAATGGGTTTGATCCTAAATAATCTATTTAGGTAAAGCATTTGCCTACCAGCATAAATTATATACCTACTTAAAGAGGATCAATAACAAATCCTCATGAATTCACCTTGTCCTTGATTACTCATGGAAAGTCAGCTACAAGTTCCTTATAGGTAAACACAACAAAATGACAGCTATAGGCCTTGCCCTGAAATTTACTGCAGCAATACATATTAGCTGTTATTGAAAAGTAAAAAAGAATAAATCTTTTGGTTCATGATTTTTTTTAAGATACAAGAAAGTTAATTTAAGGAACCTGTCTACATTTTATTCCATTACAAACTATACAGTCATGACTTTTTTGGCACAAACAGATTATTGCTGGGTCATCAAGCATCCCTAAAGAAACTGAAAAAATAATTGCAACAAAAGAGGTGTATTTATCCACAGAATAATATTATACGAGCTTTTCAATGATAATGTAGAAAAGAATAGGTGCATTCCTAGGCTCAGGTGTAACATTAAGGAACTAATCCACGTTCAGTTGGGAAACTTGTGGAAAGCTCCATCTTAACTTCAGCTGGAGCTAGTTCTGGCTAAAGGAAAATTTATAAGGCATCATTAAAAATCATATTTTAAAGCTTCCAGTGGGTTCTCTACCAAAATAAATGAATTTGTCTAAAACATCATGCCAAAGCACAATACATATGTGTAATAAGGAACAAACCTAATTATACTAGCAGATGCTTAGCTGGTCTTCCACAACACGACTGTGTAGATCATAGAGCTTTCCTCAAGAATTTGCAGGCTTATGAATTTTTCAAGTCATCCTTGGGAAGTTCTCTGTAACAGAACTCATTAGCCCAAAATCTGTCTGCAGCTGTTGACCTGGTAGGTATTGTCCAGCTTTCCAGTCTATGTTTTGGTCACATAGTGGGTTCTGCCAGTAAAAGACACTTCCTGGTTATTTTAGTTGGATTCTGATGCTTTAGTTGTTGAGTAACCAGTTAAAAGAAATGCGTGGTACATTTGAGGACAGAAACGCAAATCACTTTGCACTGTAAAATTCTGAATGGAGTTAAAAATGTAAATAACCTTAGCCCTATATTTTCCAGAATTGGGACTTCTGTTTTTAATGTAAAGAAAGTAAACTCATTTTCAAACTCTCTGAAGATTAATCCAAAACTCATTGTAGTTAATGATGTTATTCATGTCAGTGACTCTACTGGATTTGGACCTGTCTTTTTTTCCTGTTATGCTGTGATTATAAAATAGAATGTCTGCCTTCACTTTCAGTTTCTTGAGGAGTGAAAGGAAGCTGATTTATTGCATATAGATTGCCTAGGACTATTGTAATACATGTTTGGTTATGCATGAGTGTTCTGTAGTTGCATGGAATAAATAGTGTAATAATTGAAAGAAGAACAGTGTATCCTATTTGTAAAAGAGAGTGTTTATAGTTTTATTGGACAAAAGCAACTTTAACTTATCTCTTAGAGGGGAATGTGCTACAGCCACTTAATCCAGTGCATTATGCAAATATAGTAAACCTTTGAAGATTTTAGGCAATTCACCTAACTTTCCCTAACCTTCCTTTATGAGGATACAGTGTATCCGTCTCTGAAACCACTTCTACAAGGCACAATGTATTAAACTTTTTAAAGATTATTTGTGGAAAAATGGTTTCTTTGTCATTCAAGATGTGTTTTTAGGCCTATAATTTCCTTCAAGTGAGCACAATTCCGCTAACAGCAGTATATTATTTTGACAGTAAGTCAGTTGGCATAAGACTTCATTGTGTATGCCTTTTGTTTATATAATCCTTCCTAACAGTAACAAGGTGTTTACTGTTCAGCAAACACATTTTATTTTAACTGCCAACAGTAAAACTGTCTGATAAAGTTTGATTTAGCTAAAGAAAGCAAGTTCTCATTTAGCCCAAATAAATCCATGGTGCTATAGACAGCTGTTTGGAGTACATAATCCCCCAAGCTCTTATAGTAAAGCAACTCTTGCTATTGAATGAGCGAGAGAGAGCAGGCTCAGCTGTTCAGGATGTGCTCCATTACAACTGTAATCTATAGCATCATACTGCCATATTGTGAAAGCATTACTCACATTCAACTGCAGCGAAGCAAATACTCATCTGACAGATGCTCTGCAGACTGACAGCTGCCACCGTAATCTGTGCTCTATAGATTTTTCACTAAACACACTCTGCAGTCCGGATCGATGTGGCCCAACTGTCTGCAGCGCCCCATTCGCCTGCTAAGAGATCAAAATCTAATACCGTTCCTGTGAGATTCTCAGGGAGTTAACTGTCTCCAAGTGGAAAAAGTTCAGATTTCAGAGAAACAATGAACACAGACACTTCTCAAAATAACAGCATTTTGCTGCTTGAGAGAGAGAGGAATTAGTAAGGCTAAAGGCATTTTTTTTCTTCTATTTTATGGCTGACTTTATCCTGGAGAAATTTGCCAAAACAATGTGATTTTTAAGGCTGATATTACAAAACTTTTGAGAGCAGCAGGGGAGAAATAGCTGATCTGTCACAAGGAGTCCAGAAAAGTTGCTTGTAGTAAATGCGAAATGAAAAAGACTCTAATATTTGCTTCCTGCCAAAATCAGAATATGCCACAAGAATATGCACCCAGGCAGAGGTCAGGATATGTATAATAAACCAACGCTACGCTTTCATTTTAAAGAAAAAGCTGTAGAATGATTCATTTTACTGTAACCACTATAGCAGTGTTCTAACCTTAGCCTTAATGTACTGGTGAAGTATTTTTCCTCTTTTTTCTTCTTCTTCTATAGAACTACTTCATTAACTCTCTTCCCGCTCTCCTTGAAGTTAATAGCAGAATTGCTGTAATTCACTGAGAACAGAAGCCGGCCCATAAAGCGGTTGTGGTTTGGAAAATGCTTTCAGGAATGATAATTAGTTCAAAGCTGAAAAGCAGTCACTTACCTACCGTGAACATAAGGAGCAAGCACAAAAATGAACAAAAGCAGGTTTTGAAGCGTATCGGGGAGGTTTACACAAAATTTCTGTACTGGAATTTAGTGAGAATTGGTTTGTTGTTTTATTCTCTTTTATTACTTGTGCCATCTTCAAACAGTCTAGTTGCCAAGATTATAATCTCACAATAGATCCGGGAGTTCCTGGAAGGGCCAACTAGCTCTGCTTCTGATTTTCATCCTGTCACAGCACACATTGCATGGAAAGACAAACAGATGTGTACGCCTTCCTGCAGAAGGATTACTAGAGTAGGGTTAACTGCAAAGAGCTGAAATTCCTCTTTCTGAACAAGCAGTTTTGCATTTTCAAAGAGCATCTTGCGGCCACTTTCGGACTTTCAGTGTATTGATTCACTTCTTGTTTGGTTGGACTTTGCCTTTAAGCTCAAATTGCATTAGTGTTTTGTAAATGTACATGTAAAAGGTAAATGATTATGTGCAAACTGAATCAAGGCTACTCATTAAAGACATAGAAGAGAGAATATCTGGCAAGGATGTTGCAAGAGAGGAAGGCAAATAGGCAAGTGTGTTTATAATTTGATTGGGAAACCAAGTAAATGCCACCAAAAGTTATTTAGGATGAGCTGTTAAATGTATTTCCTCTCTGATTTCCACAAACTGCTGAAGTGCTCTAATTGCTGAACACACACACTGTGTACATAATGTGTTGAAGAGAAGATGCACTGTGCCTTTGCACAGTCACACCAGGAATTCCAGTTATCTCTACAATACCAGTCCTGACAACAATGAAAATACCATTAAAAAACAATGGCACAGAGCAACATAGCTTAAAAATGCGAAAAGTTTTTTTTTTTTCTTACAGCGGCTTTGCTGATGTAATTACATTTTTATTGAACATTGCAATGCATAACGTTACGGACTAGTTGGGTTGCTTTTAGCGGGCTGGGCCAGCAAGGTCCTCAGCTCATGTCAGCTTAACTGATGCCATGCTTAAATGGCTGGTGTATCTAATTCATAAATGAGGAAGACCTTTTACAGGAACATACTGCTGTAACATAAACGTATGTCATTATCTAATCAATAAAACCATATATTAAACACTGAGCACTCCAAAGAGAAGGGATTTAAAGATGATTACCAAATCATTGCACCCATCAAAAAATCAATAAACATTAAAATGATGTACTCATTGGCTTACAGAGCTCTTTGTCAGAAAGGCGTGCCCTTGCTTCACATAAATGAATATAGCTCCATTTAGGAAATTCACTAAATTGCCCTGCGTTGTACAAGAAGCTATCAAAATCTCATCAGTGCAGACAGCTGAAATCAAAAGATGGTGAAACCCCAAAGAGAAAATAGGCACAGATTGAATTTGGCCATCAAGCAGGTATAAGATGCAGATGGCCCATAATCAGATAGCCCAAGCCATGTATCTCATCACAAAATCACCGCAACATTTCAGAGCAGGCTCCTCATTTTATCTGATGCTTAAAGAATCAGAATAAGCAGTTTTTACAAGCTCCGGGTTTCCCTTTAAAGCTCCTAGTTATTATCACTAATAGTTAGTATCACCTCTGGTGATCACTCTCCTGCTGACACGGATGTTAGCACACGAACAAGAAATTCTGGCTGCAAATGGTTTAACAATTGCAATTAAGCTGATAACACAATCTCTTCCAAATAGAGAAGACAAAAATGTCTCAAATAAACCTAGTGAGCCATTAAAACAATTTATGCTTTAAGAAACACTCGGCCCATGAGTCTGGCTGGACTCTTGGCCCATGTAAACTGCGTTCTGGGTATAAAATGTGTATGAGAAAATGTCCAGGGTAATTTTTTGATGTAGTTCCACAGTAATATAATAATAGTAATGCTCCAACTTTCAAAGAACCTTTTAGCTAAGAATTTTAAAGCCTTTT
Organism: Struthio camelus; assembly: GCF_040807025.1. Classification (NCBI taxonomy): domain Eukaryota; kingdom Metazoa; phylum Chordata; class Aves; order Struthioniformes; family Struthionidae; genus Struthio; species Struthio camelus. The sequence goes on from NC_090944.1 coordinate 112,614,057, forward strand.
CTAATCGTGCCTCCACTTTGCAAAGGGAAAAACTAGGATATTAAGTAGCTAACAGCTTAAAGTCAGCTTTGTCCAGCCCAGGGTCTTAACATAGCTACAGAGAGGGTTCATGCTGATTTTGGGACAAAGCCTCTGTGCTGGGTTTTTCTCCCTCTGTGCTGATCTGCTAGGGGCTCCACCAGTACATAGGAGTCTCAGTGGGTCAGCGCCAATGTAACTCCAACTTCTCCCCTGATCACTTCTCAGTCCCTCCAGCAGAGCAGGGAAGTTGGTCCAGGATATCCCCATTACACTCCTCTTTTCTCCTGCAGGGTAGCAGGAGATCAGCAGGAGAACGGGGGAAGTGGAGAAAGACAACTGTCAGCAGCAGCCACACTGGGACTGCTCTCAACACAGTGGTTACAAAACACAGCAGTTTAGGATGCAGCCGGGGGAATGCATATACACCAACAAACACAAATGCAAATGACATTCTTGACAAAGATGTTGCAGAGACTCTCACTTGCAGCCTCTAAGCTGAGCCACAAATAAGCCAATAAGAGCCACCAGCTTCATACTGGACACCAGGACTTGGATATTAATTGGACTATTGCTCTAAAGCATCCCAAAAGTTCAGGTCAGGCTGACCTGCGCAGGCCAGCTGGCCTATGACCAGACGTAGTCTGTTCCTATCTAGTAGACCTTGCAGAATACGGTAGGTAACATGTGCATGCTGCAGCTCTGCAGCAAAAGGAGGAAAACCCTCAGCTCACTGATACTTTCAAGTATACAAAAGAAGTAGGGCTGAAATTCAACCTCTCTTCCGACAATACTTAATTTCTACTTTGGGGACTGAAATATTTGGAAGACCTCATCTGTTTTTCTGTAGGAGGGTGATTTTTATTCTGCTGGAATGAAATACACAATCATCAGCACCTTAGAATAGAAAAGTCTTTGAATACCTCATTTGAGGATTACTTTTGTCATAGACTTTGGTGATCAGCAAGAAAGACAGACCCTTTCTCAAACTCAGAAACTTCTTAAGCATCTTTATACTCTTCTTTATAGCTGTTTACCTCTACCATTATATTATATCATATCCTGCCGAAAGTTGTTAGGAGGCCTTATATAGACTAAATGCAGCGTATGGAGACTGCGGGAAAAAAAATAACAGGAAAGATAGCATGCACGACTATAAAATAATTTAACTCTTTTAGAGAGGAATCTGGGCATATCTGCTTTATGTGTACGCTGCAAGCACTGTATTAACTGTGGCAGTAGAAGTACATCAAACAAGAACCAGATACATCACAGAATTCTTTACTGTTAGGATTTTATATTAAGTCTTGCAGTGGGCTTTATATTATTGTTGTTTCAAAATCTCAGTGAGTTTTCTGGTCCTTGTTTTCAAGATTGTGCACATGTGATTACCAGCAGCGCACAGTCAAACAGAATGCACGCAAATACGACCAAGTTTTGCAATATTTTCAGGTCTGGCCTTCAACTTCCAGCTTCAAATACATCTGTAACACCTACTCATTGCCATTATTGAAGGCAGCATCCATTGGTTCTTTGAAGAAGCTAGAAATGGAAGAGAGCTGCCATACCATGAACTGACACAAGGTTAAGGAGAACAATATTTCAAAGTTGAGTACCTGTAAACAACTTGACATGGTGGGGTTGTTTCTCCAGTTCCTTCAGGAAATTATTTTGTTGTCCAAAGCACAAAAATATAGGGGAATTTTCACCTGATACTTAAGCTAGGTCTTCATTGTCTGCACTGAACTGTCTCGTTCCCACAGAGCTGCCAGTCAATAGCCCCTCTTTCATCTATGTCATGACTGCTGCAGAGGAGATTGGTACAAAGACAGTCAAGAGTATTTTGCTTATTCTGTTGCCAATGCTTCAGCTTTGTAGTTTCCAGTCTGAAGTTTACATGTGTCAGGGACATGCAGTTGGCACAACAGAATAAATATTATTTCACACCAAAACAAATCTTACTGTCCTTTTTAATCTCTTGCATACCCATGTGCATATAAAATCACAAACTCAATTAGACCGAAGAGTCCTGCACGTCCTTGAGTCCTGACAGCAGTATGCATTTTGGCTACAACTGTGTATGTGTTTATACAGGCATGTGCATGTGTGCTCTGTCTTCATATGATGTTACGGCATGCAGCACAGCTGAAGCTATAAGCTTATATTTTCTGCATATTTATGTGACAGAAATGTGGAAGCTTTCCTCTGATTAAACAGAAGTTTCACAATACTGTTCATTCCTCTCTGTCCAGAGAGCAATTCTTCTGCATTTTAAGATCAGGACTTCAATATTTACAACTAGATCATCTCTTCCTCTTTCCAGTCCGGGATTTCTGAGCCCCTACTCGGAGCCTAACGCACACATCCATTTCCCCCTCATGTGGTCAGAGGGGAAGAACTGTAGCTTTGCCCTGAGTTTTTATGCGTTCCCTTCGGAAGTCTCGTGTTCCTGAGAATGGAAAGTCTAGGCAGTTTTCTAGGGGGGGTTTACCCCCTTTTCAAGAAGCTATTGGTCCAAACCTGCTCTTTGCTTAACAGTCTGCAGTGGAATAATAGCAGGGAGAACAGAATCTGCTCGTGTGTTTTGTTTTGTATTTTACGAATTTTAGCATTCAAAAGATAAATGCTCAAGTGCATGTGCCTACTTCTAGCAGAACAAACACGCTTCTTAGAAATTCTCAGATGAAATCACCTCCTCAGAAAACCAGGGAAGTCTTGCCACTGTTCTCTCTGGGACCACCTCTCCATCTGTTGTACCCAGTACAAAATGCCCATCTTCACATCAGCATAGCATAGGAGAGCTCAATATTCTTTTTTTTTTTTTTTCCAGGTAAATGAAAACACTGCTCAGATGGAACTGGGCCAAATTCTGTGCAGTGGAAGAGGACAACTGCAAAGACTTCAGGGTACAGCTTTGCATTTGCAACAGTAAAAAATGTGGCTGAATGTTTTCCTGATCTTGTTTTTTTAAATGTGTTTATTTGATTTTATTTTGCCAGCAAATTTATGCAAGTATGATTTATATGTAATAATCCGCATATTTTTTTAATTACTTCGCCATAAAACCTGAATAACTCCCCCTACTTTGATCTCCAACACATTCTGGAGAATACTGCAGCAGGCATGCCTAAATCAGTTAAGCCATGCACAGAACTGTTCCTGGAGGGAAGCTTTCCCACATCAGAAGACTGTGTAATAAAACTTAACACAGCTCATTAATTTTCTCTCTTAACCAATGCATCTGACAAGAAGTGACTTTGAAAACCTAAAGGAATGACACAACTCTTATGCTTTGCGTGAAACATCTGTTTCCAGCTCCTTTGCTATTAAATTGACATCTTTTTATTTGAAAAGTTCCTTTTATTTCCCAACTTCCTGCAATTGGTAATGTATATATCCCAAAGAGCTTAAATTCACAGCTTTTAAAACTTGATTAACTAAATGCTGGGTTATTCCTGTCCCAGAGGAAAAATACCTCTCTCTTCACAGACAGATTAAGTGGTACAACTATGCTTTTTAATCAATTATTAAGAATTTGTTTATTCGAGCAATGTCAGACTTCATAAAGCATCAAAACAGACTTCAAATCCCCAAATAATGTAAACACCAGTGTGATTGCATATGAAAAATATTAGCATTCAAGGATCTGGAAAATCGATAGAATGCTAGCATGTCGTACTAGCGCTCTCGTCCATGAAGGCCACAGACAATATCGTGTTTCTTTCCAAGTATGAAAACCTACCAAGCTAGTCACAAAAGCAAAAGTCTTGCGTGAGGAATTAAGGTGATTTTTCAGCAGAAGCAAAACACCTTCATTACTGTGATTTTTCATTTAAACTCGCATTACCCCCATATTCACATTATATTGCTCCTTTTAATTTGCAGTTGCTGGTATATTGAAGAATAGAAGACAAAAAAAGCTCTAACAAGCTTTTTCCAGGCCATCTCGTGTTACTTGCCGATATCAAGCACAGCTAAATTCTGGAAGCTGATTCAATTGTATTCAGAAGAACAGGACCAATGGATTTAATTTCATATTGTTTTTGTAAAGAAGTTAAGTATTATTTTGGTAACTCTGGTAAACCAGCTACACCTTACCGATCAAAGCAATTCAAGGCCTTGAATTTGTTTACACAGTCCTGCACCTTCTAGAAAACTTAAATATTCAGTGTAATCTAGCACTAACGCAGTCGTCTCCAGGTGTGACGGATTAGAATTCATAAGCACAAAGAAAAGTGCTACAAAATGGACAAGGCTGCATTTAAAAATAATAATAATATTGTGTAATTTTTTTCCACGGAGCAGGGAGCAAGGATCAGGGAGGATTTAAGAAATTAAAGATTCTCTGCAAATGTTTATTAACATAACCGTTCACAAACAGGCTGTGCCAATTTCGTTTGTTGAGAAGTTAGTCAAATGCAGTCTCTGAATTTTTTTTCTCATAAAGGAAGCCTTATTAACTGGAATATGTAATCAAAAGAGACTCACAAGCTTTAATTTTAGAGAATTTGGTAAAATATATATCGCAGCTGCCTCATACTATCTTCATTACTTTGGGGAGATGCATTTTTCTAATGATCCAAAAATCATCGGCAAAGACCCAGTCCTGGCAGTCAGTGAATCTTTAAACATGATTTTAAAGAAGATTAATTAGCAAGCACCCTGAAATCTCGCCTGCCTCGGTGGAACTATTTATTACGTCCACGCAGAAGCCTTTGCAGCCTTGGGGTCTAAAACAGAAGGAACAAGGGAATAGCTCAGCTCTCAAGAGGAAGCTCTCCCTCCTCCCTCGGCTGCATCATCAGATTTGCATGGCATGTGAATCGAGCCCAGTACTCACTTGTTGCCTGAGAACCTGCAAGTTGCTCATTCCCTTTGCCTAGTTTCTAGAGGAAGAATGTGAAGTTTTGCCATTTCTGTTCTTACCCCTATCAGCCCCAAGTATGGGCCATTTTATTATGCACTCCGCAGGGATTTACTGCATTCGAAGGAGTGGGTTAGCAGGTCGTATGAACTACTTTACACTGTGGTGTAAATTGTGCCCACTATCAGAGAAAGCATGAAGGGTTGCACCAGGCTTCTAACACTGCCAAGCTACCCAGTAAGTGGGAAAATAAGGCAAAACGTGTCCAGGACGTACACAGTTTGCATAATTTATAGGACCAGGGGAACTAAGCAGAGCGAGCCAGAGATTTTTGACACGTGTGAAAAGGAATGCACTCCTTAACCCATGCAGTTTGTTTATTTTGGGGAAGAAGAAAATGGCTGAAAAGTACCTTATAATATGAATCAACCTTAATATTTGTACTTTGGTGCCAGCCTGGTCCATCACCGGGACTTTTAAAGCATGGCTTAGACAAATATGCAGGAATAAACTTGCATCTGGCAGGGAGTTGATTCCCTGCCCTCTTCCAGCCCTATTTTCTGTGATTCTCATATTCCTCTTTGAAGAGCTCGGCGTATTTTCATTTCTGTTTATCTTCACATAACAGAGAGAGTCAGCCTTCCTAATCCTGCATGCTTCATACCAAAATCTTTAAAGGATGAGGCGCGGTGATGCGTCACCCAAGGACCTGGGGTGCCTTGCAGCTGAATCCCAAGGCACTGTGGTGATACCAGCGTTAGCACCTGGAGCCCACTTGCTCCTCAGTCCCACAGAGGGGCTTCAGATTGCCCAGAAGTCTCCATGCTAGCCAAACACACAACAGAGACCTAGTTTGGGAGTCACACTTGAACCGCTTAAGTGCTTCAAGAGCATTACAGATTGGCCACCCTGGCCCTACGAAGTAAGTGATTGACATCACCATATTATCAGTGCAGGAATAAATAACTTGCCCATGTTCACACAGGAAGATTATGGCCAAACTGGTAATAAGATCCAGATTTGCTGCCTCCCAGTCTGCTATACCACAGAAATTTGACATATTTCCACAAGCTGTGCCCTAGCCTTGAAGAAAGGGGGAAGAGACAGGGAACTGTCACAAAGGAAAAAAAAAAATCAGTGAGCAACGTATGGCAATACAAATATCTCTTCTGAGGCAGATATTTAGTGTTTGCAAGTTTTAAGAAAAATAAAGGAACTGTCCAAACTTTCCAGGAACAATTTCCCTTTAGGGGGTCTGAGGAAAGAGATTCATAAGGCAAAGAACGAAAGCTTTCATCTAGGTTATTTTTCCTAATTGTACATAAAAGAAAGATAGAAATTGCAATTCAGAAAAATAGCTTGAGATGGCGGGAGAGAAATAAAGACAAGTTGAATCATATTTAATATAAAGGTTTATAGTCATTCCTAGCATGATCCTATCCAGTTGGCACATCATGTTCCTATCACAAGCTGCAGCTCAGTGAATTAGAGGGTGTGTTATTACTCCAGCGATATCACCCGCAGACCTATTTAACCTCACTGTAGGGACAGCAACCGTTTCCTAGCAAATCAAGTATTTGCCATGGTTAAACTTAATTTCACATGTCCTGCTTCTACCTGATATTTCAGCCTGAACTGAGCCCAGTTTGGTCATTTATAATGACTACCTGCAACAGGAAGAAAGCAGAAATAATCAAAACAAATACAGCCTGACATCAGTGATGCTCAGGACCGTAGGGAAGAAGAGAAGAGAATGACAGTGAAACAGGCACCACGCAGAAAGCTAACAAAAAATTTATGCATCACTTACTTTTCGCTAATATACTGAAAGTAAATCACTGTAGTTTGTAGAAGTGAGTGTGAGCCTTATGCAGAGGGTTAAGAAAAAAGAAAATGCTGTCCCAGTCTCTCTCATATCTCATCCTCACATTTCATTCATGACCAACCATTTTCTTTCTCTTCTATCCTTTTTCTTTTCCACTACAGCAGGAATTTAAAACATAACATACAGTGTTTCTTTTAGTGTATTTTAAAACCTGCATAGTAGAAAATTTTCAGTGTTATTTATAAAGCCCTACTTATTGAGCCTTTAGATTTCATTTCATATGCTGGAATGTGTATCTTAGACATAAAACAACAGCACAAGCAAAGATTTTTACTCAAAGAAACTACAGAAGATAAAAAGAACAATTTATGTGACTTACTAAAAGCCATGTTACTACGCAATGTGATTACACAGCATCAGTTCAATTGATGCTTCAGGACTTACGATACAAGGTAAGCATATGCAAATTATGAGTCACTCCTCAGTGGATGTCAGGAAACATAATTAGTTCCAGTAAAAAGTTGTCCAACAAGTCTGAGCTTATTGGAGAAATAACTTTATTATAGGGCATCATGCATGACTTTGGCGAGAAACTACATTTACAAACGAAGCGGGACCAGCTTTGAGATCCACACGAATGAAAAAATTTGAAAAATTGCCAATAATATGTACAGATGATGCCAAGTTATTCTTGAAAGCATTTATCTGCCAAATCAGTTGCATATACTGCATATTAGCTTGGTGATACAGGAAGAGAGACAGTAAAGCCATGCCTAAGATGTGGGTGCCATTGGAATTTTGCAGCTGTGCTTCAGCTGTAATTAGAACCAGCATTACCATGAACCATATAACCCTCGAAATGAAAGGGGAAATGATCTCTGAGGTCATCTGTGCTATCCCCTTACAGTTCTGGATCGTTTTTCCAAGAGGGCCTTTGAACCTTTGGGTGCGACGCAGCGGTTCTCAATGTGCAGCACTGCCCCTTCTGCGGTTTATCAGGGGCAGAGGCACTTTGCGGTGCGTCCCCACTGACCCAGGAGGATGCTACAGAGGTGCAAGCTCCCTTAGGCTCAGGTCTGAGGATGCACAGCACCAAAATATCAAGGTCCACTTTATGGTCAGGTAAACAAGATTGCCTGTGTTCCACCGTGTTGTGAATGCTTTATTTCATGTATTTTCAAGCAAACACAACATTAACTTCTCTTGATATCTTACAACTGCTACAACTCCGAGTTCCTATCTAGCCTCACCCTACAAGTACAGCACGGCCAACAACCATTAATAAGCATCTCTTAAGCCACTACAAACAAACAGAACCTGATTCTTTTATAGGACTGAATAATATAAATTAACAAGAAGATGCAAGAAGCAGTGCTCGTTAAATGTCTTTAATGTATTTGTTTTGCACTAAAACACAACAGCTTGTAAAACTGTTTTTACAGTTTTTGTGGTAACACAAGCCAGGAAGCATTTTAGGGTAGTTAATTCTGTGAGACTGCTTAGAAAAGCACCATCATTCGGAAAAAATTAATGAGCCTTTCTCTTACGGAAAGAAGTAGTAGATCTATGTCTTTATTGAACATGAATGGAGTAAAGAAAAAGAATGCTTGATATTGATACAGCTATAAAATATTCAGAGTCAGCTAAATTTTACTTTCCATCTGATATTTTCAGTTACACTTATGAAAAGTGAATACAAAAAATGCTACCATTTTAATTAGATGTTTCTTCACAGCCACTAGGTACAGAAGTGAAGGACTTTGCTGGGCAATGAGGAGCTAAATCAACTCTGCGTACCTTAGACTTGTCCCTTCTCCTTGAAGTGTTGTCACAATTAAGTTCTCTTCCACACTGTCCCTGCAACCTTGGGCAAACCATATAGTCATCTCTGCACTTTGGTTCCCGTTTATAAACAAGGGATAATATTTTCTGGCTTGAAATGTCACAAAACCACATTCCTAGACAAAAGTTTATCGTTTATTTCAGCTTTCAAATCTCCACTCAATGAAATAAACTCTTCTACACCTTATTAGAGACATTCGTATAATTACTCTCTTCTGGCAGGAAGTCTGTGGATTTGCTCAGAAGCATAGATCATTCACGTCAACACATTAGTTAAACTGGATTTTGTCTACGTGGAGGCACCTCTATTTTTTGTGTATTATAGAATATTCACCTTAGTAGCAACAGAGTTTTATAAGAACCTTGTGGAATTAACTCATTCTCTTCTATTGGCATTTACACCCATACTTCCAGTACAGGTGAGCGGGAAGACCTAGGAAAGCCACAGGTGGGTGGTATTTGAGGAAGCAATGAAGCCAACAAGGGGAAGAATAAGCTAAAGAAGGAAGTGAGCAGGACTAGCAATCACAGAGGATAAAATATTAAATTAATAAAACTATCTTAAACTGAAGCTCAAGTTCAGTCTTCTAAACTGACAGGAACACATTCATTTACTCTCACAGCCAGTGATGTTACTAGGCCTCGTTGCCACATATGATCCATTCATAAAACATTATCCTTTACCCATGGAGACCTGCAGTTCAAGTTGGACTAAAACTACTAAGGCATTTTGCACCAGCTTAAGCTCACTCAGTCTTTTAAGGTCCAAGACTTGAAAGCACCCCTTACTCCAAGCAAACCAAAAACCTTTCCCTATGAAGAAGGAAACTGAAGACATTTCTACGTAATATAAGTTTTAATTACACTGTACTATGGTTGATGCTACTGTAAGCGTTAAAAAAAAAACCTTTCCAACACAATCAGAGATAACACCAAAGGACCAACGCCTTAGGTCTGCTGCATTAGGGCAGAGCTACTAGACCACAGACGTGGCCCTTGTGAGACTTCTCATGCCTTTTTTGGGAGCAGAAACCCTGGAGCAGTAGGAAAAGGGCTGAATGCATTTTTTTTGTTCAACTTCATTTTGCTATGCAGGTCCATCAGTTTTGGCCCTGCACACAACCTCTCCATGACAGCGACACAGGAAAATCCCTTTCCCTCTGGGAGCTTACTGTAGCTGTGTCCTGAGATGGCCTCTACACCGGCTCCCATTTGTCATCCTTGTTCCCCTCTCTCATATTACTGTCACTAGACAGCAATTTTCTGCTCTTGGTTTTCTGAGACAGCAAAGTTTCTTTCCTCCTCAGTTCCCTTCTCTCTATTTTGGGATCTGCGAAGAAACATGAGACATTTTGTACCAAGGATGACGCTAACAATTGCAGGCATTGCTTCACTTCATCATTTTACCAGAAAATAGTGACAGCAGTAAATGTGGTGTGACAGCTGTAACGATGGGAATTACCATCTTGAAAGGGACCTCTGTAAGGTCTATAAAGCTCCCAATTTTTAAAGGAAAATTATTTTTTACTCTGAGGCATCTTAGGATCACAGGGTAAATTGCAATGAGTGCTAAAAGAGCACAGGACAAGGTCTGGTGTACCTCTGAGCTTGAGCTCTTTAGCAGACTTAAATGGGATATTCAGAAACTGGGAACTGTTTAGAAACTTGGAACAGTTCAGAAAAGGGTTAGAGGGATGGTTCTGTGGCTAGAAAAATCTGTCTTTTCCTGAAAGACTACAGAAATTCAAACTCATCCAGGATAATTTGAAAGCTTGACTTGATCACAGTTCTTAAGTTCAGCCATGTCAAAAATATTTCTCATCACATAGAACATCAGATCTAGTCTAAGTTCATAAATAGGGATATGAAAAAGCCCAGTGGCTGGAGTAAGACAAACTCACGCTAAAGATAATGTGCATTTTTACTAGGGAGGTAAACTAGTTATAAAATAGATTACCTGTAGACATAATATATTCCCTGCCACTTCAAGGCTTAACAGCAAAACCAAATATCTTTCCAAAAGATATTGGAAAGATTTGGCTGAATTAAAGTCTAGGAGTTTGATGCAAGAATGGTTGGATGAAGTGGCTGCCTTCACCTTAGGTCACCCTTAGGATCTATCCTCCAGCCTTAAAACCCAGGAATCTACTCAGCACGAGAGCTGCTGCAATGCTGTAGGGATGTTAACACAGCTTAAATAGTACTTATTTGATCATGCAAACACTGTCAAATTTAAAATATAAGGGCATACGTCTGTGTATTAACACATAAGGATGTCTGTCACCTGCGTATGACAGCTGAGAGCACGGTTCCGCACCAGATACACGCTGGCTCTGTATTTCCCACAGGAACACCAAGCTGGGGCTCCCTGCTCCTGCCCCAGCACCTCTCCCCGCGTGCAGGTATTGCCCGCCCACAAGGCCGTCTCGCTGGCAGGGGCTCTGCATGGCTCGCAGAGCAAAACTTAGTGGCCGCTCTTGCCCAGGAATGAAGCACAACTGCCCAGCGTATCCAGCGTTGCACCAGCCGCGTTTTGATGGGGCACCCTTCTCGAAAACACAGTCCTTACTCCGTTAATATGGACCCAACCCTCAAGAATGTACTGTGGAGTACATTTTCTAATGTGCCCAGCTCATTTTAGTTTCATCTTATTTTGAAATCAAAAAAGGAAATACAGAGTATGGGGTTGACCCTTGCAATTACACAGTGCAAAACTTTATGGCAAATTGCTGTTACTTGCCAGAAATAAGTAGTAAGTTTTGTACTATACAAAAACTAAAAAAAAAAGGGTTGTTCCCAATAATTTATAACTGAAGACTCCTGTCCTGCAAGCACGCAAGGTTGTCAGTAACTTCATACCTTGCTCCTTTTGATTATAGGGTTGAAGCATGGACATGCAGGGTTCTTCTTTGGTAAAGCAGTCTTTGACTTACCAATATTTTCTGCTTCTAGCTTTAGACTTCCCAAAACTAATCAGCAAAGGAAGGTACGAAGCCAGTGAAAGGGCCCAAGTTAGAGTCCAGCAGAAATCAGTAGGAGCCAGATTGCTCAGCCCCTCAGAGAAAGAAAAAAAAAGTCCAGAATATCTTCCACTGACACCCGTGTATCACCTCATCCTAAAAGAAAGGGTATTTCTGGAAATTTCTACTTAATAATAAACACAGAAGCTAGGCTATTGCTTCACAGTGTACACTTTGCTCATTTATTTTGACAAGTACAGTTTACTTTTAATTCATAATACTTCCTAACATGTTAGAAAATACAGGTCGCACTCTGTAAAATAAAAATAATTAGCCCAGAAATCACTATTTCACTCTGCTCTAAAGCCTCTGAGAAGTCGAAAAGATAGCATAATTGGCAGCAAATACTATGGTATTGCACAAAATCCCCAAATATCTCAAATGTAAGTATTTGACTTGATTTTTTCCAACTGAAATTGGTGGACATTCTGCTATGGTGACTACTAGAGGTTCGACTGTTCCAGGGGGTGACTTTACCCCCAAAAGGCGTACAATTCGTTCTCTCCTTGTCAGCCAAAGTAATTGGCTGAACTTTCCTGGGTACTTTGTAGTGGCATTCTAAGGTCTTGTGTTGCGATTTTTCTAATGAGTTATTTTAACACCGGAATTACACTTAAATGTGTGTCCAACTATACTGTAGATAAATTCAATAAATAGTATATAACTTGCTTAAAAACATTACTGTCTTGAAGACGAATAGAATGTGATTAGAATTTATCCCCTTCTGGCTGTTTTCCCATTGAAGATTTAAAATCTCAGCTGGTAATTCTAACCTGCAAGAATTTAAAATGTTGTGGCTTTGCCAAACAGCACAGGGCTAAAATGACCCTGTGGAGTAAAGCAGTCAAAATATTTCTAACTTATATGCACAGTTAAATCTCTGGAGATTTTTAGGACCATCCAACACAGAAAGAAAACCTCCAGTTCATTGTTGATTTTAGACCATGATTTGAATATATGAAAATATATTAAATATTTCAGCTGTACAAATCTCTAGAGTAATTAAAATAGAAAAGCTCTGAAACTACACTATTAAAAATTTAACTAGACAATAAATCTAAGGATATGAGGGACTGTCAAAGGATTTTTATTGCCCTGTTCTTGCTTTTAACTTAAGGACGATTACAAAATATGTATTTTTCATTAAAATTTTGGTTAGATCTGAAACCAAAACCAACACTGGCATTCTTGATCTGTAGCTGACTGTTCATTTTTCTCCAAGACACTGCTTAGAAAAAAAGCCTCTTCTTTATTGAAGTTTCATATTCTACAAGGAAATCTGACTGAGTGTTTTTAAACTATATTTACAATTTCCTAGGCGTATACACTGTCCTAATGGGAAAATAAACCCTTGATATTATAGTGAGTCAAAGAGTCTGCTACTTGTTTAATATCTCATTTTAGATTTCCCATAACTAGATATAAAGTCACAAGAAAAATGCAACTTTCATTAAAAAATTGCAAAATAGTCATCCCTGAGAACCCACTGGGGTACGTCTGTAATCAAATAACTCTCCATATTACTAATGTATATTTCTGGCTCTCTTACTTTTCTTAAAAGGAAACTGCTCACCACTAAAATATAGCTTTTAATTTGTGAAGGGTAAAAATTTAGTACTTAATAAGCATACTTACCAAGGACTTTTAAAAAATTAATAGAAACCAAATAAATCTTGGCTATTAAAAAGAAAAAAATCTGACACACAGGTTGAGTTATACCAGCCAGCACAAGTACACAGTAAGATTCCAGATGTGCTATTTTCCTGTACACTGACAGCTATCAAACCCACCCCTGCAATAAAAAAGTCCTGAAATGGGTTTTTAATCAGGTCTAGATTTCCATTAGCCCACGAGGACTGATGTCTGTGTGTTGTGGTTTTTACTCTTTACAGCGCATGCCTTTGCTCTTAATATGTGGGGAACACATATTAAGTCTAAACCTTTTTTTCAGTAACCTCTTGAAATGGATTTTTTTCATATCTAAATTGAAGCCAAATAAATGTTATTAATGTATTTTTACCAAGTATTTGAAGGAGGGGTTCGATTCAGGGTTGTTCAATTAACATTTCCCAGACAGCATGTAAGACCAGCATGTTCAGTGGATGGACAATGTAAGGAAAAGTTCTGAAGTATGAAATAATTTCCAGGGAATTCAAACTACAAGACAAGTTTGAATGCAAATAAAATAAAACTCTAACTTCTCCTTTGAAAAACTTGCAACGGCTGGCTTTGCATTAGTTCACATCTTCCTGGAAATTGTTAGACAGCTATCAGTTTCTTCTTATATATTTATTGTAAACATTGGTACAAGATGTTCTGATTGTTTCCAGGAAAATCCTATTAGTTACAGTTGTACAGAATCAATTTCACATAAAATCATACAGCACAGCTACAGAGAAAAAGAAATCTGTAGGCATCTAGCGTAATGAACAAACCACTGTGGTTTACTTCCATTGCAAAGCTTTAGCAGAACAATTGGCACCAGCAAAATATTGCAAATTAAAGATATTGGAAGAAGCTGTTTAGGAAAAAACATTTAACCACAGTTAAAGGCTAACAGGAAAATTTTAAAGGTTACTATTGTTTGGGTTCTAATAGGATGCAATTAACCTCAATCACATAAATAAAATAATCATACAGACCAATATTTGGACTCATTAAAAGGCTTGCACATTCCTTTAATTTGACTAGATGTCTAGAATTTGACATTTTATACCTTTGCAGTGCAAAGATCATTTACAGTTACTGCCAAAATAATAGCCCGCTTCATGAAAAAATGGCAAGTAATGTGAGGTTTATAAACCAGTCTGCCTTCCTGTTCCCCAGCCTCAAAGTTTTATTATTTGATCCTTCAAAAAGCAAAAACCAAACAAAAAAGGAGAAGCTTACTCAAAATTTCAGTATTAAGGCATCACATGAATCAACACCAAACTTAAAACTGACGGTCAGTAATTGTAACACAGGCTTTATTTTTAACATGGCTGTGGAGAAATGCGTCTTTTTTGTGACTTTAAAGAGCAGAGTTTCTGTTTTTCTATGTTAAATTCATCATTCTACTTCTTTTTTTTTATTTTACTTTACGGCTGATGCTGAACTGATATAACACCATAGTTTCACCTCCCTTTCCTCATCTATTTCAGAGCTTTGTTTTCGCTGCAAGGCACAGCGCCCACAGCTAGCAGACCCTTGTACTAAGAGAGTTCAAACAGATAGTAAAATGATAGCCCGATTGAATTCCCTAGGTTTTCCAAGCCTACCTGTCCTCCCCCAAAACAAGGGATATGTTGTGATACTGCACACGCTGCCCTATGCTGGCCGTCACCTCAGCTGTCCCCAGAGTTGGAGAAATCCTGACGCTATGAGAGGAGACCGGAGCATCAGACTGAAAGAGCAGAGTGCGAGGGGCTGGTGGTCCCGCGCAGCGGGAGCGCGGCGTGCCTTGCGCCCCTCCGAGCTATCAGATTTAAGCAGAATGCCAATCGAGATTAATGAGGTGGTCTGCTTAGACACTAAGGCAGGCAAGTCCACACTTCATGGAAATTATCCTTCCACTTCCACAGAGCGATAACAATTTACACTGGTTGGAAAGCTGTCTGAGGGGGGACCTGCTGGCTCCTGTTTCTACTTCCAGTCCTGCTCTTGGCAAAAGCCACTTTTGAAAATAACCAGCTGTATAGCAGTGGGTACCTTTTTCCTGATGAAAAAATGGTGTAAAAAGGTAATGTTTTTCTCAATAAATTTGGCTTATACCAAAATCAACATTTTTTCAGTTTGTCTCTCTTGAAGCAGAAAAAAGTGCAAAGTCCTGTGAACACCAAATGGAAAGCATAACTCTCTGTCCTGGCAGGATGGAAAAAAGGCTTGTTTTCTTCTTATAGTTTTTACTAGTTTTTACTGCGGAATTCTTTATAGCAATTGACTCAATGATGGCACATTTATGGCTCATGGCCAAATCTGCCCCACAGAACAGTTCTGTCTTCCTATGCCTTTTCGGGCATTTGTGCTGCAGGCCCTGAAATGCTGAGGCAACTGAAAGTGCAGGACAACTATGCTGGTATTGCCTTTGTACAAGTATGATTTTCCACCACGGTTGTAATACCTGGAGCCTGTCCCTGTCTCTGACACAGCATGGGGAGCCCTCTTCACGCTCCGAGGAGATCGAGAGTCAGTCTTTCATCTACCACATGGTCCCATTTGCCATATTTGGCCAAATTTCACATCAGAGTACGCAATAGTGTTCCTAGCACTAGACAGGATTTCTTCCTCAAGATTTTGTTGGCAGCAATGTTGCTTTAGTTTTAGTCAGATCTACAATTGAGCGTTTCTATTAAGTGATGGAATATCGGAGAAACGCTTATGACAACCACAGTAATACCAAATGAGTTCATGATGATTTACATTTAATAGAAAAAGCAAATCAAAGGAATTATTAATGATGCTACCCCAGAACTTTTGGAAATGGTTGACAGAACAGTCTCAGAAACTGAGGAAGTGGACTTGGAGTATACAAAAAAGAATATGAGGTTTAGCTTTTGGTAAATAGCAGCCTGTACAGATACTAAATCAAATACCCACTTCATTAATCTTTTTGTGATTTTTTTGAATTTTTAAGGGTTTTTTAAGGTTTTTCTAATAAAAGTCATATAAGCCAACTTTGAAATACTGGCATTAAAAACCATCAGTTAATATCTGTCTGCAGTTCTTAGAGAGACTGAGACAACTCCTTTCTTTGTTTCTAACTAACTATTTCATTTTGTTTCCTTTGTTTACAAAACTAAACTGAATATTGTCTTACTTGATCCTGCAGTTTAAATAAGTCAGAAATAAAAAAATAACAGGAATCAAAGCTAGACTAAAACTTACAGCATTAGCTGAAGGAATATTTTGCTTTGGAGAATAAAATAAAAAAATCAGAGAAATGTGAAAATACCAAACCATTGAAACACAGCCAAGCTAACATTCTCCTGGGCATTTTATACTGCTTGGCAAATATATTTTGACAGTAAAGATGACTTACTGCAAGCCTGAACTGCATACAGCTATTATTTAAACCCAACATATCACATCGTAAGAAAATTATTTGTATTTTTTTTTCCTTACTAAAGATAAAGCTCCTTCATCATGTGCCCTGATAAGCAAAGTCCACCAGAAGATGAGTTGACAAGAATGTTATGTATGTTGGCACAAACTTTCCTGTGGAGCTAAAAAAACAGCCTGTTCACAATAACCTGTGCAAGAGAGCATATGCACCGCTGCTGAAGCCTTCATGGGCTTACATTCGCATTGCCCTCATTTATCTGAAAGGTCGCGGTTTTAGAAGGCACGGTCTGCAGTGGAAATCCCAGAGCCCTTCCTCTTTAGAGAGCTTAAGAAAGCTGCATCTCTGATATTAGGGCTTCAGTAGACAGTGTCCCTGGAAAGGCCAAGCCATACAGACATGACCTAAAATGTAAATTTCCGATCCTCCTGTGGCCACCAACTCCCAACTGTGACAAGAAGGTGGCTGCGTAGCCTTCAGCTGCACCTTTTTCACTACAGAGCATTAAAAGGGACCTTAACCCGAGATTCACTGAACTCCCACTGGACAAGCCCTCAATGGAGAGAAGAGAAGCATGTTGGGAAGTGGTGCGTCAGCCCATGCTTGTCTCATGCTTCAGAGTCTACAGAACTGGATGCTAATCCAGAAAATAATATATATTATAATAATAATATATTGAGTGTCCTATGCCACAAACAAAAATAGGCACAGAGGCATCAGTTGAGATCAATGCCAGCAAGCATTTATGAAAGAACTACAGTCTACAGAAATACACTAAAACAGGTCAAAAAAGACCTATAGCATTTATACGGTCCCAGGTCCGTAAGTGCCTGAGACCCCAACACATTCAACCACACTGACATTATCTTTAGAAGATGACAAAGTAAATCCATTTAGACTACCACTCCCTCAGGCATCTCAGGAATTACCAGCCATGATAAAACCCTCACTGACTCCTTTTCTTGCCTTCATGGAATTGTCCTTTGGCCAATGTAGCAATGGGATGAAGAGGTTCTGTTCCTTTGGAGTACAGAGTACCTCTCATCAAGTATATGACTCTCTTCTGTAAGATCAGCTCTTCTTCTTCTTCCATACATATGTTTTGAATCTGAACAAGCTAATATGCTTCCAGGAGAAAAAAAAAAAAAAGCACAAAAGTGCCCCAATACTCATGCTTTTTCATACTGACACCTACCAGGTACAGACCAAGTATATCAGTTTTTCTGTCCCAGAAAGAAAGAATATGATATCCAGAGAAAGCTGCTACTTGGATAGCTTTTTCAGTTGTAGAATTAAACCAGGGAGTACTATCCCAGCCATCCATTTTTATCTGCCCCTGCATGGTATACCTGGGCTGTATTTCCCAGAGAATAGGAACTGCAGGGCTGGGCCTTCCTCAGAAAAATAGATTTTTCCTCATCATCCTGAGGGTCACATTTGAATAGCTACAATCTAGATTTAAACAAACGCTGCTTTTGTTCTTCAGTTTAGATTTGCTGTTGGTACTACGAAATATGGTATCTTTTTGAAAATCGTCTCTATTATTTGGATATCAAATCTAGTTTATGACACTCGCCTGATTTTTATGCTTTGTTTATAGAAAAGTACCATTATTGTTAGCGTGTGGTGCTTTGTAGAGGAAGGGAAGCGAGTGCACCTGTTGTTAGGTTTTGCAAAGAGCACTGAGATGGAGCTGACTGTGAAGGCACTGTACCAATTGACACACCACCGTTAGGTCCTCTCAGTTAGAGTAAAAGGGAAAAAGGCTGCTTAGATACTGAACTTTCAATTTAAGCCACAAAGGTAGATGGCAAGCACTAATTCAGGAACAGGTGGCTTTTTGCTCATAATATTTTATGGCTTTCATTGCTTTACAGTGGAATGAGCTAACCCACAGCTCCCCTCTTGACCTACCCAACATCCTCAAGTTTAGTGAAAAACAGGTGTTTGGTATCTTAGCTTTCCCTGAGAACTCCCACAATCCAGTGACTCTTTGGCAGTCTAAGAAACTCTTACTTTCACTTCAGAATGGAAAACAAATAATGGAGCATGTATAAAGTAACAGGTACGCACTCAGCAACTGAAGACTTCACCCAAAGAAGTAGTGTTTGTCTTTTATTTCCTGCACAGGTAAAAATGCAGTAAAAGAACAGTGATTCAGAAACTCAGAAAAATTTTATGGAAACTTCTTTAAAACTGGACACTTGTGATAAGCCTACAGCTGTCAGGAATCATTTACTCAGAGAAAGTTCTGGGTTTCCTCTCTCCCAGGCCTGAGGTAAAACCTTAAATCCAAAACTGCAAACTCGGATGGTGATTTAGACAGGAATTTTGCAGCTGGCAGGTGACCACATTTCATGTGCCTCAAACCTGATGTACATAATAAATGTTGCCTTCTATCTCTAGTCATTGACATAATTAGTATTTATACCACCTCTTCTAGGAACCTACTTAGTCTTTTACTGCAAGAGAAGGCCACTTAATAAGAAAAATCCAATTATAATGAAAGGAGTAGTTCTGTTAAAGCTAAAGCAGTTAGTTAGAAAAAAAAAAAAAAAAAGGAAGCAGGAATTTGATAGAAAAATCCTAACAGGTCGTAACATAGAGAACGAGTCATATGGACGCTCGTCTCTCAGTTGCCAGAGTATCAGTTTAAAGTTTCCATTTTCACTCATGATGACAGATGGTGCAGAGAGCGCTCACTTAATAGGATTACCTGTTAAACCAATACGGAAAATAACCTTCTTTTCTGAAAAGTATTTTTATTTGGTACCTTTGGAAAAGTCAGTTGTTTGTTATTAAAATAAATAAATAAATCCAAAGATAGATTAATAGACCGCTGGGTAGAGAACTTGTGAAAACTGTGTACTACTCACCGAGGCAATTCTGACAATTACGATGCACATCCCGTGTGCATAAAGTTACACAAATTCAAATCAGAACTAAATAGGAGCCATTTATCTAAAGTTCCTGTGGCTTCCGTATATGATAAACACGGTTGCAGAAAGAGATGCCTACTATTATATTAAACTGGTATCTTGTTTAAAGCATTTTATTGGACTTAGTGCATTCGGTTTAAAAACAATGTGTGACCTGGGAAAAGAGAAAAACATCTGCCTTCTTGTGTTACATCAGTCCATGGGGGTCTGTAATTTACTTTTTTTCCAGCTTAAACATTCAAGAATAATGGAAGGGCAAGGCAAGTAATATTAAAAAACCTCAAACAAAATAAAGGCTGAAAAATGTATATACATAAAGCAGATCTGTGAAGCTGAAGTGAAATATTTCAGATTAACTGGCTGGCTGATTAATGAAGCCAGAAAGAAAAAGTCCAGATCAAGTTTAACATTGTGCGTGTGCACACGCAGGCGTGTGTGTGTATATGTATATATCTCATGGAGTTCAAGTAACTGAAATTTATACATTCTAATTTCTTTTGTCCTCATCAGTAGCCTATATCTTGCTTTCAGAATTAATTTAAAATTTATTTATTTTTCTCACAGTGACTTTGAGAGTTTATGTTTCAACATTTCACCTTCTGTTCTGTTTTTTTTTTCCTGTTTTTCACATTGTTTTGCAAAGGCATTTAAATGACAGCTACAGCTCATGCAGGCAAATGCCTAGTGAGGAGATACTACATTAACCGAAAATCAAACCTAAAAAATAAAGAGCATCAGATTACCTATGACACCGATCTCATGAAAGAACATACATGAGGAACGTAAACATAGTCTTGTTTGTTTTGTAAGTAACAAGGCTATGATTGCTCCCGGACTAAGGGCACCTTCTTCGTAAAATTAGGCAATATAACGAAAATGGATACCTTCATCATCATGCTGAAGACAAGCGTGTGCCTGTATATAGCTATATTTGCACACCAGTACACGTGGAACTGGAAGCTGCAGAACAATGTGTACGACAACACGGTGGTGTTTGGTTCTGTTTGGTCTGTTTTCGGCAGCGTGCACGTCTGTGCGCATCGGCATTCGACCGTGTGGAGAGAAATAAATGAAAGGACCAATTTGTGAGTCCAAGAGAAAGGAAAATGTGCATGAAAATACTTGTCTCAGATTGAGATTCAGCAGAGCTCGTGGAAGGAGGAGCGGGGTGTCTGCCAGCACGCCATGCAGACCAACAGCCTTCCCAGGGAACCTGCAAGGGTGAGTAAACTACTCAAAACATTTCTAAATTATACGTTCATATTTTTGGCACAGAAATGCCAAAAGACCTTTGGGTCAGACAATGGACAAGACAGAGCGCTTGTCACAAGACGGGGCGGGGGGGGGAAGGAGTCTGGAAGAAGAAAAGAGGGAGAGTACAGGAAAAGTGGTAATTTTTAAATGTAGGAAAAAGTAAGTGCTAATAAGTCTCATATTCTCCATCACCCTTCTATTAAATTTTAATTTTAGGGTCTTTGAAACAAATTATGGAAGAGGGAGTGGACATACCTTACACATGAACTCCAGGGGAACCGTCTGGATGTAAACAACAGGAATAGAGACATTTGTGAGAGATGTCAGCAAATGTATAAACAAGGACTCAAGGAAGCTGTGCTCTGCTCAGCAAGGTATATCTGACTTTTATGATACGTAGTCTACACAGACGAGTCGCAGCAAGTCGTCCAAACAGTGAGTGTAAGAAGGGCTTGAAATGATCGTGCCAAAAATGTGGAGAGGAAAACTGGAAAGTGAGGAGACCTTGCAACGCCAAGAAAGAGCTGAGGATAAGGATCAATATCTTGTCTTATCAGACTCGAACTTAAAGGCTTTCTGTATGTTTGTAAAACACAAAATAAACCCAGTCAGCTACTTAGAAGAGCTTTATGAGGCAGAGGACTAGAATGTTAACAGCTTCATTTTCTGGTACCAAACTAATAAAAATGCCTAGCTGTAAAATATGCCCATCTTAAGGTAACAAATCAACCATTATTGTATATTTCCTACAAATATTTGTAATTACCATGAAGTAGTACAGGAGCCCTAAGAATGCAAAACAAAAAGAGTTCCTGGACATAAGTCGATTGACATTACCTCATACTTCACTGCTACATATACAACAGCACACAGCATAACGGCTTGCATGTGTCCAAACTCAAAAGGCCTGATGTGAAAAGAGAACAGATAAGGCCAGAAAACCGCTAAGTTAAAAGGCTTTCACAATCCTTTCAAATCAATCTACCTGGAGACATTTTTCTGTCATTAAGCTGTATGTTCAAAAAAGCCTTTCTGGAACTGCTGTAGCTGAATCAGGCATTGCCTATGCACTATTCTCTTTTTAATGACCTCCTGATCGTTATACAATCTTGACTAATTTCAGCAATTAGAGAGGCTCATTTCAGAGACTGAGATGCTAACGTTCTTGAATTAGGTTTTATGGTTCGGAGCTTTTAATTTCAGATTTAAAAACCATCATAGCTCACAAAACCAAATAAACTGCAGCTAATGAAATTCACAGAAGTGAAGTGCTCGCAGAACATTTCTCACTAGCTTTCCTGGATGATTTATTGACAGCTGGTTGTAAAAACAATTTTATTAAAGGTCATAATGTTTGCTTAAAAAAAAAAAAACGTTTAATTTATGGTGTAATTAGCCTTCCTGCAATAGGCATGATGCCAGACCCATCACTTACGAACACTGGCTTTGAAATAAGTACTTGGTGTTTTTAATTATATCTTTGAGACCGTGTTCAAAGGCGAGACTCCAGTGATGTGGTGTTACTTTCCCTCTATCGCCGCTTTACTGCTGTTATAATGGCCACAGTATTAAATTTACTTGTATTGACTGGTACGTGCTAACTGTACGGCCATACCTGAGAGGAGCACAGTTGTGACATGTACAAAGCGGAAGGGAGAAGGAGGTGGCAAGGCCTCGCGCTCCCTACAGCAAGTCATTTGGGACCTGCTTTGCGTCTGAGCGTGCTCCTAAAGGCAGCTTGAGATGTGCAGGAACGACCGGGCTCTCTGAGTAGTCAGAGCTTTTAAAACTATAACTGGAACATTATCTCTGCACCGTCTAACAAACCGGAACCTGGATCTCCTAACTGCAGAAGAGCACCGTCGCTCCTCCGGAAAGCAAGGTCTAGCACCAAGATACGACTCATGTTTTCTTATGTTTCTCCATTTTATTCTTCAGTTCTCAGCTTTATTTTTCTGTCATTTTCTTCTGATTGACAGAATGAAAGCTTCAGCAGAAAAATCGTGTTTGTTGACGGAGGGAATGTTTGTTGTCTGTTTCCAGTAAATTCTGCAGCCTTTCCCAGAAGGGGTTAAACTGTTCTACAAGAATAGAGCCATGAATACTGACGAAAGTACTTACAGAGCAAGGTGCTATTTCGGAATTATCAGCCTTGCCGTGAACTTTGATTTCCTCTTCTTTTCACCTTGTTTTGCCATTCTTGTCATCAAGGTTTCTATCTAAGATCATACTTTGTCATGATAGACGGCTGCAAAACCCCTGAAAGATTCCCAAACCTCTCTT
Organism: Struthio camelus; assembly: GCF_040807025.1. Classification (NCBI taxonomy): domain Eukaryota; kingdom Metazoa; phylum Chordata; class Aves; order Struthioniformes; family Struthionidae; genus Struthio; species Struthio camelus. The sequence goes on from NC_090944.1 coordinate 112,637,140, forward strand.
AATTTAGGAAGATTTTGCAGTTTGAACTTCAGACAGAAATTTAACATTTGTATGTAGAGCCAAAGTCAGGAGAGTCATCGCTAGTTTTCCTTTACCAAAATCTGGAACAGGCCCTACAAAGTTCTCTACAGTGGAAACATTTTGGAAGAAGACTGCCTGTGAGAATAATTCCTGTGACAAGTGTTAGGAGAGCATTAAGAGGCCCAGATCCTGAAATGCCGAGTTAAATCTTTCCATCCTCCAAGCTGGTCTACCCACTGTGCACTGTTCACAGCATGTGTTGTCAAGAAAGGTTTTAATGAAATGTAAAATACGAAAATTCCCCTAATTCTGTAGAAAAGCTACAGATCTAATACCTAACAATCTAAGAGAGCCATACATGCTTTTGGCTAAAAAGCACTGCAAGGTATCACCGCAAATCAGCTATTCTGCCTGTCCTTCCCTTTATCACTCATAGCCCTTTAAAAATTGATCATCACATCCAGCCACATCTCTGTCAATTGTAAATGAGGCAAAACAGAAGGGAGGCTTGAAAGGAAAACAGTTTTGCTGTAGAAACTCTACCAGGAGCGATTTCAATTATTTCCCAGTGGGAGTCTCAAGCTGGGCAAGAAAGGAGCCATGTAAAGCCAGAAGATTCAGAAATGTTAAGATAAACCTAGCATTAATTCCACTTCTTGACTAAAACACTGTTGAAAAGAAAAAAAGGCTCTCAGCTGTGGGAGCATCTGAAATCAAACACAGAGCTGTCCAGTCCAATTAACATTTTTCCCATTTGTGACTACATTGGACTTCTCTATGCAAAACATCTCAGAAAGTTTTATTCACCAAATCAATATAAACATTGAAGTATGGCCTAAAATTAGTTAACTGGGAATATGCACCCAAGGAGTTTCAAGGGAGAATAACACTGCGAGTAAACACTGTTTTTCAGGACTAGAGGCAGCTGGCAGTACGGACTGGCAGCATGCAAGATTTTGTCTTCAAGAAGCCAAAAATTATCCCAACCAGACCCTGCCAAACCCAATTCTAGTAGTTTTGGTAGCACTGACTAACACTTCTGCTCGGAGCAAATGCCTGAAGGAGGATCATAATATTGGACATTAATGAGTGAGATGACTCTCCTCCAGGCTCTGAGGCTACAGTTAAGGACATGAAGCTGTGTCTAGACATGGCTGAAGCCAAGGCAAAGGGTAAACACATCCCTTCTCTCTTTGAAAAAGTTTCCTTGAGTTTTTCCCAATTCACTCCAGAGCGATCATTCTCCTTCTGTTGCTCTATTTTCTAAGACATGTCATCACTTACAAGACATAAGCAAGGCCAGGAAATGTGAAATTGTTCAAGAAAAGTAGTTTCTCACAGTGCCACAGAAAACTTGAGGTTTAGGCTGGGGAAAAGCAGTGGAACAGACAGCTGGATAATTGCTTATTAAAACTCTACTCTGTCCTTTCTTAGAAAGTCTGTGATCGCCAATCGATTCTTTTTATTTTGCCTTTACTTAAATAATGTAATATAGGTTTACAGAATCTCATGAGAACATGAGACCGCCTTTGTAATTTAATCTGAAAAAAAACATGTACTTCATCAAAAGAGCAGTTGGTTTCAATGATCTACTAAGACTCCCAAAGGCTTCTTTTTTAAATTTTTGAATACAATTATTAAATATTATTTGGCAGTATTGTGCTTTTCCTGGCTCTGCTTCTTCAAAACAAATGGTTTATAATTAATTTTGTTTCAGTCCAGTTGAATGATCTAGAGTTAATTCCAATATAATTAAATCCTTTCTTTGCCCCAAATCTCCCCCTCTTCCTAACCAATCTTCAGCTTTCCCCACCACCACCCACCATACACGGCTCCGGTGTAATTTTGTGAGGGCTCATGGTGTTCTTCTCCTACTGACATAAAAGATTCCTCAGCCTCTGACAGGTTGAAGCCCATAGTGAGCTTAACTCTGTCTTTTATGAATGTATATTGCATCAATTTTAGTTCTTCAAAGCTAATAAACATGTGATGCGTGGCCAGAAAGATTTATTGCAAAATTAAATCAAGTGAAATAAACATATATAGTACACTAAATTTAACTAGGAATCAGCTAATCAAGAAAATGGTATTAATTAAGATATTTCCTAAGGAGCCAACGGATATCCAGAGGTAATAAATTATGAGGACTGTTCCCTAAATCAAATAGCTCTCCATGTCTGAGATTTCCAAATAAATAACCACCAATTCTGGTAAATGCTATGAAAATTAAGTGTCCATGGCACGTAGTCTAACAGCTGTTCATAGCACTGCAAGCAGCAACGTTAGCAATTTCAATGTAGAGTTCAGTGCAAAGATATTTGCAAGACTGGTACCTCAGGGGCCCATGCTAGACCACAGCATTAAAATAGAAATTCATCGTTAGGAAATCTTTGGCAGTAAGAAACTTTGTAGAAGTTTAGCCTGAATAAAGGTTGACTGTACACACGGAGTCACAGTTGATAGGAAGAGTTAACGCCAGTTGCATTAGAAGGAAGTTAAATGCGTCATTGTGTGCTGCTTAATTACTGAATGCTAAAGTTGCATGCTGAGCACAAAGTATTTGGCTTTGTATAAGGTATTAATATTATGTATTTGTATAATATATTAACATTAACTGCACATATCAGATAAGGCCTATTGCAATTAGAATAGGTAGCATTAAACACTTCTTAAATACAAAAACATAATGCCAAAAGAAGTAGTAATGAAACCAAAATGTGCAGATTCTGCGTAATCAAAATATATTGCAAATTAACTTTTTTATACAAAGAATACAGTTTTCGATCATATACTGTTGCTGATCCTGTCACCTTCCCTGTACCTACAGAACCGGAGAAAGCAAGCCTGAAAGTGCTCTCACTATATGAAAACAGGATAGCTATTTTTAACCACAAACTCTGAAACGCTAATAAATGTTATACTTGTTCCCAGCTTTAAAGAGTGACTTACAGTGACAAATTTATTACTAATTGCACAAACAGTTTATTATGCAGTACCGTAAAAAATTCTTGGGGTCTAAAGAACGTGTACTAAAGAATTATTTAATCTGGCAAATACTGATGAATCAAGCGCTTATTTTTCTTGAATTTGTTAAACTCAGAGCTTTATACCCTGCAGTAATTCTGGAGGTAATTACAGAAACAGATGGGTTTTAAGCCAAAAATGTTAAAATTTGACTAGCTAAAATTAGGCATCTTAATGTATATTCAGATTTCTAAATGGATTGACAGATTTTCATATTCAGTGAGTACTTCAAACTCCTCAAGCACTTCTGATGTTAGTGCTATACCCTATACCCAACCTGTTCACCCTGTGCATTTACATCTAGCCATATTTTCTGACCTACTTGCCCAACCTGGCCTTTCCAACTCAGTCAGCTTTGCTTGATGCAAAGGAAATAAGCCCTGTCTGTTCCTCCTTTCCTTCATCTTGAAGTCCACTGCTCAACCAGAGATAAGTTTTCCAGCTAGGCCGATCCTAGCTAATTCCTTCTTTCCATATGAACAAACCTCTAAATTGCATCCAAGCCATTCTGTGTATCTCTGCCCCCATCACTGCCTGTCTCCCTACTAACAGCTTCTCCTTATAATTGACCTTCGGCCAAAGGCCACCTGCACACAAGCCACTGCTCGCCCTCGCCAAATGCTCTCCAGCACAACTGCCCGTTGGCCCTGCCCGCGCATGGCTGGGAGCCTGGGTGTAATGGATGCTACCCCACCTTCAGTCGATTTGTGCTTGCTGATGCCATGTCTGAACCTGATTCAGTCATTCTGCCTTGTAATGACGTGAAACCAAGCATCGGGTTCAGTGAGCCAGTTTCACTATTAAAACCTGTTATTACACTGAAAATGAACAAAGCTAATGAACTTTGGAGAAGGGCCTGCAGATCCAAAGGAAAGCATATAGTAGGGAGCTTCCTCACCCTGAGCTGGGTGACCAGCAGTGCAGTCTATAGCGAAGAGCGAACTCTGCCTGAAAAAGTGCCGGGATATTGGTGCAGGCGCAGCTCATCCAACCACCGTGGCTTGACACATCCATCTACCTTAAACGCTGACTGCCCCAGCTCACGGACATATGTGGGAAGCTGCAGCAACGTGCTTCCAAAAGCACAGTGCCAGCTGGAGGGCTCCCTAACTACGTCGTGCATAAGCTGCAGGCTCCTGGCAGTGCTCCCAAAACCCTGTCCTTTGTGTTCCTATTTCCCCCGTAGCAGGAAAAGTATCTCATCCTGTCTGCCCGACATCTGATGAAGGGGACAAATGGAGGTTGGTGGGGCAGCTGCCCCCATGAGGGCATTTTACAACTCACCCTAAACTCATCAAACACTGACACTGTATCTACAGCTTCCTCTGAGCACCCCAGCTGGCTACTACAGTGTTGGTCCTGGAAGGGATGCAGCCAACAATTCACATGAGGATGCAGTAAAATTAACCACATGGACACCGCTTTACAGGAGTGCAGATAAAACGAATGATGCATCTGGGAGCGGTCCAAAGCCATCATCTAACTTCTCTGTTATCAGATATGTTGGCATTAAAGTAACTGCCTCCACAGACTTAGGCCCATTTCCTACACAATGAACAGTAGGGGATCACTTCTCTCTCCATTCTACTCACAACTGCTTGGGGCTTCTGTTCACCCTAGGCTAAATTTTCTTTTCCTGAGCTTTTAACAGCAGTTTCCCAGAAAATCTTTAAATTCACTTGCTAACATCTGCCCCAGAGGCCAAATCTTTAGGGAAATACAATATACTCCATATTTTTCCCCAGATTCGAAGGGATTTGGTCACATGACTCGCTTTAACATTATTAGAAGCCATACTGGGTTCTAAATCCATGTACATTGAGATCAAACTAGACTAACTCTTAAACCATAGCCCAGGGCATGAGACCTTGAGGTTTTCACCTCTTACTTGGGGACTTCATTACATTTGCTTAAGACACTGCAGGAACTTTGAAACTTTGCTTTTTCACTTAGATGCACACTACTCAGCATTTCTGCTTTTCAGGAAAATTCCATAATCATAACAGTTTCTAAACTGAAACTCTTTAACCACAAAACAGGAAGGCTACATGGAGCAACAGCCTTGGTTTTCCCAAACTGGGATGCCCTAAGTCTAATCTTAAGGGACCTAAATACAATTTCACAGTCATACCCCACACCAAAGGTACTGTGAGAACAGATGCTGAGCATAATTTTAGACTGGACTGAAAGTGCTGATTAATTCCCAAAGCACAGGTAAGTTTTATGATGAAAAACTGTCAGTTAGGACATACATTTCATTTTAAATCAACAGACAAGAAGCTAATCAGAGAGCAACTATGGGTTAGAATTGGATAGAAGATCCAGAAGCAAATGATCCTATTAGCCCAAACCCTGACACTGAGCCATTCCACTCCTACAAGTCAATACATCTCTTTTAGCTTGGCACCAGCTTTAAATAGTCAACATTTCTAAATGCAGCGTAATCCTATTTCCTGAAGAACTTTTGCAACTGAAAAGGGGAATTTCTTAAGAATTCAGATCCCAGTTTGTCACTGATTGAGGAAATAACTAACAGGTGCCTTGTCTCCAAGCTCCACCGTGCATTTGTGAATCTGTTTCTCTGAAAAGAAATGGGTGTTTCTACCTAAAATCCCATAATAATGGTAATATTCTGCCACTGCTTGGATAAAAACAAAAAAAGGAGAGACAGAGAAAGATAATTGTTAAAACAGTATTTCAAACTATGAACTGCAGACAGCTGTCTCCCACACTGCCCAGGTCGAGTTACAGTATTGCTCCCTTTTTAAATAAGCCTTCATTTCAGTGAACCACAGTGAGCCTATTAGCACAGAAATCAGCATTCGATAAAACGAAGAACAAATCTACAGTGGCCATTGGAGAAGCAATATTGAATGCAAATAAGAAATGATCCATAAGGCATTTTCTTCCCCAGATACATTCATATAACTATTAGTGGTCATGACTACAAGACCTATTTTATTAAACTACTTGGTCTCAAGATGTCTTATAAGCAGACTGGGTCATGCTTAATCAGCACTTACTTATACAGGTGGCCTTCAAAGACAAGGTCCTTTGGTACTTATGAAGTACTTATCAGTGGTTGCGTGTGTCCTCAGGAGTAAGAATTTAAGTGTCAGTCAAGTCTATTCTTTAAAATACGAAGCGGAATAATATACTATAAAATTAATGTCATAATCAAACACTTTGAGGAAAGTAGAGATAAAGTCAAAATAGTTAACATCTTGATTTCATCCACATTTAAAATAGAAAATTTTAATAGGATTGAACATATTTTGATATTACTGTATATCTTTGAACTTTTTTTCAAAGAAAATTCTGGGATGGGCTCTTCATTACAGTTCAAGATGAAGTAAATTTCAGCTTTCATTTCAGTTTGACATTATACTTTTCAGCCAGCCCTAATCATGAGTTCTGCTGGGTTTAATATTTACATCTTTCACTAGCAGCAGTCACTCTTAGCTTCATGAGCAAAGACAACTTCAAATTCCAGTTTGCTCACTAAAAGCACTATACGGTTTTTGGTTTGATTAGTTTTTCTGTCCTTCCAAATACTCTTTTCTGTGCATCTTTTGTAAACAATTCTTGAATGTCTCAGGACAAATGGTGCTACAGAAAGAGAGAGTCTTAATATTCATGTTTATCAATGCATGTATATTACGAAAACAGTGAAACTGAAAGAACCAGGTTCTAGTCTGCAGTACGTGACAGTCCTCATCCCTGACCTTGCACAAATCACAAGGGAACTTTTCCAAAGAGCACTGAAGTCAGTAGGAGTATCATTTTAATAGGCTACGGCTCAGGCTTTCTCCCTGCATTCTCATTTGTAAATGGGGTTTTTATTATTTATCTTCCCTCACAGGGGTTACTTTAGATTATGTTTGCTGAGCACATTGAAGTTCTCAACAAAGTATTAATATTTACAGCACATGTTTTCTTCTTGGTTTGTAGTTGTTATTTTTGGAATTCCTTTCATTTTTCTGTTTGGCTCTTGCTCTTTGCAATGATCATCTCAGTAGTTCAAAACTTCCAGTGGAACAAGAGAGAAAACTCAGCCTTTTCCATATCAGTAATTTGTGCCCAGCTTCTTTAAGAAACATCTAAAATATAGTTACTTTTGCCAACTGCAAAACGTAGAAATGAAGCTTCAACCCATGCTTTATCCCTTACAAACTTGGTCTATGTGAAAGCCCCATTAACAACAGTTCCTTCCTGTATGTCTGCTTGCCAGATGGAAATTTATCTTCCAAATCTGTACAGTAGTGTGATATTACTGACATGTTATTTCTGTGCAGCGTTGTCTGTGCATTGGTGTTCTTTTGGAAAGGAATAACCCATCCATTCTAAACTCAAAATATAATTGCCCATTAATATCCTCTGATACTGCGAGAACTTTTAATCGTGGCTAAATATAAAATAACTCATACTGAAGTTTGTTTTCTCTGTAGTTAATAAAGCAAATTAAAAACATAGCAAGCTACTAGGCTGATACAGTGCACTTACAAATTGTGACTATTGTACTTATAATCAATTATAGACACTATTTTAAATTATGTAGTTAAAAATTAATTCCACTATTTCACTTTAATTAACTCTTATGATTTTAAAACTGATATAGATTACTCCCTATGGTCATCACAGAAATATTTCCAAATACATAGCATTTCAAAATTAATAAAAGTTTTAGGAAGAAAAATTTTTATTTTTCACTTTCACCCAAAGCATCCAGTAAGATTAATCACAGATTCCCTATCAGCGTAATCTCTTTTTGCCTTGCCTTTTGCAGTATCCAGGACTTAACAAGCTCACAAGGATGCTAGCCTTTTGTGTTTCAGTATATTGCTTCTGATTTGCACTAACGTGAGAGCAATCTGCCAGAGTTTCTTTCCCAGTGGAATATTCACATCAGAAAAAACAGCTCGGCTAATACTCTGATAGTCTCCTTATTCTGGTGACTCACCCCAAGTCAGAAAGAATTTTCTTCTGCTCCGGCTTTGCCACAAGAAACCTGCAACATGCTACCTGCCCCATCAAGTGGTGCACCAACAACAGAGCAGAAAAACCATTAAAGACTGCCATTTAGTTTACTGAATAAATGCTGGGCAGAACCACAAAGTTCACCTCATGGCAAAATGCTTTCTATGGCTGCTTGAATATCTGAGACGGGGCAGCTGGCTCTGGGATAAAGTCTGGCTATTTTTTTTGCTTGGCCCAGCTGGAAATTTAGCACCCACATGACATGGAGCCACCTGGTACCAAAGGAGTGCCTCCAGAGGAACTGCCCATTCATCAAAAGCAGCAGCCACTCAAATAATCATCAGTTAAACTCCAGCAAATCCTGAAATAGTTTAACTGACAAGGTAATGAACAATATTGGGGAGCCACAGGGTTTTTTCTCTTTGAGAGAGTAAATGTTGTGACCTGCTCCTTGCCAGGTCTCATCGCTGACGCACATCTTCTCTGAAAGGGGTTCCCTGTGCAGTAGGACCTCAGCCTCTCCCTTCCTCCACGTTTGAGTAGTACCAAAGTTTCTCCCAGCTTAAGCCCTTTCTAATAATCTTCTGGTGGCTCAAATTTCAAGCTCAACTAACAAAGAGGGTTTTATTTCATAGCCTTGTATCTGACCCTTGAAGGCTTTATTTATTTCTCTGGATGGGGTGAGAAGGGGCAAAAGGAGCAATTTTAATATGTATAAATATTTCTTATGGAAAGAAAGGAGGCGAAATAGTACTGATTAGACTAGCTAATACGCTGATTTCTGACTGCATGTTGTCCCAGTTCTGCGGAGAGTGAGTTTGGCTGTGTTTGTACACAGGAACCATCCCAAACTAAGAGGCAGAGGAGAAACCTTGCACTGACTTTGTGCGTCTCTTTCTTTCATACTTCTGGATATATTAGAATTAAATCTCTACTACTGATCTGCTGCACAGACAAGCAGAGAATAGGATGTAGGGACAGAAAAGAAAAACAGATCTGAGAATATGCAAATGTTTCTAAAACCAAGCTGGGGAATGAAAAAATAAACTATTAACCCTAGTGCTTTTGAGAGGCGATTTATGTCTGTGCCTTGACTTAAACATACAAACTATCCACATAGCTTAAGGGCCAACCATCTACTCTGAGATATCTCAGGAAATCTACTGTCTCTCTTCCCACCATAGCTCTCCCCAGATTCAACAAAGCTATGCTGTCTGGCTGCCCTCTATCAGGACGTATTGCTGAGCATCTTCCTAACCCTCCCTTCTTCCCTCCAAATTAGCTGTTGCACAGGGCAAAGGGTAGGGAAGCACATAGGCTGAGCTATATTTGAGATATGGCACTGCAACAAAAGGAGATGTAAAAGGGGAAATAACATTCTGCAAAGCTCCAGACTTATCTCAGACTTTCCCCAAACAATTTTTCTCTGGCAAGATCCTGTGTTAGGAAAAACACAATAATCAGGCAGAAAGAGGCTTTCTTTGTGAAAGTTAAAAGGGAGAGACTTGTAATAGAAAACAGGTTAGAACTACAGATTCATTATTGTACTTCCACAATGCACAAACCACAGCGTTCAAGTTTTATACAAACGGAATCAAAATCTGCATGAGTTTCCCATCATATCCATCAGTAGGCAAGTCTTCTGGAAAGCATTTTCCCATGTGCTTATCAATGCTGCTCTTCTTACTATGCCAGTCACTGGCTCTTTGTTTAAAGGGCACAGTGGGCATCTTCCCAAGGTTTTATTTTTACTCTTCTGGTGCCCTCCAAATTAATGAAAACTGAGCCCCTACCCCTGCTGCTGTCAGACTTCTCCCTCATTTTTTGCTGGCAGCCAAACCTACCCTTCCTCCTTTCTATTTGATGTAGAATTTATATCAGTCACATGGGAAAAGGAGGAGTAGCTTCAACCACTGGCTTTAATCTCCATGTGAAAGGCAAGGCAACGTGTGGGCAACAAGGAGCACTGACGTCTTCAGTATAAATGTTGTTGCTCATTACAAGCTCCCTCTCTAGGGATTAAAAAAAAAAAATCTTCAAAAGGGAACTGCACCAATCACACACGCCAGCATTCCCTCTCACGCACGCGTGCCTTTCACATCTCATACATGTGGTTTCCACACAGGAAACAATTACTGTAATTAATAGACCCAAATAACCCCACTGTTAATTTAAAAATGCAGTTTAAATTGACAGAGGCATGCAAAAAGTGGCAGGGTGCTTGGGTCTCATTACCATTGTGAACTAAAAACCTGGTTGTGTATATAGACTGTCAGCTCTATATTTTTCCAGACCTATCACATCAAATTCAACTCCAGCACAAAATAGAATATGTTCAAGATTTGAATGTTCTCCAGGAGGCACTCAGACGCCATTCTTTCTTCCCGCAACACCTAGGAGCTACTTCGTCTAGACTGAAATATATGTGACTGACACTGGTAAGAGTGATCTTTTTTGCATCAAGGGTTGACGGCTGATATTTGCTAGAGAGTATAAAGGATCTCCTACAGAAGGTTAAATTAAGGATGCTTGTTTGCCCAGTGTGGAATATTTTCATCTGCTTAAATTATTGTTCCTCAGAAAAGCATAGCATATCATCATATGCCATAATATTTTCAATGTGTTTACATTATGGTGACTGCTCAGCTCTGATTCTGCCATGTCAGACATGCAAACATGATTTCCTCTTTAACTACCTTTAGTAATAAACATAATTCTCATTGTGTCAGGGAATTGATAATTAATATTTCTATTGGTTACTTTTTTTCCCTCCCACTACCTAACCACAGAGACTGCATTCCTTGCACTTGCAAGATCCCTAGCAAACCCCGGCAGGTCCCTTTGTGTATGACTGTGAGATCAGGAGTCTGCAAAGCAGTTGTCTATACAACGACCCAAGAATTTCCTTAGGATGGGAAGGCAGCCTTCTGCTACGCTCCACATCCGGGAAAGCGGCAGCAGGAGGGAATAGGTTTAAGAAGGAAAAACATATGACCACATGGCTTTAGCTGTGGGACCTGCAGGACCGCCACTGTGAGTAAAGGCTTCACAGGGCCACCAGCGCTGTGCAGCATCCTCTTCTTATAAACCCCGTCCAGCCCTCAACTCCTTTACAGCTGGAAGAGGCAAAGCAGCAAAATTCGTCACTGTATCCATAAGGCTAAATATCTCTGCCCTCCCCCTTGCACACAGGGCTTATTGCAGCAGGTCTGGTTTGCTGTGAGCTTGAGGTACTGTGAAGCTTGCGTAGATAGCATAAAGCAGCAATATATTTTTTTCACCTCTTGTTTCTTTTCTTGCTGAAATGATGCTGAGGAAACCCAGGCCATTTCAGCTGGTACAACAGCGTGATGTGTTGTTCAGTTGACATATCTCACATGAATCATCCATTTAATTTTAAACTCTTACTTCAGCTTTCCAAAATAAAGAGTTTGGGGTTTTTTTTTTTTAAGGCCCCTGGGAAGAATATGTTAGGTTTGACTTCTGGTATTTGTCTTTCATATGTTTCAGTGAAATTAGTTAGATCTGGAAAATGTTGCCCTTTACCTGGTAATTCAGGAAACCAAAGAAACTAATACATTTATCAAATGAGCAGAAATGGCCCTCTGGATTTCAACAGAGTTTCCTTTTGTTGTATATACTAAATTCCAGTTAATCAATTTTCTACACATCATAATGTTTTAGAACAAAGGTTTAAATGACAATGAAACTTGATTATTATAGCTCTTTGCCTGTGAAAGAGAAAAGAAAGTCACGTTTTACAGTGTCAATGTACACAGAAATAAATCCAGCAGCTCTTTCTGACAAGAAAGGCCACAGTAGTTTAATTCAGACAGTTAAAGGCTTTTATAACATTCCAGGGGCCACAATCAAGCAATACATAAATATATATATATATATATAATGAAAAAGTAGAAGATAGGAAGGTGAAAAATTATGTTCTCATTTGCAATGAAGTGAAACTACCTCATAATAGAGGTTGACAAAATAATTAAACATGTGCCTAATAATGCACATATATTCCAGCAGCCATTCCTAAATCTGCCCAGATTTATGAGCAGAGAAATGCTTTTTCTCTCTTTCTCACGTGTAATTTGGACACACATAGTGATATCTGCTGGCAAAGGAGCTCACATGTATTTGTCAAAACAGCAGGTGGGGAACGAAAAGCCCTGGATATGTTCACTCATGGGGGGGGGGGGGGGGGTCTTTGAATCTGCCTCTTTGCTGTGGTTGCTGGGTTTCTGAAGCATGGGCGCACTTCCGGAAGCTAAACACTCTTACTTTCTATTGCAACGTGCACTGTACATCCTGGCGTAACCGAACAGCAGCATTGCCAACTCAGTACTTCACTGCAAGGCTTAAGCTGTTTGGGGTTTTTTTACATCCTCAGCTTCTGGAAGCAAGAGTAGGTTTCCGGTTTTGTCTTTATCACTTTACAGGAATATGAATTTTATCCCATACAAGAAAAACTTTCCCATAAGAAGAACTTGAATATATGACCCAACCACATCTGACAGTATCAGAAGCAGGACAAATAAAAGGGATTGATTACACACTATCTAGCTTGCCCAGAAAACAGTGCTAAATGCCTACTCTCATATAATCATACTGAATCCCTTCCTAACAGCTTTATAGCCCTCTGACCAATTTCACCCGTATTTGAAATAAAGGGTGGTGTCAGCTCCACGCTCAGCCACGTGAGCTACACGTCTTACCCACCGTTCTTGTCAACAGTGATACAGCCAATACATAGAGCTGGTAGCTGAGTCGTTCTCTAGACTCACTGAGCGTATCGATTGCACCTCACCTGCCAGTAACAGCAGCTGAGCTCATTCACAGTGTATAGGTAAACACACACCTCCTGGAGATACACCAGTCTGAATCCGGAGCTGAGTCCCACCCAAAGGTCCACAGCTCTGAGCTTTTCAGTTTCTATGTTCTTTGTGAAAAATCGGCAGTGTGGTAGAGGAGAGTCTCCTAAACAGAAAAAAGCTCCTCATAAGCCTCAACCAACACTTCATACATTTATACCAGAGACATCCACAGGGTTGTTAAATCCCGCGAGTCATGGACGTACATGTTTTTAAATCTCACAGTTCTGTGTGTATAAAATCTCACAGTGATACAGGCTTTCTGGGCCTTTACACTTAATATTTTTAGAACATCAAGTCTCCAAACATTACAGAACTGTTAACTTGGAGTACGAGAAAGGTGAATAAACATACGTGCCAGCAGGGAGTCACAGCTCCGTACCTGAAGAAACTCTTGTGCGGCAGATTTCACTAAACTAAAAATGCTGGGGAGTAGGAACAGGAGAAAAGCTAGTTCCTCTGGATTGTTCCAAATTCCCCCGAGAAAGATAACACTGCCTCCTACACCATGTAATTCAGACAGTGCGGGCCCCAACATAAAGTTCATCAACTGCCACACCATGTTTGTTCAAAGGTCTGCAAGCCCAGATGAGCTTCATGCTGGTTTAGCATCGTTCTAAAACACACATAAGGCATGCCTCCGTGCAGGCCTGGGCTTCCTGCCACTCTGCGAGTTTGACAGGGGCAAACTAAGGCCCCTTTGCATTTGCGCAAGGCATTGCTGCAAGCCGCTGATGGAAGAACGCGTTCAACCTGAACGTTAACCCATGAAGTTTCCTCTCCTTTCACAGAATATTCACACATCACAGCTAAAGTAACGGCTGTAAACAGTTTATAGAATTCAAATGAAGGAAAATGTGTTTACGTTGATTTCTCGTCCCAGTCATTGGTATCTCAGTGACAAAGTTGCCATAAAAACACATGTACAATCACAAAGGCTCTGCCGACTTATCTATTGCAAGGGAACTGTGTCATTTCACTCCTCATAGAAATGAATACAAGTTTTGATTTATTACAAATTCTTCCCTTTTTCAACTGGAAAAGAACTATATTTTCTTGTTTTAGTTTCACTGAATTTTGTATGTGATACAGCATTACCCGTACAACTGTTTCGCCTGCTGATAGGTGGTAGATCCACAGGAACGCGCCAAGCTCACAGAATAAATCCAGCAGCTCTACAGAATAAAAACTTGCGTGTATTTTCACCTTAGAGATTTTCAAGGGACATTGCTAAGCACATTAATAGGATTTTTCAGTAGGAGATCTTCATACACCACAACATACTCATAAATACTTTAAAATAGAAAACTTTCTCCTTTACTGGGTGAAAGACACAGGGCAACATGCTACAGCTTCTTACCCCTCCTCCTTCCTTTCTCACAAAAGAGGGGCAGGGGGACATCCAAAACTCCCAAGCTGGAATACACAGAAAGAGTCATATTTCACAAGATACTGGTAAAATCTTTTGAACACGAAAGGCATTGGAAAAGTGACAGGTGTTTCCTTTGGTCCTACCCTTGGCAGGTCATTCAGCTTAGCATCTGAAAGCAAGGAGCACAGTTTGAAATTTCAGCATAAACTTATGGAAAATTCATGAAGGAATAGATGAACTGCAGCTCGTCTTCAGAGATTACAGTTACCACAATACCAGGTCTCTCCTTTATGGTCTGGAACCATCCTCTGGCCTGCCTACGCATCTCATGAGCAGCCATGGGCATAATCTGTCCTAGGCTGTTGATCTCCAAAACCAGCTTCAGTACTTCCCCAAAAGGAGAATTAAAAACAAGAAAGAAACAGAACTCAGAAAAAACTCAGACTGTGAGAGAAAGAGATTGAAGGATAAGGTCACAGAATGGTTTAGGTTGGAAGGGACCTCTGGAGGTCACCTACTCCAACCTCCCTGCTCAAGCAGGGACCTCTAGAGCATATTTCCCAGGATCACATCCAGACGGGTTGTGAATATCTCCAGGGAAGGAGACTCCACTACCTCTCTGGGCAACCTGTGCCAGTGCTCTGTCACCCTCACAGATGACTTTCACAGGTCCTCTCTACAAATTTAGTATCTGGATGAAAAGTCAGCTGTTAAGCAACAAGACCTAAGGAAATGAGTCGAGTTCAGAAAAAGGAGACCAAAAAGACTTAAGGCAAAAGCTCTGACCATGATAGACAACAGTCACTCTACCAAAATAAACAGTCTGAACACCTATACAAGTACAGCTGGCTTGCTCAAATGCACATCAGGTATGAAAGGAAGCAGGAGACAATGAAAAAAGAAAGGATACTTCCTCTAGGTACTAAAGAGACACATGCAGGGGATAAGACTGGAGTTTGAGGGATGAATCCAGTGCCATTTACTCAGGCAATACCATTACTAACATCTCAAACACCTGTTTGATAGACAAATTTATGCCACCTGCGCATCCTCAAAAAGGACCTCAGTTAGTTCAGCTCCTCTTCACAATAGGTGGGGTGAATTTGGAAGAAAGCAGTAGGAGGATTCAAGAGAACAAATAGCTGTCACATACACATGCTCAGAAACCCCATCATAAGATCCTCCCACATGAAGGACTTTACAGACAGTTGGATCCATACCCCTGATCCCCATGCTGCCGGCATGCCCCTCATCGAGTCCAGTCCGTTTACTTCCCAAGTAAACAGTTCCAGTAATATTTTTCACAGACCTCTTCCTAGAGAACTGACACAACTTCATGCAGTAATAAATGAGCATGTCACTAGTGATTATATGTTCAACGTGCAATATGAAACTAATTAATAGATGTCTGTGTCCAGTGGTCAGTCTCATCAGCATTGCATCTCTAACAGAAAGCCATGAAAAGCAGTTTCAGCTACAGATTTAATTCTGGGCAATCAACAGCTATTCAATAGTACTCCTTATTCCCAAATCTGAGCAATGCTTATGCCCTAAAATATGGAACTAAAACCATGACCTACAGCAGCCAAGAATTATAGGTTCCTTAGAGGGTGTACCTGTCTGCAGAGTCAAAGAGCGGAAGGAAGAGGCCACATCTTCACGGTACTGAGTGTATCAGATCTTCTGATACAACGCAATTCAAAGCCTCTTCTGTACTATGTTGGCATCACAGGAAGAGATCCTTTTAGGTATTTCCTTCCATAGGGAAATGTGGAAGGGTTTATGGAAATACAAGTGGAGTCACAGAGCAGCTGTGCAATTAGCTACTTTATGGAAAACAACTTACCCACATAGTGGTAAATATTTGAGAGTGCTTCCAGCGTCCTACATCACCGCATGGAGGAGACATAATTGCTCCAAAAAACTGTGAAAGGACTTCAGCATAAATTCAGCTATATTCAATTTTGTACCTGGAACTGCTGTTAAGATGAGCTCTTTACAGAGTCCATCTTGGAAAACCTTATCAACATGGATTCAGACAAAAATGTTTGCTGCCCCATTTTATGCCAGGTTAAAACAAAGCTACCAGTATTAAATAATTAGGCATTATACAAATGTGTAAAATCTATGCAATGAAGTTTTTATGCAGAGACGAAGTAATGGGAGCGGGTGCTCTTTGGGACCATGAACTTCACATCTGCTGAATGAATGTCTGAAAACATGAGTTTCAATGATCAAATGTTTTCTTCTGGGAATTAAGGATATCAGTACTCAGTAGAATGGAATTGTTACCACAGTTTTTATTATTTAGAAATAGGTTATTAGCTATTTAAGTATGCTGTAGTTCTACTAAAAACTGTATAACTTAGCCAATTTGTCCAGTCCTAGAGCTGTGCTGTTCTCTCAAAATCGCTTTTATACAGAACTGAAGGTCTGGCACTTCGGTGTGTGGGTACCCCTTATATAGTAATGCCACAATCTGTATTTCTCACAGTCAAAGGATGGGATCTTCTGAGCACTCCAGAAACAGGGCTGTGATATTATCTTGTAATTAATATCAGAGAAGCTTGTCAACAGAGGAAGGATGTCAGAGAGGGTAGTGATCAACTTGGACAGAGAGTATTTAAATCTTTCTATGACATTCCTGCATAATTTTCACCAGCAGACAACTGCACAGTCAGAAAGAGTCTGCAGGGTAACTGCAGTAAAAAGGAAATCACACTCATTCTTCCATCCAGCACTGCAGAGACGTAGCGTGCTAATTCTTACACATCACTGCTCAGTTACAATCATTTTGTTTGGCTTGGCAATACGTCTAGAAAAACAACAGAGAACTATCACTGGGGGAGAGGGGGAACATAGATCACGTTCCCATGTCATTTTTTCATGATTTCCATTAAAAGTATAATTCATGCTAATAAATTGTTAAAAACTATAAAAACTATGCTAAGAAAAATCTACAAGATGGAAAAAGAGAACATAAAAATAAAACTCCTCCAGCTAAGATGGAAGTTACATATATAGAACCATTAATGTTACCATTTTTTTATATTTCTGATCTGTTTCTCTGCTGAAATAGTCATGGTGCCTCCTTATTCTTCATCTTTAATGAAAGATTATTTTGGTTCTGTATGAGGAAGATTTGGGGAGCATGTTACAGGGCTGCATCTGGAAAATGGCAGTGGGATGACATACCCAAATAGTACTTTTATATAGGAGAGGTCTAAGGACTCATATTTCATTAAGAGTGCAAAGAAAATGGAACTTCTCATTCAGCAAAAATCCTGGGCACCACCTATTGCCTCACGGGGGTTGTGAAACATAGGTGATGTGAAAACCTATGCTACACAAGAGTAAAATGCAGTCATATTTATTTTTATCATACTTGTCCCAACCCAAATGTGTTATTCTTTGTATTTTGCACTACAGCAAGAATGTGTGTGGAAGGAGACTCTGTTCAAGAGAAAAAAATCTTGAAATCTTCACTGACAAGGCACACAAAGAGAAAGGTAACTAACTGCCTGGGTGAGCAGCAGAACTACAAATTTCTTCACCAGCAGTCCATTGTTCTCTGCACTGAATCACGCAGCCATCTATGGAAACCAACCTCTTTGTAGATAAACTTTGTCTATCCCTGTAACATTCTTTGATCAAAATAATAATAAAAGCCTTGGGAGACTGGAGAAAATGGTAGATTTTTGTAACTATCCTAGTAGTCCCAACTCATATATTCTACCCTGAAGGAACAACAGCTGCAAGGTTTGATCCAAAGCTCTCTTTAACTCATGCATACTACTGTTTCGGATTTTAAAACTCTTGTTTAAAATATAACTCATTCTATCTACCTTACTATTTAATCAATGCTATTCTTAGCATGAAAAGGTCAACAACCACTAAAAATTACCATAGCATCAAGAATCAAGCACGCTGTTTGGAGAATCAACTATATCTACTTTCTCCTAACAGTAAACACTAATTAGCAATATCTGCTAGCACCAACATAAATCACAGCTGTCCCTTTTCCTCTCCTGGGCACTGCACTGGAAAATATCAGAACAGCAAAAATACTTGGAATGTTTCTTACTTTTTTTTTTAATTAATGATAAAATATTGGATGTCAACATGCAATGCTTTGTGCATTGCATCAGACAGCTCTAACAGTAATTGTGATGAATGAGAGTGGAAGGGCCAAGGTTACAGGCATTTAAGAAGGCTCTGTGGATTGAAAATATTAGGATTGATTAAAGGTCAAATACTTTATGGATTTATCAGTGTTGTATACATTTTCTCATGACACAGAATCACTTACACTACCTACAAAATGAAACAGAAAAGAGCTGCAAATCAGATCATTTTTAAGTCTTTAACCCCCCTACAGGCTTAGCCATTGAGCATAATTAATGGCACTGAAATGTTTTGATTAGTCAAGCAATAAAGCAGCCAAACGCCCACTCCCCACCCTCCAATAATTCCTTTAGCTTCGCTCAAGCTCATAGGTAACAGTCATTCTCGATTAATATGTAGTGTTTACAAACACACCAGCTGGCAAAATATACTTCTTACAATGTTGTTTAAAATCTATATTTGGTCAAGAGAGGATCTTTAACTTGATAGTTCATCCATTCTCTGTCTTTCTTGTTTTCTGTGAAAACAAAATTTAGGATGGATATCTGGATATATTATCTTTGATACTAAGAGTTTTTTAGGATCCAGACAAGTCAAGAGGGAAGAGGCTGTCTCCATTTATTTTACAGTGGATTTGAACTGGCTTTCCTGAAGTCTGTGCGTCAATTAGGGCAGAGCAAAAGAAGCTTGAAATGCAGGAATTTGTAGGAAAGGGCCTTGGATTTGGAGCTTTTCTTTAAGAAGCTGTGCAGGACAGCTCTGCTGATTTCACTAGCATTAGGACTGAGCCTTTAAGCTCAAACTCAGCAACATACCTAAATATAGAACTAATTTTAGGCATATAAAATTATATTTACCTCAGTTGGTCCATTCTTGTACTTTAGAGCCTGACTGAGATCCCTAGTGGAATATTTTTAAATACATTTTGTGAGCACTGCACAATGTGGCTTTATGTTAGTGGCATGCCTAGGGGCTCTTCTGTGTCCTCCCAGCTCAGCGCTGCAGTGCTACTTCCATTTTCAAGTCCTGGACTGGGATTTTCAGTACACTACCTTTTGAACTCTGCTGAAACCACTGGAAGCAGAGACATGATACGAATCTTAGGGCAGTCTTGTCCTTCTTATGCATATGACTTACATATCTATATGTACATACATATGTATATGACTTACATAACTTGCACAGTTAACACACACCTAGGACACCGAGTAAAGTAAAGAAAGCAGCGATTTTTATAAGCCAAAGCTTTTCTTTATGTAGGTGGCATTTTCCTTCTGTTCTGAAATGTGGTCATAGGGCTGATCTCTTTCCAAGTTACCCACAGCAACATTCACAAAAGAAAGCCTTCCCAGTTTTCTTATTTTGCCAAAGGATGGCCTAAGCTGCTGGGTAACTTATCACCTAAGAGTCAGAACGGAGGAACAGCCACCAGCTTGGATCAAGGGATCCAAGAGGAAAACCCCTCTGGGCCAGGATACCGTTAGCTACATTAGGCTCATCAGAGCTGAAAGTAGTGTATTTTGCATGGAGCTGTTCTGATATCTGCCTTATATTCTTTAACATCAGGACAAATCTTGTTCTCAGTTATCCTGTGCGGTATGAAATCCAACCCAGGCAGCTTTGCACACAGCAACATTAAAAGGGCTGCTTGAAATGAGAGCAAGAGGAAAGCCAGGATGTCTGTCTCTTCTTTAGGTCAACATCTGTGAAGAAGAGGCAGAGCAGGTGTTTTGCACATCCGCAAGGACCTCCACAGTGGAAGGAAGACTGCTTTGTAGTAAAACAGCTTCAGGATTTGCCTGTGCTGTCTCCTGCAAGAAGCAGCTGCTCTTACTGATTTCTTGACAGTGTGGATATGCATCTTCCAGTAAGCACCTGTACAGTTATAAGAGCTTTTGGATGCTTGTTTGAGAAACAGGGGTAAACACAGTAGAATGGAGGCAACTGCATTTAAATTTTGGCCTCTGGTATGTGCCAATTTTCTGTAATTATGATTCCATTAAACATGATAGTAAGCTCCAGCGGGTGGACATATGAAAACTCAAACCTGTTTCCTCAACAAGGAAGCTTTTAAGAATAACATCATTTAGTAGTATAACATTTGATTAGAAGTAGGCTCGAATGCCCTAACTGTAAAGGTTAAGCACAGACATGTGTGTCACACATGATGCAGTGAATAAATGATGTAATGCTGATAGATCCATAACAACGAAAAGCATTCCAACACTGCATTTTGGCAGAAGGCTTGATACCATATGAAATACAATTAAATGGCTATAAATTGCGTGCCGTGTGAATCAGTGTACTGTAAAAATAATGCAATATTTATTAGAAACTTTCCAAAATATTTGATTACATTTCAAAACAACTGTTCTGCCTTTAAAGTGGCAATTTTGAGTGGGTTTGTACTGCGTAAGCTGGCCTTTGTGGTTTTATTTTGGTAAGGTAATGCTATAAGCTACAGGCTTTTTCAAGTGCAATCATTTATCACATCCCTATCATAAAAACCCTGCAGCAAAAGCGGTCCAGCATGACTTTGCTCTTCTCTAAAAATAAATGTACTCTATGTCACAAGATCCCTGAACCGCTAAGGGGTTTCAGACGAACTGAGTCAAACAGTGGTCCCTACCTGGACCAAGGAAGCTGCAAATTTTTAAGAAAAAATAATGACATGGAGGTATCTGGAAACTGGTAACAAGCAAAATAGTTTTAACAAAAACAGATCATCCAGATAAACCTTGTAGCTTTGTTTAGAAAGTGAACTAGTTTTGCAGGGAAAGGAGTATTTCCGCTTTCTAGATTTCTGTGAACATCTGATACAGGGTCAAAGAGTAAATTATTAGGAAAAGTGGAAAAGATGGAGATTAATAGGGAACTGGCTAAGACTTTTTAACTGAGAGGAATTTGCATCCCCATGGGAGGGCTCTCATGGAGTTGCTCACATATTAGTCTTGTGACCGTGCTTGTTTGATATTTTCAGCAGGGTCCTTACCATAAAAAGGTGAAAGTGTTCTGATAAAATTTGCCGATGACAGTGGTACTGGCAATACAGGGGAGGGTTGGAATGACATGCCAAAAGACCTTGAGGTCACCCAGTAACCAAAGGGAGATGAAGTGGAATAGTGCAAAATGTAAGATCATTCATGGAAGGAGAAATAACAAGAACTTCTGATGTAAGGTTGTTTCTCTGGACCTGTATATGCAAGCTGATCATATGATGTCTACGAGCTGTCACTGCAATGTGGTCATTAAAAAGGGTAAATAGGATGGAGGTAAGGTTTATCCAACAAGGTACTTCCTACAGTGAAACAGAACTGCCGGGACATTGGACAAGCTATTGCTATGATCTCTTATGGAATAACATAAATTGTTCTTGCCAACAGTGCTTAAAGAGCTTGTCAAAAGAGCAATGGGGAAATATCTGGTTGACAGGGCCGGGGAGAAAGTGTGTGGCATCCTGTGGAATTGCCTCCCCGATGCAACAAGGAGAAAATGACAAAATTTCAGGGAGAGATGTGGTTGATCTACCTGCTCACTGCAATGCAAGACAGAGATGAAACTCCTTGCTCTGAATGAGAGAGATGACCTAGTCAGTAAGAACAACCTGACCACGGCAACGCCAAGCTCCTCAGCTGGAAAAAGGAGTCTGCCTGAGTCCTTCTCAAGTGCAAGGCTGCTTCTATTAGCAAAGCAAGCTGATTTAAAACAGGCTTAGATAATAAGTCCTGTATTAATTACCATAGAGTAATTAATATCATATTAAATTTTGATTACCCAAACAGCAGGTAGATTTTTAGCTATCAATACACCAGATAGCAAACTTCTGAATCTTAACCAAACTGCACCCAAAACACTTGGGGACAGTCACGTAGCAGGTATACCCCTTGATAGTGCAAGCCCACACTTGGAAATTACAATATTCTTTCTCATGCTCTGTCTCTAAGCAATATAAGACCCAAGTCAATTTATTCTTCTATGAAGCCACATTTGAAAATTGCTCCTAATTGTTTTATGTGCATCAGCACAAATAAATGAAAAGGAAGGCATCTTATTTAATGTTTAACTGTTGTTCTCAGTTTATATGCCAATTTTACATATATTCATAGACATAGCAGATATACATTTAAAGCTTTGCGATAATGTGAGAAAAAGCATTTACAAAGTCATCTGCCAAAGGAAAGGTTTTGGGATCTGTTGGCTCTTAGCTTTTAGATGAAATCAACAAAACATTCTCATTCCTAGGGGCCTCCGAATGGTGACATCGACACCCATAAAAAGGGCATAGTGAGAAATCTGCAGAATATGTCCAACACGAGAAAGGCAATATTAATTAGCACAGAAAAAAAGGAGTTTTATTGTCCTGCTCATATCATCTGGTGCATGCTTAATTCATTTATTTATTTTTTTCTAATAGTCTTATCCTTTTATGTTATTACAGCGCTTCAGAAAATCTCAAGGTCTAGAGGGAAGTTTAATGTTTGCTGTTCTGGGATCATTTGAAGCCATGCATTCAAAGCGGACAAAATCACTTTTAAGTCTGCCTGTAGGAAATCTATCTTGGCAACCAGACAACTAGAATTAGTTATTAAAGGCATGTCAAATGAATAAAGACACCTCTGTAAGGAAAACCGCAAAAGCATTTACTTTTTCTAATATGAATAGCGGGCTAATACCAAATCAGCTTTCATTTTCCACTCTCCCTTCACCTCCTAGACCAGAGGTCAGATCCAATAAAGACTAACGCAACTGAAAATCATTTTGGTTTTTTGCATCTATTACATCGCAGATGTATATTAAACAGTGCTGCCTGGAAATGAAGCAAACTCACATAATCTGATGTGGCAATCTCCGTGTGGAGCTGGTTCATTGCAAGGCAAAGAAGTCTGTGGTATTATTAAAGGTCAGGAGTCACACTAAAAAGTGTTTTTGGTTTTTTTTCCCCCCAGAAAAAAAGAGGTAGAGCTTTCTAGTTCTATAATGAAAATTAAGATATTGAGACAGCTACATTTAGGATCAGATTCTGCACTTCTTTCTTACACTGGGCAACCTAACTGAAATCTCTTAATCAATGAGTAAAGACAAAATAAGCATTTTCACGGTAAACAGACTCTGGAGAGGTGGGAACAATTCCTGGCTTTACCGAAGATTTCCTATGTGATGTCTGCTAAATTCCTTAGACATAGATCAAAAGAAGAGACTCTGGGATTTTCATCTGTATTGTGCCTAGACCCAACAGCAGGACCTCTGTGCAGTTTGACTGTTATATCTATCCCCTCAACTTTACTTGAAAATGTGTAATTTACGTACATACCTGCTGTTTTAAATCTTCCTTATCAGAGCATAGCTGGATTTGACCAAGGTCCTAAAGCAAGCATAAGCCTCTTGTAGACTTCTCTGTTAACTGCTGGATAATGTCTAATCAGAACGGAGCCAGAAAACCCATGAGTGAGCAAATGACTGTCCCAATCTGGTATTTGTTGAAAGAGGTAACTACAGATTGTGGTTTTATTTTGATCCATTTAGTCAGGAATATTTATTTGCACTAAAGTAGCCATAAAAATAGCTCTAGCTGTAGCTATAAAGAAGAGGTGAATTGTTTTGACATCAGGTAGCAAATAAAGTTACCAAACTAGTCAGAATTTCACAGTATCAAAGTCCTTCTTTTTATTACAAATATACTACTTACAGTATATATAAAAGTAATCAACCTGTTTAATCAGACACAGGAAAAAATAAACAACAAGGCCAAAGGAAATCTTGTGGATAAAAAAATCATTTGTACCACTCATAGAGGTTGCAGGTTAGCTATCATAAACACTTCTTAAGATGACTTTGGAAAAGGAGAAGTTGCAAATCTCATCAAGAATACAAAATTTTCAGTGCATGCAATTCAGACAAACTTAGCCAAAAGGAGCTTCCAGCATCTGGCCCACACATCACCTTAAAAAAAAAAACCTCTCCATACTTGCTCAGTGTTAGCCTCTTTTTCGTGACTTGTTAGAGGAGAATTTCTCAACCCTCTTACACCTACTGCACTGCGTCTTAAAGCTAACTGTCATATATGACACCACACCACTCCCACTGTCCCAGGAAGAAAACTCTGCACTTGCACAACATACCAAATTAAATACTGAAAAAAGATACCCCTGATTTCTCATAGCATTTTTTTGACTTCTCTTCACATCACACTCACAGCTTAGCTCCAATGAATTTCTCATCACCCAGTTCAGACACACCTGACAGAGTGAATCCAGCTGAAATGCATATTAGCATTTAGCTGTTCTGAGCCAAACACAACCACCAGGATATTGTCTTAGTCCTTCTTCATATTTAACCATAAACAGTGAGGAAAGATCATGAAGTCACCTAGTTTGACTTCCTGTCTCTACCATATATATACTACAGAGCATAGAATTAACCCAGTCGCTCTGGTACTGAATCCACCACATTTTGATTTACCAGCATGTATTCCAGATATTTCCAGCATCAACTTGAAGACATCAAGAAATGGAGAAAGAAATTCACCACTTATTTGGTACTTTGCTAGCTTTAATGAATCTTTTTGCAGTAATGACCGGCAGTTCTGAAGACGCAGACTGACGCATGCCTGACGTGTACCTTCATCTCTGTATTTCCTGGTTATTGATCACGCTACCTTGATGCAAGACCTCAACTCGAGAGGCTTAATCTCAGTTGTTATCCACAGTGGGAAAGGCACAGAGCCCCATTTCTGAATCTTAACTCTTTGTTAATGCAGTTTGGCATCTAGGATATTCACCATAAAAAGAATTCAGTACTTACTGCAGCTGCCAGGTTGTCATCAAGGACGTGATACACTTCCATCTTCTTGGAAGCATATGGAGATCCCATTCTGTAGTAATCATCAGAGATTACTATAAGTGTATAAGAATACACTATTCTTATACAACTAGGCCGTTGTATTCTTATACCACTGTTGAGAGGTATGCCTTTGGCAATAGCCAGCACTGAGGGCTTAAATTTTGGCGAAAATAGCCCAGTACTTCAGCAGGAAATTATAAAATTATTTAGACCCAAGGCAAGTTCCTTTCTAAACTGCCACAGAGGCTCTTTTAGGGCCTTACAGTTGAAGATTTAAACCTACAATGCTGTAACTCTGAATTTACTTTTTATTCATATGAATCTTCAATATTTTAAAAAATCTAGCTCATAATGCTTTTTGCCTGTTTGGAAACCTTTGTAGCACTAAGATTTTCACGTGACCCATAGGTACATAAATACCCTTGGATGTTTTCTTAATGGGCATCATTGCTTATTTACTTGCAAAACACAGAGCTGATCCTAGATATTCCTGAAACACCTTGTTATAACAACAAAGGTCTTCTCGCTTCAAAAACCCACGCAAACAAAGTCTGCTTCATGTTGGCAGCTTACGGTGCTATTTTGATATTTTGATATTTTGATTTCAAACTAATTACCTATTGAAACATTGGTTAGTTGTGCTCACAGGAAGAAAACTACTCTTGTTATGGAAAAGGACATCCCATTTAAGCAAGTCTGAAGGAAGTATACTTACTGAAGTTGAAAAACATCTAACTTTTCTTGTGAAAAGCAGTGAAAGCAGTGCTCTGCTCTGCTCTGCAACAATGGTCTTTATACAGTGATCTTTTCATGAAATGGCCGTAGGACAAGGCTTCAAAGGAGCGGTTGCAAAATTATCTTGCTTATCACACGCTAAGCTTATCTGCCAAATTTGATTCACAGCCAATCAGATATATCACAAGAAATCATGCAAGGAAAGAGGGATCCTGTTATTCCCCCGTTTTCCTTTCCATAGGGCACAGCCCAAGGAATGGCACTCTTTCATTTCAATAGACTACACCAAGCTTCCATGTTATTATAGCTCCACCACTGAGCATATGCTTAATTTCCTGTGTATCCACAAAGTACCAGGGTCTAACAAGGTTGAGCAACACAGCCTGCAGTATTTTCTCACATACCAAGACAATAAGGAACCACGTAAGTTGTCTAACAGATGTCTGCTGTTAAGATATGTTTTTAATCACAGAAGGACAAATCTAATAAGCTGGGAATTTTTATTATGCGTTTCAAGTTGTTGTCTTTGGTGCCTACAACGGCATTGCATATATGCTGGGTTTTATCCCATAGCAGTAAATTAGAAAAGAGACAAAAGAAGTAGATCTGGAAGTCACTCCTATTCCACTCATTAGTATTTTGTGGGTTTACACAGGGAATAAAGTAAAAGTCATGTGAAAGAGCACACACTCACCATACTGGATTAATAAAATTAATTTCCTAGTCTTCTAAATCTCCTTCACTTTCATTGATGTACCTCTCAGTAACAATTTAAACATTTTATAATTTTTATTATGACTTTACCTACTGAAAATTAATTCATGTTTTTAGACTGCTCCGGTTTTAGCTTATTTGTCAAAATAAAGACAAACGACATTAGAAGGAGAAATACGTGCTTGAAGCAATTCGTTCCTAGCATTCGTTCATAGCATTCCTGTCATACATGGCAACTCAGAGAGCGCCGTACATGAATAACTAAAACTTAGGTTTTAGTAATAAATATAAAACTGTATTCTATATCATAATCAGCTAATTGCCAGAGACATGAGTAGGTAGGTTCAAAAGAGTATCATCAGGGGAAGAAATTTTAGCATCATGCATAATCAGAGCTATAAAAGAAAAGAAGCAGCCCTCACTTTTTACTGTATGAGTAAAAGGAACCTCTATTATTCTGGTCTCAACTTTCCTCTCATTTTCACTTAAAACATGCACATTTTCTGCACAAAAATATTTGAGTTTTCCTGAACGCATTCATGGTCATGGTTCGTACGCAGCACTTTGTGCCACTGCCACTGGAAATGACACCGCCTAAGACAAACTATCTCTGCTAGTCTGCAGGTTGGCAAAGAAGTGGGTAGTGGTAACATGAAGCTAGCCCTTACAAGGAAGTGATACGACAAAGGTTTTACATATAGAAGGGGGTTTCTCCTCACACTTTTAATCACAAATTATGACTGCAGTGAGAAGATGACTGTTACCAAATAGATTATTTCTCTTAACCTTTATTTTAAAATGTTTGAGGATCTGCACAATCCTTAAATACAAGACCAAAAGAAAACACTGGAGAGATTTGTGCCACTGACCACAGAAATCCCACAGAAGCAAAATGTCCACAGATCTGAAAAAACAGTCATAAACAAAAATGTCTTTGTGTTAAATGCACCGTATTTCAGGAACTGTGATTCCAGCATGTACAGTTTAGCTCACATTCAACAAAAGTGTCATGTAAACAGTGTTCACAAAGAAATCATTATACTTTCATCATTTGTAGATTAGCACTGTAACCTGAATGATGGATTTCTGCACCCATAGCCTATTTTCTGCGGAAAGGACTTCTACCCTTCTGCTGCTTTATTATTTTCAGAGTGATAACTCATTACTGAAATCTGAATGGTAGCAGAGCACCATAAGAATTAAATGTTCCAATCCCTACTACTCATAGTCCCGTGAGTTTTCTGCAAAAGCTTCAGAAAGCATCAGGATTTTCCATTAAACAGATTCCATACTGCAATTGGGACTTTCACAAATTTCCCATTTTTCATAGATTTTCACAGGCCACAAAACTGCAGAATCCCACCAGAAGGCTATGATTTCTCATGCATGCTACAGTCTTCTTTATCTTTTCGTATTTGTGAAATTTATTCCTAACCAAACATTTCACTGCAATCTGGGATCAGTTGAACATTTTTACATTTTCATAAAAAACTCGTGAAATACAATTACTTTGCATTTCAGTCAGTACTTCCCTGGTAGTACTGCCCCAATGCTAGCGCTGTTCTATCTTACAGGGAGAGTGCAGGAAAGACAACTGCTTCAATTCAAACCATGTGAAAGACTATAGCTTCACTAGTGCCTCTTGTCCTGTTTGACAATCTGATTTCAGAAGACTGTTTGAAGAAGTAATACAATCCATTTGCTCAGCTTCTAAATAATAAGAACTGACAGCCCTGCACTGCAATTGTTGTATATAACGTTAGCGTTGAAACTTTACTCACAGCAGCGTATCATGGGGGAGCTGGCAGTGAACCTTACTTTTAAGTAGCTCAACACTCTTGAAGTCATTGTCTCTCTTGCCTTATATGTGTTCCTTCCTCAGGAAAATGTTAGCAGCCTGCCAAAACAGCAACAGAACATGAACACTGTAAGGGCAGACCAACACTGCTCGCAAAGCAGCAACAGCCAGACTTGATATCTGAGAAGCACCAGAGCTGTTTTAGCAGGTGAATTGGAGGGATGACAGCCATGTTTCTGCATATAGATTACAGTGCATTGCCTGTTTACATGCTTATATTTTTCTTTCCCAATTTCATCTTCTCTCACTGTAAAACTAAGGGAACAGAATTAAATTTGTAGCAGGAACATTAAATAGAGTTAAAAGAAGGTAAGGACCCTCACCTTAGGATACATGCAGGCACACCGCCCATTTATTCCACCCGAGTCTTTTGCAGGAACAGCTGAGCGCAAAGGTAGGAGTTAGCACGAGTGTTCAGGCCACCAACTAAGAGCAGACCCAGTGCTGGTGCACTGCAGTATAAGAGGGTCTCAGACAACAGAGACCCAGGGAAGCTTTTGTGTACAGCTCCCCAAGCTAGCCAGGAAAAACTGAAAAAGAAAAAGATATGCCTATAGGCCTCTCTCCCCAGAAACACAGAAATTTGTGAATTTCTCTGGCAGTTGCTCCTCAGTACTGTGAGTTTATATTCTTCTGTTATGGAATTCTGTTTTGAAAAGAAATATTTGCTAATGTGTGACTTTGCAACCTACACTCTTCTAAAGGAGCTTTTTGGTATACAAAGCAAGATTACTACAAGAGAAATCACAATGTAGCTATGAAATAATACTCTGGGAAAGAGGAGTGATACATTATCTCCAATGAGAAACTGAAAGTACTTGAGACAATTTTGTAGTGGAATTTCAATATTTGGCATTTGCCATCTATAGACTGATTGTACTGCATCAGACTTTCATTAGGCACTGCAAAATACAAAACTGGCACTGTCCTGTCATTTACAATTTAGTCTTTCTGTTCTACTGAACTGCAATATGTCTACTATCTCTATATATTGCGTCAGGATTATTCAAACTCATATTTATCTGGAAATACTTTTTATCATCCCAATAATTTAGATAAATTGGGATTCTCAGTGATACGTAACACCAGAAACTCCTAAAAGCTTCTGGAGAACAGTGTCACATGCTGAATACTACCCACTGCTCAAGACATGATGACTCTTGTCTAGTTCAGTAAGACATTCTTTATCGTCCTATAACCCAGGGTTATGAAGTCCATGGCTTACGGGTTGTAATCAGGCTACCAGGACAACTCATCTGACATGTGACCCTTATGAGTCACAAAAAGCTGATGGAGCGCTTGATAGCCACTCTCGGTTACCATCTTTCCCCTCACTCAGCATACGACAGCATGCCTCAAATTCACTCTGCATGTAACAATCAACTGTACTGTCCATGTGATGAAGTTCTTCAATGTAACCAAAAGACAGGCTCTGCAACCGGCTGCAGACTACGATGTGGAAGTTAGGCATCAGTGAGACCGCCGAACCGACACAGGTACTCCACTTCCAGAATTCATGCCAATATAGCTTTGCTCAAACCTACAGGCAAGCTGCTTTTCCCTCACAAATCCTGTCCCCTTTGAAATTATTAAGTTTGATAGGACTAGAATTTGATGGAAACAACCTTCAAACTCCTATGTAAAGTCCATCCTTCCTAAATCCACCTGAAATACATATAGACTTTGCAAGGAATATGTACATACACAGTCTGACAACAAGGCAGTTCTCAGTTTGATGCCAGGTTGCCCAGGTTGCCTAACTAAACCAGAGTGAGACAAATTGACTTACTACATTCCAAAATAAGTTTTGTTTTGAAGAGATCATGTAAGAAAAGGTAGAAACAATTCTATGTTCAAGTGCCTGAAGCAGACCTAAATTACACCTCTTTATTCTCAAGTGAATGGAGAGGCAAAAAGGTCATTCACACTGAGACTTTGCCTTCACTGCAGAGCAAAGGTATGTGTTTTGCTGTGGGGTGTACAAGTCTGCTCAGCAAAGTTTTGCTGGTAGGAAAAATCACAAGGAGACATATATGTCTCACCTAACTGGCAATAAATGTTACAGTTATGTTGTCTCCATTGGGATTCTACTGCAGGTAACTAACATGAGTGGTTAATAACAGTTTGTGGAATATGCATTTTAAGTGGTGAAAGGCAAATTTACCTCCTAATTGCAGGCTTCCTAGATGCCAAGATGGCAAGGGCTGCTGTGAAGACAAGCTGAAAAAGACATACTTTCTACCAAGCCCTGGCCATGATGTCCTTGTAGATTGGCACCATCAGCTTTGAGACTGCATTGTCCTTCTATGACTTCTTGAGCAGGAGAGGAAGTATAGCGACTTATTCTCCAGCATCATGGATTACACATGAAATATATCTGGAATTACTTTTTCTCATTGGCTCCTGGTCAGTCATTCCCATGTTGCATGACTCAAATGCTCTCTATTACTTACACTTTTTGCACAAAGTCTCACCTCAGCTAGCAATACTGATAAAGCTACTGGTTTCAACACTGTGTTATTTTGAACAACTTAGATCCAGAATTTTGAAAATAGCAGCTTAAATAATACAAATCTCAATCGTATTGTAACTCAGACTCCAGCAACCTCATTAACCCCAGATTTACTACTGATTGATATTAGTGTAGGAGGAGGAATCCATTTGTATCTATGGTTTGAAAATGTCTCTCTCTTCAGGAAACATCAGAAAACTCATCAAAAAGATGTAATAAGCATTTTTAATCCAGATTTAGTACCTTCAAAAGATTTGCACACATCTGTCACATTATCACTTTGATGGAGCAGTTCAGACATTGCAGCAGTAATGTTTTTTGACCTTTTAATCAATTCCATTTTGCAAGTACTCCATCTGAGAACCACAAAGGGTATTTACAGGACCAATTCTCTGGAGTCGATGGAAACTTTCTGTCAAATAACCATCTGCAGAGACAGATAAAATACATAATGACAGGATATATTTGTGGAGAATCTGAATGCGTTGAAAAAAATAATTCTGGACCTGAAAGCAGATGAGTTAGAACAAAAGGACCCAAGAAAGATGTAAGGCAACAATTAGGGCTGGAAAATTAAAAATACTGAGGAATTTAATCAAACAGGACAGTCTAATCAATGAAAAGTATGCCACATGCTCTCTGGATAACTGAAATCCTTTTTTTTTTTTTTTGGTAGTGGTAATAACAGCCCATACTTGAGGTAATTGCATTCCTATAAAGCTCAGGAGTCTAGGGCTACCATCATTTTCATATTTATCACATGGGGCTTCATCCTCATTCCCCTGAAGTAAATGGCAGCTGTCAGTGATTTCAGTGGAAGCAGGAAGGAAATGGTTGGCTTATGTGTAAATGATGTGGACTTCCAGCATGAATAGCTTCATGATCTTTTATTTTATTGCCTTTTCCTAGAAGAGGAATTACCCCATCTGATGACATAGACAACCCGAGCATTTCTTCATGGTAACATGTACTCACACGCTAAACAAGTAGGTGTTCTGTGCACCACTCCCCTTCTGAATCTGGTGTAACTATGTCACTCACTCAAAACTGCAGAGGACACAAGAATTAAGCACACATCTCAAAGTTAAGTTGGATACAGATGTACAAACAAATCTATTCATTAAACAATCACATGAATGACTATTATTTCCCAGCTCTGTAACTATAGCACTTTTATCCAGAGAGGTGGGTGAAATTTCTTTGGAGATGTTTCTGAAGTCACATCTAGACCCGCATTTAAAGGTGTGATGCTAAATCAAATTACTTAGCATAATCCAACCAAAACCTCAATGGAAAAAAGGATTTTTTTTGTCTGTCTGCACACAAATATATACATATCTACATTTCCCAGCCACATAGCCCTTAATGGAGGACACATCTATGTTTAGTAAATGCATCTTATATAGCTTATCTCTTTTCCCACATTAAAATAAACTATAGTAGTTTAAACACTTCTACAGTGATGTAATCACATCACCTTATAAGGAGCTAGATCAGTACAAAAGTACAAATTTTGTGCAGCCTTTAGGACTTTAAGTCCAATATTTAGAAAGAGTTGTAAATGTTATGCACTCCACACGCACACAAACTTCTGAATACCTTGGACTAGCCTTACTGTAAAACAACATCACAGTCTCTGTTCCTTTGATCAAATATTCCATCAGACAATAAAAGTGCTAATAAGAGGAATATTGTTTGGCATTACTGCGTTTTCCTGGCTGGCAGGCTAATTCCATTTTCCTGATGGGAGATTACAGAGATTTAATTAAAGCTACCATGTTTTAATAATGGACTCATTCAATAGAAAAGCTGCTTTGGAAAGGACAGTCAGTCTAAATGCCAGTCTGTGTCTGGGACCTTCATAACATTCTTTCATACTTAAGCTTTGTTAATAATGTCCCCGCAACAGAATAGTGGCAGTGAAACAGCAGAAGTTAACTCTTTCATTCTAAATCTTATTACTGTTTCCCAATGCCATGCTTCTTTTTTAAGCTATGGTAAAAGAATCTTCAGTGAACTCCATACCCATCCCTGCAGAAGGCAACCTGGACCTGACCATTGCTTGGTCAAGGCTTAAGTAAAGCTCAGTTCCAACCTGTTTCAAGGACTAATTAAAATAGGCTAGAGAGAGAAAGTTACAGTTGGCTATATTCATTAGAAAGAAAAATGCCTCTCCTAAAAACAATATTACGTCAAATAATCAGTGTACTGATAGGTAATCATAAAGTAGCTTGTATATAAAGACCATTTCCCTCTTTATTCTCAAATAATAAAAGGTAGTATTATTGGGACGCAAATATGCTGAAAGTTAGGATGTTTCAAAAAATTGTATTTAGAACTATCTGGAGTCTGACACCTATACACTATAGACTGTAACAACTAGAAATACTAGGCTGAATACAGTATCTTTTAAGCACTTTCTACAGCCTGCTGTTGCTTTAGAACAAATAATATTGTGCATTGCCACTAAGTGAATTCAAAAAGAGCTTTAATCTCAGTTTCCTTTCGATTATCAATTGTTTTATTTCATTGTCTCTTCATTTCTCAATTTCTCTTCATGGTTTCTTCTTGCTTTCCATTTGTCTTTGTTTTTTCCATCACAAATTGGGAAGATGCATTTTATTTTAAAACAGAAAGCTGCTTCTCTCTGTTGTTCATTCTATTCCACCGCGTATTTCACATTTTGGTAGGCTGACAATACACTTATTCTGATACACTTCCCTCATCTGGGATTGTGTTTCCAGTAAGTCTCCCAAAAGCACTATAATATTTACCGGCATACATTTTGGCACACATGAAATGTGTAATTGTATTTATGTTCATGCCTTTTGCATGTATAAATCTATACAGACCTTGAAAATGTTGCAAGTGTTTTTCCTAAGCTTTTTAACAATTTGACCCTATTGGTGTTGCTTGCTTTAAATCCCAAAATAACTTTTTTTTCATCTAGATCAATATGAAACAACACATAAACTTTAAAACAAGCAAATGAAATCTCCCCAAGCAAAAAAAAAAAAAAAATCCCTTATTTAGTTTGGAGGAAAGGCTTGAAATATATATTTTTTTAATTACCTCTTCAGTAACTTCTATTACCACTCCAATCAACACTGATATAATTTGCTTTGAAAAGAAGCACAGAAATGTAGTCTGTGTAGTATTTTTAGATCTAAATACTATTATCAGCTCTTTTATGTATATACCTTTCTTTAAACAAAGTCCTCTCAAGCATAGTCATATTATATGCAGAACTTGTGTGAGGAAAGTACTAAGAGCAAAATATGGTGTTAAAATAATGTCAAGTGTCTCAGCAAAAATCAGTTTTAAGTTAAAGCTGACATTCCGCTCTGATTACT